>NC_142014.1:76213039-76513039 GCF_049901735.1 Notechis scutatus | reverse complement strand
GGTTAAAAAAAACAACACCCTGATATCGCTGAACTTGCACGGAAGGTGAGTTCCCAGAGGCTACATGGATAATGTTCAGAAACCTACAGTAGGTTTAAGAAAGCAGTGGAGGATAACACGGCTATTGCGCCATGCCCCCCAAATCCAAAAAATTTCAGTGAAAGCAATCATGGTAATTCTCACATGCACACGCAACGAAACATTTGGGAACACACTATCGCACCAGAGCTTGCATGTAACACAAAGGAAATCATATTCTGAAGTCTTAGAATATTTCCTGAGAACCCCCTCAGGCCGGAAGCTGATTTTTAGCCTTTGTTCCACAGCAGCATTTTGCTACGGCTGCGCTGCTGTGGTTTAACACACACACACACACACACACACACACACACACACACACACAGAGAGAGAGAGAGAGAGAGAGAGAGAGAGAGAGAGAGAGAGAGAGAGCACATGCAACAAATCTGCACCAAAATGGCTATGGCCGTTTTCAGCCTCTCCATTGCCCAGGAAATGAATTTTCTGCATCTCTCACTTTATACAGGCAGTCCTCGTTCTTACAGCCACCATCTAGCCCAAAATTTCCACTGCTAAGCAAGACAGTTGTTAGGTGCATTTTGCCCCATTGTACGATCCTTTCTTGCCACTGTTGTTAAGCGAATCGCTGCAGTTGTTAAATGGGTAACACGCTTCCCCATTGACTTTGCTTGTCGTAAGGTTGCAAATGTTGGATCTCACGACCCCGGGATACTGCAAACTGTCATAGAGACATGCCAGTGGCCAAGCGCCTGAATTTTTGATCACGTGACCATGGAGATGCTGCAACGGTCAACAGCGTGGAAAATGTTTGTAAGTCACTTTTTTCAGTGCCACTATAACTTTGAGCGATCGCTCAATGGTTGTACGTCAAAGACCATCTGTCATGCCCTTGGTAGAGTTGGACTCTGAGGGAGAGGAGGAACAGTTGACAGGGAGTGGAGGTGTGGCTTCAGAGGTTTTGGAGGAAACTGGGGAAGGGCAGAGGCCAGCTGGGCAGTCAGAGGAAGAACCAGGCCCATCCCCACTTCATCCTTGGACACATAGGGAGGAACGGAGAAGGAAACAACTTGGCTTACGAGAGAGGAAGCGGCCATGATCCTCCTCATTGGTTGCAGCTGGGGAGAATAGTATATAAGAGAGACAGTTAAAATACAGCGTTGCCAGAAGCAAAGCATGTTTTATTTTGGGCTGAAGTTATCTTGGTTGGAGTCCTACCAATAGACTGTGCCTTGTTATCTCCTGGAATTTGGTAATTACTTATCCTAGTCCGTTGTGGAAATTTCGTCATTGTGGTTTGTTTAGTTTTTTTATTTCACCTCTATCTGCTCATTAAGTTCAGACTGTATTGCTTTCTTTTGAAGACTATTTTTGAGTAAGTTTTATCTCCAACTGAGAATTATTGAACAGAGGGGCCAAGTTGGAGGCATTAAAGGACATTTATTTACATTTTGGGTTGTGCTACGTTTGTGTTACACTCTGGGCCATCACACCATCTGTAGTCTAAAGTAATAGACTTCAAAACAAGTGGCTTCAAGTCAAACTTCTTGGTGGCTTCATGGATATATGCACTTGTAGTTTTCTTGGTCCAACTGGCCTGGCTGGTAGCACCTCGCAAGGGCCCCTTTCCAGGGTTACAGGAGAAAATGATCAACAGTTTTGAAGGCAGAAGAGGGCTTTATGCCCCCAACGGCAGATAAAACGGTAGAACCATCTTCTAGGAGAAGAGAAACTCTGATTTCGAACCTCCACTGCCTTGTGGCTGTATCTATTCTTGGAAAAGGCTTCAGGAATCAACCTCGAGGCGAAATCCGGAGCCGGAGTCCCGGAAGCAGTTCGTGACTGTGTACAATCACATTATGGTAACTCCTGCGACACAGTTGAAATTCATCACATCGGCTCTGCCGTTCCTCCATTAGATTGTTTCAGTGACATGGAGAGGGGGGAATCTGCTGCTTGGGTAACAGTTTATCCTCCGTATTAAATTATCCAGGCCTCGTGCTCTGGAGAGGACACTCCAGCTTTGCATACAGCATTGAAACAACACGGGAAATGGCAGTTATAGGTTTCATAACACGATACCATAGTCTCTTGAGACTGAAGGATGCCAATTCAATTCAGTTTTCTTGGTAGCGGTGCGGAAGTGATCTCTGGTGTTTGCAGTGTCCTGTGGTCATGTGATTCCACTTTGGCGACCTTCTGACAAGCAAAGTCAACAAAGAATCCAGATTCACTGAACAATCACGTCACCAATTTAACAAGTGCAGCAGTTCACTTTAACACATTACTAATTTCTTTTAGGTGGATGATTATGATATATTGTGGTACGTCATACAACCAGCCAGATGTTTAGATTGGATTGGGCATTTTTGTCCACCTATCAAGTCCTTCCCAAGAACCTGGGATAGGCAGATGGGGATGTATTAAAGGATAGTCACAGGATTAAGCTATTTCACGTCAAGCTGCCTTTTGCAATTGACTGATGGTGATGTTGTCAACACCAGTGGTCCCCAACCACTGGGCCCCGGACCGATACCGGTCCATGGAGCATTTTTTACCAGGCCGCAAAGAAGTGGGCGCCGCCATCTTGTTTCGACAGCGCTTGAGAAAGTGCTCCCAGGTGAGCTTGTCGGCCGTCGGTTGGAAAGCGGCGTTTGGGTGCTGAATCCTCGCGCCTTAGTTTCGTCGGGGGGGGCGGCTTCGAATGAAGAGCCGTCCCGATGGCGGTGGAGTCTCGCGTTAGGAGGAGATTAAGAAAGAGCCCCAAAAGCCCATCGACAAAGGTACAAAGGAGGAGTTGAAGGTGGCGGGGAGAAGCGGGGGACGGCTGGCTGGCCGGTCGCTCGGCTCGCCTTGCCTTGGTCGTGCGTGCTGATGCCGGTACCAGTCCGTGGATCATTTTGTGATGCCAGTACCGGGCCGTGGGACAAAAAAGGTTGGGGGCCACTGGTCAACACCAATGTTGCTCCAGTTGTTTTGGGATTGCACTGAAGGCACCGATTACTATTTATTATTATGGCTCGTTGCACTGTCAGCCAGATGTTCAGAGTGCCTTTGGCATTTTTTTATGGACCTATCGAGTCGTTCCCAAGGATCTGGGAATAAGCAGATGTGGATGTTTGATGGCATTAGAGGTATCGTCGCAGGATTTTCCTCTTCTAAGGAAAATGCCTTTTGTAATTGACTGATGGGATTTTGTCATTTCCGATGGTGTTCAAGTGGTGCTCCAGTTGTTTTGGAGCTGCACTCAAGGCTTGCTTTTGCCACCGTTGTTCTAATTCTATTCGTTGTATTTTGTGACTTTTCTCTTGTTCTTTCTCTTCTCCCCTTCTGTCTCCACCAATCGGGAATTTTCTGGTGGTCTCTGATCCAGATATTAACCCGGTCCAACAACAACAACGAGGGTTTTGTGGGTGACTGCCACCTCTCTGGATAGCCTTCCACGTACTGTGGAAACTTTTGAGTCCCGCCCAGACCCTTGGAGTCTGTGCCATACAAAAAAGGGAGCCATTTATCCCACGCTAGCAAATCACGAAGGAAGTGACTTCTCGCAACAGTCCAAAATTTCCCCACGTGTTCCCACTTTGTTCCCATGGGTGGCCAATTGGTGGAGGGAGAAAGAAGAAGAAGAAGAAAGTTCAGACACTGTCCTTTTTCAAGGCTGCTCTTGGGTCTCAAAATCCTCCAACTTGCTTATGAGCTCACCTTACCTCTAAGCCTTTTGGCTGGGACAATAGCCCTCTTCTGAAAGGGCTGAAGAAGGCAGCCATTGTGCAGCTCCTTTTGAACTCTGTGTGCCATTTAACGACCAGGGAATTCAGACTTTGGTAATTTAGATTACCGGTTTCATAGTGTTTGCCCACAATAGCCAAATAATGGGGCTCATTAAGTTCCCTGTATAGGCCTATCCGAGTTGTGTTTGCTCCTAACCTTGGCACTCTCTCCGCGCGGCTGGAGAAGGATGGATGGCCCCTTTATTGACTTGTTGGGCAGTGGGATTGCATTACAGGCCCAGCCGCTCACAACCCCCCGTTCCATTTTGTGCCCCGTTTGTGGTGGGGAAGCCAGTAAAGGGATCCTGCTCTGAGACCCTCTTCCTCCCTCACGGGGCGGGGGTGTGTGTGTGAATCAGACCAGTGTTCGGACAGTTAGGGCCCCGTGACCAAATCTCCCCCCCCCAACCCCAGTTGTAACGCAAGCAGGAGAAAGCTATTGTGGATGCAGCTGTGGGCAAGTGTTAGTTACCTGCGCAGGTTCGCTCTATTCAGCAGGCGAGCTCCGGAGGAGGACTTGACCGTGTCTTGAAATCAGAAGATGGGGTTCAAGAGGATTTGGGGTGAGGGGGGGGATAAAAGGAAGCAGCTGTAGGGGAGAGAGCGGGGAGGCCCGGCTCGCCACAGCCGCAGCCTGTGGGGCGAGGCCAGCGATTGTGCAAAGGAGCACTTAGCAGGGAACGGTCACTGGTGAAGGCCAGGATCACATGACTGCAGCGTGAACTGGTCTTTTTGTGACCCCTTTTCCAGAATCCAGGAAAGAGAGCGCAGCAGCCGGTGATGGAAAGGCTGCTGTTTTGGAGGGGGGATAGTGTGTGGATTGAAATGAAAAACAAGACATTCTGCCCTTCCACATTTGGAGTCTTTCCAAGGCAGATTACTAGGCAGGTAGGTACGTAGGTAGATAATAGACAGCTAGATAGAGGATAGATGGATGGATAATTGACAGATGATAGACGATTGGCAGAAGCTGTGTCAATCACCTAGGGCAAGGGTCTTCAAACTTGGCAAGTTGAAGACTTGTGGACTTCAACTCCCAGAATTCCTGAGCTAACATGACTGGAGGAGGAATTCTGGGAGTTGAAGCCCACAAGTCTTAAAGCTGTCAAGTTTGAAGACCCCTGATCTAGTGAGATCCATCCAAAACTAGTAATCAAATCAGCATCCATTCAGGAGCTGGATTTTCAATTTTGTCCCTAATCCCTATGCTAAATATACTTTTTCTCGATAGAAGTTGTTCACTAAATTAAAGTTTTCTTCTTGAGGGTGTAGGAAAACCTGGAGTCGAGCCGCAAAGTGTGTTTTCCCTTTCCTTCATTATTAATCCCCTCCAAGATAGAAATAGCAGGTGTTTCCATGATATACATAAATGTCTAGAGGGCAGGCATATTTTAATATATACAGACTCACACACAAAATACACACACACACACACACAGCTTGTCTTTAGGGTGCCTTTTGTGCTTTGGGAAGCCACGTACACAAGAAAGGGTGAGCTGGAAGGTGAGAAGAGGCAGGAGTCACGAATTGCCTAAAAGTTGCAGAAAACACAACTTTTCAGAGTTGTAGAAGGTAAACAAGAAAGGGGGGGAATGCTAAGACAATGGCATTGGGTGGTGAGATCGGCAGGCACAATGGCACTAGTCGATAATAGAGTTGGAAGGGACCTCAAAGGTCTTCTAATCCAACCCCGCTGCTTGAACAAGGAAACCCTATACTAAGGGTCTTCAAACTTGGCAATATTAAGACTTGGGGACTTGAACTCCCAGAATTCCCGAGCTAACATTACTGGAGGAGGAATTCTGGGAGTTGAAGTCCACAAGTCTTAAAGCTGTCAAGTTTGAAGAGCCCTGCCCTATACCATTTCAGATAAATGACTATCCAGTCTCTTTCTGAAAGCCTTCACTTGATGGAGCATCCACAACTTCTGAAGGCAAGCCGTTCCACTGATTGGTTGTTCTCACTATTAGGAAAGTTCTCCTTAGTTCTGGGTTGCTTCTCTCTTTGATTAGCTTTCATCCATTGCTTCTTGTCCTGCCTTCAGGTGCTTTGGAGCAGAGGTCTCCAAACTTGGCCACTTTAAGACTTGTGGACTTCAACCCCCAGAATTCCTCAGCCAGTTGTGCTGGTTGGAGAATTCTGGGAGTTGAAGTCCACAAGTCTTAAAGTGGCCAAGTTTGGGGACCTCTGCTTTGGAGAATAGCTGGACTCCCTCGTCTTTGGGGCAGCCCCTCAAATATTGGAAGGCTGCTATCATGTCTCCCCTTGTCCTTCTTTTCGTAAGACTAGACCTGTGATGGCGAACCTAGGGCACTCATGCCACAGGTGGCACGCAAAGCCCCAGGCAAATTTACCTCACTGCGCATGCGCGCGCCTCCCAACTGATTTTGGGGCCTTTTTCAGCCTCCCAGAGGCTCGAGGGAAGCCTCTGCAGGCTTTGGAGGCTGAAAAACGAGCCCGTTTGTCACTTCGTTTCGGAAATAACGGAAGTGACGAAACGGGCCCATTTTTCGGCCTCCAAAGGCTGCAAGAGGCTTCCCTCGAGCCTCTGGGAGGCTGAAAAAGGCCCCAAAAATCAGCTGGGAGGCATGCACATGCACAGTGCAGGTAAGGGGGCGGCGGGGGGGATCGTGCATGCATGCGCAGGGGGTGGGGGCACACGCATTGCCTTCTGGGTGCTGGCACCCCAATTTTCGGCATAGGAGCCACCACTGGACTAGACCAGGGGTTCAAATTCAAGTGCCTCTGCCAGCAAAATTGGATCTCAGGGAGCTCTGTTTTCGCTAGCAGAGGGGCTGCAGGGGCCATCACAGCCAAAAATGTCTTGGAACGCAATTGGGAATTTCCATTCTTCTCTTCTCTCCTCTCTCTCTCCCTGTCCCCTTCTCCTTTTCTCCCTCTCCTTCCTTCTCATCTTCCTTCCCTCCCTCCCTTCCTTCTCTCATCTTCCTCCCTCCTTCCCTTCCTTCCTTCTCTCATCTTCCTTCTCTCCCTCCCTCCCTCCCTTCCTTCTCTCATCTTCCTTCCTTCCTTCCTTCCTTCCCTCCCTTCCTCTTTTTCTTTTTTCTTTACTTTGCCCCCAACAATCCTGGCAATAAATTACGCTTTTGGGAAGAAACTTGCCATTTCCAGAAAGATGTAAATTAATCGCCCTCCCAGCTTTTTCCTAAAGGCACCTTAAAACGTAAGCATGAGAACCTGTCCCAGCCTTCCTTGAGGTTCCCTTCCCTCCTTTTAATTACAGGAGCCGCCACCCCAATTATTCCACTGGGTTGTATTAGGTGGGGGTGCAGAAGCAAACATTATCTTCCTTTTGCTGTTGGGCCACACACTCAACAGAGTGACTCCCAAAAGGAAGCCATAAAAGAGGTTTGAGTCATTAGGAAGAAAAGACCAATTGCCAGATGTGAGTTTCTTTGACTCTCTTCTCTGTTGCACAAGAGGGACGGAGGTGCTGGGTTAGGTGTGCGCCTCTCAATTAAAAAACAAAAGTCAGAAAACTCCCAGCAGGTTCTGACACAGCCCTGCCCAAACAGGGTTCCACACACACAAACCAGCAGGAGAAAAACAAAAACTTACTTTGCCTGCACCACAGAACTGGAGGTGGGAGATGCCTTTGGGCTTTCTTACTACAGAGTTTGGTGGTACAGAAAGCAAGTTCCCTTGACTTTTCACCTCTTTCCTTCCTTCCTTCCTTCCTTCCTTCCTTCCTTCCTTCCTTCCTTCCTTCCTTCCTTCCTTCCTTTCTTTGTTTTGTCTTTTCTTATTTTCTTTCTTTCTGTTTTGAAAGATAAATAATAAAATCTTTTCTTCCTTTCCTTCTTTCTTTCTTTTTTTCTCCTCTCCAACATTAAAACATCTAAAGAAAGATAAATAATAAAAATCTAGCCTGCCTTCCTTCCTGTGCCTTCCTCCTTCTTTCTTTCTTTTCTTTCTCCTTCCCCAACCTTAAAACAACTAAAGAAAGATAAATAATAAAAATCTAGCCTGCATTCCTTCCTGTCTTCCTTCTTCTTTCTTTTCTTTAAAGAAAGATAAATAATAAAAATCTTTCTTTGTCTTCCTCCTTCCTTTCTTTTCTTTCCCTTCCCAACCTTAAAACAACTAAAGAAAGATAAATAATAAAAATCTAGCCTGCATTCCTTCCTGCCTTCCTCCTTCTTTCTTTCTTTTCTTTCTTTTCTTTCTCCTTCCCCAACCTTAAAACAACTAAAGAAAGATAAATAATAAAAATGTAGCCTGCCTGCCTTCCCTCCCTCCCTTCTTCTTTCTTTCTCTTTCTTCTCTCTCTCTCTCTCTCTCTCTCTATCTCTATCTCTATCTCATCTCATCTCATCTCATCTCATCTCACTTAAAATTGCTCTTCCATCCAATTATTTTTAATTTTCTTTACCACAAATCTGTGTGTCGGGAATTCACGTTGTACCCTAAATCTTTTCTTTCTCAAATAAACAAAAACGGAAGTAACCAGCTGCCATTTTGATCTACAGATTGATTTTTGGAATGATAGTAATCAACCTGATGTTATCAGGCCATAAATTTTAGAACTTTTTAAAAATAACCATCTCGATATAAATTTCAGTTCCATATGCATGGTTTTAATTGACATATTCTTTGTCGATTTTTCTCTTTAGTCTGGCAATGATTTAAGTTAGAGAGAGTTTGTATTTTTTTAAAGATCTGCCATCTTATCTGTAATGGATCCAGGGAAAAAAGCCATTCATATATATTCACTGCATGTTTGAAGTAAAAACAAAACAGAAAGTATTTTTGATGCCGTCCATCGAAACATCTTCAAGTACATATGACTGGCTATACATCTGATTGCATCACCTCATTATATTAGCTCTTTTTTTAAAAAAAACATCTTATCTTGCTCTGTAACAGGGTGAAGCTTATTCTCAAGGAAATGCATTTAGTATCAGACCTTCAGCTTTTATTTCTGTAGTTATGATGGTGCTAGGTTTTAATTTACTTCTAAATGCATAATTGCTAACGTTTAGAGTGTCTTTTTGAAGCAAGTTCGGCAGCTGTTTTTCCCTTCTGGTCTACTTACAGCTGTCAAGGTGTTTTTTTTTTCCCCTTCCATTCATCAAACATCTAGAAAATACCAAGTTGATTGTTCCCTGGATTACATCTTTGGGAGATGACATGCCCAACTGCTTTCTTCATAGAGCCTGCTGGGTGATAATCTGATTTCCTCTCCATAAGGTCATAGAATTGGAAGAGATAACTTAGGCCAAAGTCAACTTAACACACAAATCAAAATTAGGACTTAAAAAAAAATGGCTGCCCAGCTTTCACTTGTCTATATCTAGTCAAGGGTAACCTGCCACTTCTCTGGATAATTGGTTCTACGGCCAAACTGATCCCGTAAAACCAAATCCATTATTTTATTCGCTTCCCCTTTTGCTATTTGGTTTTCCAGTTGAGTAAGTCAAAGTCCCTGTCCGTCGTGCCATTTTCCTAGTGACTACATAAAAATGTCCCTATAGTTTCCTTGGCAACGGTATAAATGTAGTTTGCCTTCTTTCCTTGGTCTCCCATGCAAATATTAATCAGGTCCAGTTTTAGCTTTTTTGAGATGAGTAGGTGTTCATACTTGATGTGGCTTTATTCACTGACGGATCAATAGCTTTCTTCCAAGTCATTTTGGTCTAGGTGCAGGGGTCTCCAGCCACCAGGCCACGGGCCACTAACGGGCCGTGGCTGTTTGGAAGTGCGCCGTAGAAGCAGCGGGCCAGTGCGCCATGCACGCAACTCATCTTGCACAAGTTGAATTACATGCATACTGGCCCGTCACTCATGCGACCCAGTTCCCCTCTCCCACATACACACCAGACCACCAAGCCGTTGGTCTGGTGATTAAGGCATGAAAGTAGAAACTGGGCAATTGTGAGTTCTAGTCCCACCTTGGGCATGAAAGTTTTGACCAATCACAAGGAAACTTTGAGTTCTAGTCCGCCTTAAGCATGAAAGCCAAGACATTGACCAATCACTAGGAGAATGTGAGTTCTAGTCCCGCTTTAGGCAGGAAAGCTGGCTAGGTATCATTGACCCATCACTAGGAGAATGTGAGTTCTAGTGCCGCTTTAGGCAGGAAAGCTGGCTAGGTGTCATTGACCAATCACTAGGAGAATGTGAGTTCTAGTCCCGCTTTAGGCATGAAAGCCAGCTACTTTACAGGATTATTGTTGTGGAGAAAATAGGAAGAAAAAGGCGCTTATCTAATAAAAGCCAAGATTTCTTTAAATTTAGGATCTCCACGAACAGTTTCTCCAGCTCAACCATTTCTGTCCCTTTATAGGCTGATGTCTTCTGTTAAAATGCATCCTATCCAAATATTTCCCTCTGATGTTATTTTTTTTCCCAGTTTCGGCTGCTACAGTTTCATCATTCAGCCTGTTCATACAAGACCCCAACACATGACACAAGGACTTCCTGCGTTTGTTAGCTTTCGATAGCATCTAGTCCTCTTTATCTGTAACATTCCTCTGATGAAACGTGCATAAATTCATCCCAGTTTTATAGTTTGCGTTAAAAGATGCCTTTTCCCTTCGGCAAAGGTTAAAAAAACAAATTTAAGCAGAACTTAGTTTTTTTTCTTCCTTATAGCATAAAATGAATTTTGTTTGCATATATTCCCTTTTTTTTTTTTTTTTTTTGCGTGATGAAGCCAGATTAAAAACAACCCTTCAACCAGTTTGTTGTTAATGTTTTAATTTTTACGCTTCACTTTTCAATATTTTTAACTGTCTGCATTGTTGTTTATAATCCTGTAAGCTGCCTGTTAAGATTTGCTAGTGAGATAGGCGGCATACAAATGGAATAAATAATAAATAAAAACATTTTTGTCTACTGTTCCATAAACACCATTGTTGTCGGACTACTAAAACATGGAGGCATTTCAGGAGAAAGATTTGTCAGGTTTTCTTTTTAATCTTTCCTAAGCTTTTTCCAACTTCCTACTTTCCAAATATGTTAGATTACAGTTCCCAGAATTCTCAAGTCAGTTTAGCCCAATTTCTTAAATTTTTGCAAGATGAAGGACTTCAACTTCCAGAATTCCCCAAGTGCACTGCCCTCTAGTGAGTAAATTGCACGGTGATACTAGCCATAAAAATAGGGATAATGTCAAAAATGTGTGAATCCTGCCTTATTAAAAATGGTTAACAATCCCTCAATCCCCTATGTAAAAGAACAAGAGAGTTGGAAGGATCCTTTGAGGTCTTCCAGTCCAACCCCCTTTTCAAGCAGGAAACCCTATATCATTTCAGACAAAGGGCTGTCCAATGTTTTTGAATATCTGTGTACGATCTGTTTAATTAATGCTCCTACGTACACCAGGAGCGTCCAGCCTTTTGGTTTGCCTGGGTGGCATATAAAATATATAATATAGTTAATGTATTTAAATCACATAATACAGGTAGTCTCGACTTACCACACAGCACCGTTCAAAGTTACAACATCCCTGAAAAAAGGGACATACGGCCATTTTTCACATTTACGACCGTTGCACCCCATGGTCACATGATCCAAATTCAGACATTTGGAAACTGTCTCATATTTACGACGGTTGCAGTGCCCCAGGGGATCATGTGTGATCCCCTTTTGCAGACCTTATGACAAGCAAAAGTCAATGAGGAAGCCAGATTCCCTTAACAGCCGTGTTATTAATTTAACAACGGCAGGGATTCCCTTCATAACAGTGCCAGAAAAGTTGTAAAATGGGACGAAATTCACTTTTAACAACTGTCTCCCTTAGAAAAACAAATGTTGGGCTCAATTGTCCTCCCATCTGTTGGGGGCAGATTGCTAGCTGTTTTTGTGCAATTGCACTTTCCCAAATTTAAAAGGAAAAAAAAATTGTTCAGTAAGTACAGTATTTATGGAACGGGCGTATTTAGAGTAGCTTTGCAAGCCAGACGATATCGTTATAAAATGAACCGATGTTTTACGGAATTGCGGCTAAGCCTCATTCAAACAAAGTTTCAGGACTTCCAGACTTCCAGAAAGCTGCAAGCAGTTAAGACGTTCTTTCTGCTAAATTAAAGTGATATTTCTTCATATTTAAAGGGCTTGTATGATGGCAATCTATAAATACAAATGTTGCAAGTGAAAATTGAAACCAGCTTTGGATAATGCTTTCAAAGCTGGCTCCGTGGTTAGAGAGAGAGCAAGATGAGGTATGGTATAAAAGCAGAGAGAGGGCAGATTTTTTAAAAATATATATTTTCAGTGGTTTTATAATGTATCCCCAGGATCAGATAAGTGGCATACTAAAAACTAAGGCAAGCACCGAGCTGCAGAGTTTGAAATCTACACAGCTCTTGGCCTTGAGGTTTTAGATTTATTTGACTGAAATGAAACTTCCTTAACCGAGGTGTGAGGGTCTGCCACAAACTCACTAATTGCTCAGAAATTTATATCCTGTCATGTTTGGGACAGAAGGGGGAAGAAACATAATTCTGTGGGTCGACTACAGTACTGGATTAAAGAATAGTCCTCAACTTACAACTATTTGCTAAGTGACCGTGGCACTGAAAAAAAGTCGACTTAGGCGGTTTTTCATACTTACGACCGTTTATTTATTTGCTTGTTTGTTTATTGGCCACTCATGTTGCCACAAGGTAACTCTGGGCAGCTTGCAGCACGCACACACATGCCTCATGATCAAAATCTGGGCAACTGACTCACATTTACGACGGTCGCCGTGTCCCAGGATCCCCTTTTGCGACCTTCTGACAAACGAAGTCAAACGGGGAAGCCCAATTCACCTTGTTACTCACTTAACAACTGCAGCAATCCACTTCTCCGTTCAGATCGTAAAACGGAGCAGAGCTCATTCGGCAACTGCCTCGCATAGCGACAGAGGTTTTTGTCTCAGTTGGAGTCGTAGGTCGAGGACTTACATGAGAACAATCAACTAATGGAACAGAAGTTGCCCTCGGAAATTGTGGGAGCGCCATCACTGGAGACTTTCAAGAAGAGATTGGACTGCCATTTGTCAGAAATGGTGTAGGGTCTCCCACTTGGGTGGGGGGTTGGACTAGATGACCTACAAGGTCCCTTCCAACTCTGATTATCTGTTATCTGTTACATGTGTGTAGATCCACCTTCAATGGGCCAGTTCCATTTCCGGAAGTCCCAGCTGACAATGCCAGCCCCATCTGGAGATGCCAAGCCATGGGACACTATTATATGCAAGAATTAGTTTGTGGTGTTTTTTGCTTCTTTTGTTGATTAAATTACAACATGCCTCCCGTCTCACTCTTGCAACAATTCCGGGAGCCTTACAAAACTGATTAAAAGGATAAGAAAGATCATGAAAAAAACCATTAAAATTAAGAAAGATTAGCTAACGACTACAAAACTGAGAGGACAGGTGATATGAGGGTGGAGATAGCAAGAGCACTTAGACTTTTACACAGGTAATCCTCAACTTGCAACAATTCATTTAGTGACCGTTCAAAGTTATAACTTCAAGAGCCGCGGGGGCTCGGTGATTAGAGTGCAGTACTTCAGGCTCCTTCCACTGACTGCGAGCTGCCTGCAATTTGGCAGTTCGAATCTCACCAGGCTCAAGGTTGACTCCGCCTTCCATCCTTCTGAGGTGGGTAAAATGAGGACCCAGATTGTTGGGGGCAAGAGGCTGACTCTGTAAACTGCTTAGAGAGGGCTGTAAAAGCACTGTGAAGCGGTATATAAGTCTAAGGGTTATTGGTAAGTGCTAAGGAAGGAAGGAAGGAAGGAAGGAAGGAAGGAAGGAAGGAAGGAAGGAAGGAAGGAAGGAAGGAAAGAAGGAAGGAAAGAAGGGTTGTGATGGCACAGTGGTTAGAATGCAGAATTGCAAGGCAAGCTCTGCCCACTGCCAGCAGTTCAATCCTAACCTGCTTAAGGTTGACTCAGCCTTCCATCCTTCCGATTGCTACGGCAATTGCTATAACGGCACTGAGAAAAGTGACTTGTGACCGTTTTCCCCCCTTACGAGCATTGTAGTGTCCCCGTGGTCATGTAATCAAAATTCAGATGCTTGGCAACAGACTCAAAATTAGGATGGTGGCAGTGTCCTGGAGTCCCTTTTTGCGACCTGTTTTGCAAAGTGTTGTAAGTCGAGAATGACCTGTAGAAAGAACATTGGAGGTCTTCTTAGTCCAACCCCTTGCCCAATGCAGGAGATTTTACTCCAGGGGTCTCCAACCTTGGCAACTTTAAGCCTGGCGGACTTCGACTCCCAGAAGTCCGCCAGGCTTAAAGTTGCCAAGGTTGGAGACCCCCTGCCCTACGCCATTCCAGACAAACAACCATCCAACCTCTTCTTGAAAACCTCCAGCCATGGAACACCCACAACTTCCAGAGGCGAGCCGGTCCCATTGATTAATTATTCTCCTTAATTCTAGGTTGGCTCTCTCTTGAGGGTTGGGGCGAGACGGCTCTCTCTCTCTCTCCTCAGACACCCCTGGACCGACAAGCAAGCACTGACAAGCAGCGCACAAAACAGGTGTTGCTGTTTGTCTCTGATCACCAAACACAGTAACGAGAAATATGAGCACATCTACAGGGCAGCCACACTCCCGGGCACAACACTCGGCGTTTCCAAAGTTGTGGTTACTTGCGTTAGACAAATGCCAAACGCTGCGCCTGCGGTTCGTTCTCGCTTACCAACAACGCTGTGGGTCTAGTTCCTTGGTTATCACGTCCCTTCACCGGTTCCCCAACCCCACTTTGGAAATAATAACAGTCAGAAAGTTGTGGGGTTCTTTTTTTTTTTTTTTTTTTTGACAGAAAAGATTTGCAAGACGTCTTTCGCTCCCTCGCCCCGTTCTCTTTCGTTTTCAAAAGGTTTAGGCGCTTTCTCGCCAGCCAGGGTGAGATTGAAATCACGCGAATTGCATCCAAATAATTATTATTTCACATCTTGGGGGCGTGCTGAACCTCAGGTTGTAGCGTGTTGCAGCCTGTGCTGTTTGCAAGCCACCACAACCCAGGGAACCTACCTGCTCAGGGTGACTGGGAGAACACGCTTTTCTCTGCGAAGGTGAGGTTTGGGAGAGAGCTGCATTCAGTAGAAACTTCACAAAGTTTTTTTTTAAAAAAAAATAGGTAACTTTTTTTTTAAAAAAAAAATCAAATTTAATTCCTTTTTTTTTTTTAAGGTGTATTGTGCTGAGTTTCTTGGGGTGGAAAAGCACTCTTGGGATTTTCTCTGCCACGGGGATAGTGTTTTAATTGCAGAACTAGGCCACTTAGATGAAATTACAGCTGTAGACAGGGCGGGGAACTTCAAGCAACTTCTCCAATTTTCCCATTGTTAAATAGAAATAAATGAGGGTCACATGATCCCCTCTTCTGGGGCCAAATAAAGGATCCACGCATCAAAAGCGTGCCAGGCTTTCCTTTACGTGTGAGCATAGAATTACCCTCAACGTATGACGCGTCATTGATTGGCAAACCCATCAGAATCCCTTGTCTACGGTTAGGTTTTCATCAGATCCACTGGTTGTAAGCTGTTCACAGTTTTGGGTCGTTTTGGAAAACATCTGTATGAACCTGGCAGTTTTACGAATTAGAGGTAGTCCTCCACTTACGAACACAATTGAGCCTCAAATTTCTGTTGGTGAGTGACTTTTGCCCCCCGTTTTACGACCTTTCTTGCCACCGTCATTAAGCGAGTCACCGTAGTGGCATCCCGGTTGTTAAGGGAATCTGGGCTTCCCCGTGGGCTTTGCCCATCAGAAGGTTGCAAAGGGAGATCACCTGACACCCCCTCCCCCCCCGAACACTTCAACCGTCATAAATATGAGTTAGTGGCCAAGTATCAGAATATTGCTTTTGGGGGGGCGCTGCAACGGTCATAAATGTGAAAAATGGTCATAAGTCAATTTTTTTGGGTGGCGTTGTACCTTTGAATGGTCACTAAACAAACTGTTGGAAGTTGAGGACTACCTTACTACAGCTTCTTTTCTCAAGTTGTATGATTTTTGGAGGAGAGCGAGCCACAAATAAAAGAGGATTTTTGAACTCTGGAGCTTCTCACCATAATATAACTCTAGCATTTCTCAAGTCCAGCAATTTGAAACTGGATGGACTTCCAACTCCCACAATTCCCCAGCCAGCATAGTTGACTCTAATGTTTCACAGCCAGTATGGTTGTAGAATTGTGGGAACTGCAATTGCAAAAATACCTGGGAAAGACTTCATAGCGGGGTTTTCACCTTAGCAACTTTAAGCTGGGTAGACTTCAACTCCCAGAATTCCCCAACATACCTATTCCCCAGTCAGTTTTAAGCTGAGTGGACTTCGACTCCCAGAATTCCCCAGCATAGCTATTCCCCAGTCAGCTTTAAGGGATGTGGACTTCGACTCCCAAAATTCCCCAGCATAGCTATTCCCCAGTCAGTTTTAAGCTGGATGGACTTCGACTCCCAGAATTGGTGGACTTCAACTCCCAGAATTCCCCAGCATAGCTATTCCCCAGTCAGTTTTAAGGTGTGTGGACTTCAACTCCCAGAATTCTATGTTATGCTGGGTGGGGAATTCTAGGAATTGAACTCCACACACCTTAAAACTTGCTGAGATTGAGAAACACTCCTTTACCCATCCTCACATCTTCTGGAAAGGGAGTGGTGCATGGTACTTTTTAAAGTTTTTTAGATTGATGTGGTTGCAGGAAGATTCATCCTAACATGGCTGCAAGGGTTTTCTCACAGACTCCTTCTTCTTTCTGGGGTGGCAATTTTTGTTGGGAGGGGAACCAAAAAAAAAGAACCCTTAATTTATTTTTTATCTCTTAATGAAGGGTATAATCCCACTTTTTTAAAAAAAAACACTGCCAGGCAAAGCAACCTGTGGAAAAAATTAATCTGTGATCTTACTGCTTTGAGCAGATTCAGTGTGGGACTGGTAATCTTTATTCTTTTTAAAAAAATTGTCACTTTTGAGGAATTCCCATGTTTATTCCTGCTGGTGAAGGAAAGAACAGGGAAGGATTGTATCCTGGGAAAGAACACTCTTGTTTTTAATTATATTTTTTGAAAGGGAGAAGAATCTGCTTCTGTCACTAGCTTAGGGAATGTGACATTCAGTTTTTCTGAGGGACTTATTTTTGCTTTTAAAATACAGGTAATCTTTGACTCTGGACAGTTTTATTAGTGTTCGTTCAAAGTTACAATGGAAAAAGGTGACTTACGACTGTTTTTCACACTTATGACTGCTGCAGCGTCCCCCATCGTCACGTGATCAAAATGCAGGCGCTTGGCAACTGACTCAGATTTATGACAGTTGCCGTGTCAGAATCAGTGGGGAATCCAGATGTCCTGGATAGCCACAGGATTCGCTTAAGAACTGCAGTGGTTCAGTTAACAACCCTGGGCAAGAAGGTTGTAAAATTGGGCACGCCTCCCTTAATGGCCACCTTGCTTTGCCATGGAAAATCAGACACAACTTTGCAACTGCACAAAAACAACAACAACAACTCCCTATGTGGTGTCAAATGGAGACTTTTCCCGACCTTCTCTGGAAGACTCAGAAAATGAACTTGAAGACTTTGGGCTCTACCCATGTTCCCCCCAAAATAAGGCCCTGTCTTTATATATATATATCAGGAACTTCTTCTGCAACCAACAAGACTTTCCTGAAGGCCTCTGCAGCCAGTAACAGAGCTCTGGATTGATGGCGAAGCTTTCTTATCAGCTCCAGAGGCCTTCAGGAAAGCCTTGCCAGCCTTGTTGACTGCAGAAGAATTGGCCCGGCAAGGCAGGTGTCGGGGTGTGCGAGGCCTGGCTACAACTGTCCAAAGGTAAGTAGTAGGGCAGCTCCAACCTCCACCCATCCCCACCCTAGCTTAATTTTTACCCGTGCACTCTGGAGTGGACAGACTCTTAATTGGGGTTTATTTGGGGGGTAGGGCTTATATTGGGCTCCTGTTTTTTTTTTTAAAAAAATCAAACTAGGACTTACTTTCAGCGTAGGTCGTATTTTCAGGAAAACAGGGTAGACTTAAACTTTTACACCAAGCTGTAAACATCCCTCAGCTGGTTTCCAGATCATGGGCGCCAATTATTTCTGAAACCAAGAACTCATAATAAAGATGCAGTTGGTTTCCCGCAAAACGTGAGATCCCTTTCGAATGACATTTTTGTTCCTTCCAAAGCATAATTAGGCGATGCCAATTTTACCATGATTTAAAGTTAAAGGGGTGAGAGAACCTGTATCTTGGACCGGTCCATTGTTTTATTTCCATTACCCGATATATTGAAATCAGCTTAGCCGTTTGCTAGGCAAAGTCAAAATAGTCCAGCGCTTCTGACCCGCATCAAATAGCCTGGCTTTGCTACTTTTGGTGGCTTAGCATGGTGGCTTATTAAACAAATACTAAACCAAATTTAAGAATCCCATTCTTTTGGGAGAAGGTAGGAAGCTGTCTTGTTCTAGAAGGAAGGTCTACAGGCTTACAGCCACGGTGGTCAAGGGAGTTCTGCTGCATTTTACAACTTTTCTTGCCACAGTTGTTACGTGAGTACAGTGGTTGTTAAGTGAAACTGGCTTCCTCATTGACTTTGCCAGGCTGCAAAAAGTGATTACGTCACTCTGGGACAGCGCAACCATCGTAAATATTAACCCGTTGCCAAACATCCAGGTTTTGATCACATGGCCTGCTGCAATGGTCATAAGTGTGAAAAAAACAGTCGTAAGTCACTTTTTTCAATGCCGTTGTAACTTTGAATGTCACTAAAGAAATGGCTGGTAGTCAGGGACTGCCTCCGCTCTCAAATCTAACTCTGATGTCCAGCTTTTCAGACAAATCTGTTTTTCCCGGTGTACTAATTGAAATCTGAGCCTTGGTGGCAAGTGTTGGTTAGAATGCAATATTGCAGGCAAACTCTGCCTACAGCCCGAAGTTCGATGCTAACTAGCTCAAGACTCAACCTTCCATCCTAGCGAAATCGGTAAAATGAGGACCCAGATGGCGGGGGGCAATAAGCTGACATTGTAAACTACTCAGAAGAAGCGTTACGGGGCGGTATATAAGTGCATTTCTATGGCTATTGCTATCCTTCAGCCACAGATGTCAGAATTAAATGTATCTCTTTCTTTGGACAATGATGCTTCTTTAGATAGGACAAGACATTATTTGAATCTGCCATAGAGTGTATGTATATTCAAGAGAAGAAGACTGTATCTCTACAGCTGCTTGGCGGGTGTTATCTTGGCTGTGTCTAGTTGTGAAAGTCTTCTGTACAGTCATTTCCCAATGCCTATCTCTCCCTGTAGCTCGTAATTTGTTTATTTTTTGACCTAAGTTTATAAATTAGTCTCGAAGCTCATTCTACACAAGGCAAGACTCAAGCAATGTTCATGATTAAACAGGGTCGCTCGGTGAGCCAGAAATGGGCGGTCTCTGGATTTGATGTAGAAACAAACAGAAATAATTAAAATGGTTTGACTTTGATTTATCTACCGTGCGTTGCCACCTATCATCTCCTGCTTTCAGATAGGATGATAAGGCTACCACCCCTCTTGAAAATTACCCCATCGCAGCCGAGTGGCGCAAGGCAAGGCAGTTTCTGCATCTACTCCTGGAGAACATTATTAGCTGAAGGGAGTGGCAGCTAGATTGTGGAAGCGATACCTGCGATAACTAGGCCACATGTTCTAAATAAACATTTCAAATACAGCCTGTGAGGAGAGGAGATTATGGATGTGTAGGATTAGAGAACAGAAGCAGGACACCGACGGAAATTAATACAGGTAGCTCTCTGCTTATGAACACAATGGAACCCCAAATTTCTGTCGCTAAATGAAACATGTGATAAGTGAGTCTTGCCTCATTTACGAACTGTTGTTAAGTGAGTTGCTGCAGTTGTTTAAGTTAGTGACACGGTCGTTAAGCACATCTGGGACACCGCAACCATCAGACATATCAGTTGCCAAGTGTCCAAATTGTGATCACACAACTACATGGATGCGGCAATGGTTGTAAGTGTGAAAAAAATGTCATCGGTCCCTTTTTTTCAGTACTGTTGTAACTTTGAATGGTCACTAAATGAACTGTTTGTAAGTTGAGGACTAACTGTACAGATAGTCCTCGACTTAACAACAGTTCATTTAGTGACCCTTTGAAGTTATAACAGCACTGAAATGGGGACTTACAACCATTTTTCACACTTAAGACCGTTGCAGCATCCCCCACAGTGACATGATCATAATTCGGATGTTTGTCAACTGACTCATATTTATGATGGTTGATGGTCACGTGATCTCTTTTTACAACTTTCTGACAAGCATGACCAATGGGGAATCCAGGTTCACTTAACAACCATGTGACTACTTAACAACTGCAGTGATTGACTTAACAACTGTGACAAGAAAGGTTATAACATGGGACATTTAACAACTGTCTTGCTTAGCAACAAAAATGTTGGGCTCAATTGTGGCCGTAAGTTGAGGGCTACCTATTCTGCTATCGAGGAACTACGCAAGGAAATTTCAAAGCAGTCCCTGATACCCAGACCAAAATTGTTCGGCAACGAAAGCCATAGATATTGGTCGCCTGCTTTCTACATACAACACCACAAATAAAGGTTAGATGTTAAGAAACTCCCAGCCAGACAGGGAGGAGGAGTCAAGCAGGGAACTAGCCTTGAGTCCTTCTGCAGCTGCAAGAGCAGGGGTGGGATTCTGCCGGTTCGGACTGGTTTGTGCTTGGGAGATCAGCTGTCTCTAAACCGATTCGCTGCAACAATCATATGGGTCTGCCCGCCAGCCCCTGCGCAATACTGACCTTTATTGTCCCAGCTGATCAGCGCAAAAGAGCGGATTGCCGCTCCTCAGCTGTGTTATTCCCCCAAAGTAACATAGTAGGTAAGGACTTTTGCTTAGAGTTGACGCATACGCAGCGAAGCAAGCGATCATTGAATCGGTTGCGCAAGAGGAATCAACCTGACTACATCCCTAAACTCCATGAACTCCATGATCTGATTGTTCTCAAAGGAAGGCAAGCAATCCAGGGAGATTCTTGTCATAGAGGTAGAACACAATAAAGTGGTTGAGTTGGGTTTTTCACAAGTGGGATTTTGGTTGCCTGCGTCTGACAATAAGAAGATTCACCTTTGATGGGTCGGAAGGAGAGTATGCCATTCGTTTTCTTTTGCTCTGGGGCAAAAGAGACCGTGAGACATTGAGCGGAGGAGACCATACCCTCGCTGGCATTCAGCCATCTGCAGTCCTGTATAATAAGAACATTTATTTTGTTCTGGGTTGATCGTGAGTTAGCTTTGAAATTACATGTGTTTTGTATTTATGCGCTTCAAGAAACACCGTGCTTCAAACCTTGTTTGTTGGGGTGTTCGCCTTGACTACCCATTTTTTAGACTCGCTTATGCTTTTGACAGCTCAGGAGCACAACAGTCGCAGTGGACTTTGGGGACAGTCTTGCCAATGGGAACTAATTGTGGCCTTTGGAAGAGTCCTTCCTCATCTTTTTTTTTTAAAATTTTTTTAAAAATTAAAAAATTCTTTATGAAGTACAAAAGATTAAAATTTACAGTACAAATACACAAAATAAAAATGTACAGTACAAATACAAAAAATAAAAAATCGTACAAATAAACATCACAACACATTCTATAGTAAGACAAATCATATTTTCCTGTAATACATTTTGATAGTGATTTAAATATCTCATAGAAAGTATTAAAGGGCAGTTACTTCCTATCCCTTGTAAAATAACTATCAATAATATATAATACATAATAGTCTATTATTATTATGATTGGATTATTACTATGTATTTTTATAGATAAGTCATTTATAAAGCTTAGTCAAGCTTGGAGAAAGAGAGATGCTCCTTTCTCATGG
Source organism: Notechis scutatus (assembly GCF_049901735.1). Lineage (NCBI taxonomy): Eukaryota > Metazoa > Chordata > Lepidosauria > Squamata > Elapidae > Notechis > Notechis scutatus. The sequence goes on along the minus strand of NC_142014.1, from coordinate 76,491,371 downwards.
ATTCCTTTCTCATCTTTTAGTGAAAGTCTTTTATGACTTTTTAATAGGCATTTTTCTGTTTACTTCCCCCTCAAAGCAAATGTTAGCTTTTAAGGTGATTATCCTTACAGAGCCCACAACAAGCAGGGTTTGGGTGTTTTCTCCCTTTTTAAAAGCTTAATGGAATAACTGCAGAATAACAGACTAACAGACTTGGAAGGGACCTTGGAGGTCTTCTAGTCTAACCCCACTCCATTTCAGACAAATGGCTGTCCAGTCTTTTCAAACCTATTTTAGTTTGTCCTTTGGGGAATCTGCAGTTGAAGAGAAATGCTGATTAGTAGCTGAAACGACGGCTCAGAACACCTTTCGATCTTTCTTAAGTTCATCTCGAATCCTTTTCTCCACTCCCCAAGCTAAGGCTGCGCTGTGTAGACAAACTCAAATCAAGATGCTAATTAGATCATCGTAGAAAAATAAAAGTTTCCCAAGAGGTGAATGAACGTCCATTATCACCTTGTGTGTTGGAGCTTCCTTAAAATTCTCCATCCTGATACGCTGAAGGTACCATCACATATAAATCAGAATTCACTTGCAATCTTGAAGGGAAGCTTAATGACCCTTCGAAGCAGTGGTGGGATTCGTTTTTTTCTATTGGTTCTGTGGGCGTGGCTTGGTGGGCGTGCTGTGGTTTTGTGGGTGTGGCAGGGAAAGGTAAAATTCCCATTCTATAAAATTCCCATTCCCTCCCCACCCCACTAACCTGCTTTTCCAGCTCCTGTGCAGGGCAACCAAAGAAGACCCAGCCAATCCGCTGGGACTCAATGGGAGGCGGAGAAGAGATGGGGTTGGCGGAGCCAGTCAGAGGTGGGAATTGCCGGTTCTTCAAACGACTCAAAATTTCCGCTACCGGTTCTCCAGAACTGGTCAGAACCTGCTGAATACCACCTCTGCCTCGAAGTCACAAAGCACTGAGAAAACTGACTACTTAGCCCCTTTTTTTCACACTTCACAACCATTGCAGCATGTCTGTGATCACAATTCGGACCCCTTGTTCATATTTTACGACAGGGGCAGTGTCCCAGGGTCTCGTGATCCCCATTTGCCCCCCCACTTCTGACAAGCAAATCCAATGAGGAAACCAAATTCACTTAACAGCCATGTTACTGACTTAACCACTGCAGTGATTCACTTAACCACGGTGGCAAGAACAGTCGTAAAATGGGGCAAAATTCACTTCGACTGTCTTGCTTAGCGATAGAAATTTGGGGCTCAATAGTTGCCATAAATCAAGGACTACCTGTGTACCTTTCTCCAAAGCATTGTGTCAGGCTTCTCTTTCTCCAAAGCATTGTGTCAGGCCCCTGTTAGAATCTGACTCCGAGGGAGAGGAGGAACAGCCAACAGGGGGTGGAAGTGTGACTCTGGAAGTTGTGGAGGAAACTGGGGAAGGGCACAGGCCGCCTGGACATTCAGAGGAAGACCCAGGCCCATCCCCTCTTCATCCTAGGGCACGCAGGGAGGAGCGGATAAGGGAGAAACGTGAATGGTGTGGTCTATGGGGGATGAAGGGGCCCTGATCCCCTTCATGGGCTGCAGCTGTGAGAACTATTTAAAAGGACAAACTGCGCATGGCCCAGTGCTGTAAGCAAAGTGTGAAATAATTCTAGTCTTTCAGTTCTTATCTGAGTTCTGGCGTCCTTCCCAGTGTGTGTTATTTGATATCTGTGGACGTCTTCAAGCCCTTGCCTTGTCTCATTAATTGCTTCAGTGTGGTTCGTGTTGTTTTTTCTATTTATAATTTACATGTATTTTGAGTTTGAATGGCATTTCTTCCTTTTCGCAGCTATTTGTGGGGGAGTTTTTTCTCCAGTCAATGATAATTGCAGCTTTGAAGCCAAGTTGAAGGAATTAAAGGGACTTCACTTGTTTTTGTGACTTTGTTGCTTTTGTATGCCACCCTGGGCCATCACACATTGCTCTTTGATCTGGTGTTCTCCAAAAACTACAACCCCCAAGATTCTTCCTCCTTTTCCTTTTCTTTTTCAGTTGCACATTTGGAGGTAACTGCTGGGCCTACCTGTTCCACTCTTAATAGATTCCATGCTAGCCCATCAAATCCAACTGCTCTGTTTATATATTGCAATGCAGTCCTGCTTTATATTGTAAAGAAGGGTAGCAATTATTAGTTGCCTGCTGAGTACAATATATATCCTGCATAATATTATTTATCCTAATTAAGGGTTATTGCTTTCATCGTCATCAGAATAAAAGAATAACACAAGAGTTGGATGTTTTGAAATAATAGAAAATATTTGTTGCTCAGGTTTGAGAGATTTTGGCGGTTGGTTTGCTCTCCAAGCGAAACGGTAAGCTTGGAAAACAGCGTTTGCATATCCAGGATCCTGAAATTTACCTTGGGCCTTAGAAAAAGTGCAAAGAAGAGCAACTAAGTTGATTAAAGGCCTGGAGGCTAAAACATATGAAGAGCGGTTGGAGGATTTGGGTTTGGCTAGTCTAGAGAAAAGAAGAACTCCGGGGGGGGGGCATGATAGCAGTTGTCCAGTGTTTGACAGGCTGCCCCCCAAAAGAGGGGGTCAATTTATTTTCCAAAGCAGCTGAAAGCAGAACAAGAAGCAACGAATGGAAACTAATCAAGGAGAGAAGCAACCTGGAATTAAGAAGAAACTTCCCAACAGTGAGGACAACGTAACTAGTGGAATGGCTTGCCCCCAGAAATTTTGGGAGCACCATCACTGGAGGTTTTTAAAAAGAGACTGAACAGCCACCTGTCTGAAATGGTATAAGGTTTCCTCCTTGAGCAGGGGACTGGACTAGAAGACCTCCAAGGTCCCCTTCAGCTCTATTCTGATTCTGATTCTTCTATCCAGCAAGACACATGTTGGCAGTCCGACTAGAAGGGAAGAAAGGATTACAGGTACTCCTCCACTAATGGCCACAACGGAGCCCAAAATGTCTCTTGTTGGATGGGTTTTGCCTCATTTTCCGACTTTCCTTGCTGCACTTGTTAAGTGAACCTGGCTCGCTTAGCAATGTAGATTGGTCGTAAGTCGAGAACTACGGTTTTTTGAAGTAACTTTGGTTTCCTTCCATTATTCTCCCCAATGCTGTTAGGAATCGCTGCTCCTGCTTTTGTCCTTCGTGAACAGAATTGCATCTTCTCCTCCCCACTTACCTTGTTTTGCGGAGTATAAGATGCACTTTTTCCATCCCTAAAAGTGGGTGGAAATGTCTGTGCGTCTGATACAGCGAATGTTGCCGGAGCCTAGCCCACCCACCGGCCCCCACCCTTTGGCCTCTGCCTTCCAGCAATATGCCTCCTTGCAGCAAACAGTATGTTTTCAGCCTCAGCACAGCCTGATGAGCACAGGAAGCTGATTGTTGGTTGGATTAGCTTCCCAACAATCAGCTGTTTCAGGCTTCAGGGATTGCCATTGCCTATTGCCTCCTCTGGATGCCCCATTTTCCACATGTTCCAATTGCCGCCCAGAACAGGCCCAAAATAGGACAGTTGAAGGCTGAAAACGGGGCATGCGGAGGCCGAAAATGGGTCACGCAGAGGCGGCAATAGGCGATGGCAACCCCTGTAGCCTGAAACAGCTGATCATCAGGAGGCAGATACAACCGACCATCAGCTGCTTGTGCTGAAGCTGACCAAGCTGTTTGCTGTTTGCTGCAAGGAGGCAAATTGCTGGGAGGCAGAGGCAGATATATTTTTTTCTTGTTTTCCTCCACAAAAGCTAGGTGCATCTTATCCTTCGGAGTGTTTTATACTCAGAAAAATATGGTGACTGTGCATCATTTTTGTTTAATTGAATGAATTGTCTAACGGTATGTCAACTCTTTCTGTTTTTGTCCGACAGTGTCATCAGCAAAGTGATGCCCACAACGGAGCCTAAACCGTTACCTCTCCTGGTTCGACCCAAAACACCGCCTCCGCCTTCCCCAGCACCAGCTCCTGTCCATGTCACCCCTCCACCTCCTCCTCCTTCGGTGGTCCCCACGATCCCTCCAGTTGCCCTTGCTCCAGTTCTGTTACCACCGTCGTCTCCTGCACCATCCGCCATGGGAAGCTCCAAAGTCCCCGTTCGAAGCGTTGTGACAGAGACCGTCCGTAATTACGTGGTAGGTGGCTTAATTGTTTCATTGAGGGCACGTCATCATCCCCTCTTCCGGGTTCCTTCAATGTTTTTATTACATCCTTTACATCCTTAACACCAGCGGGTGTTTGAAGCACCATAAAAGATAAAGATAATAAAGGTTTCCCTGTCCAGTCGTGTGTCCAATATTAGGGAACGGTGCTCATCACCATATCTTAGCCACCATTGTCTGAAGACATTTTCCGTGATCACGTGGCCAGCATGACTATACACCAAAAGCAGTGGTGGTATTCAGTCGGTTCACACCGGTTCAAGCAAACTGGTAGCAAAGATTTGGTGTGGGTCACTGAACCGATAATAACTTCTGGCTGGCCACACCCATGACCAGTCGCCGCTCGCCGCTCGCTCCACTCGCCCCGCCCACCTGACGCTAGCCTGCCCAGTCACTCCTTAAGGTATTCCTTTTTTTTCCCTCCCGACAGTCAGCTGTTCCTACGATCAGCTGTGCCAAGATTCCCTCGCTACTGCTTTGCCCAGGAGGCCCCAAACGGCGTGGGGGCTGCATCCCCCCAGCTCAGTTTTCTGCCTTCCTGAGCCCCCTAGGGAAGCCTTCTGGGAGCAAAAAAAACACCCCCAGGAGGCTTGCCTGAGGCAAGGGGTGCTGCAAAAGCAAAAAGCCACGCCCATCTAGTCACATGGCCATGCCCCCTAGTCACACCCACAGTACCGGTAGTAAAAATTTGAATCCCACCACTGACCAAAAGGCACATGAAACTGTGACTTTGTTACCAAAGTGGTACCTATTTATCTACTCGCATTTGTATGCTTTTTGAACTGTTAGGTGGGCAGGAACTGAGTCAAGGAACAGGAGCTCACCCATTGCACGGTGCTCGGGTCCCGAACACCAGCTGTTGGCTTTTCAGCTGGCAAGCTCAGCGTCTGTAACCACTGAGCCATCACGCCCCTCTTAAGTGCAGGCAAACTCTGCCCACAACCTAGAGTTGGATCCTGATGGACTGAAGGTTGTCTCAGCCTTCCATCCTCCTCCCCAGATCAGTAAAACGAGGCCACAATCATACTTCAATACATCATTAAAACATGTATATATACAGAACCAATGGATCTCAGTGAAAGGTGATACAATAAAGGAAATCGAACGACGTGTTAAATGTGGCTGGCAGGCATCCGACAAGCTAAGTATGATTTTCAAGAACAACCTCCCCCTATGCCCGTAGAGCCGTGATGGTGAACTTATGGCACACATGCCACAGGTGTCACGCAGAGACATTTGTGTGGGCACGAGAGACCCAGCTAAACTTACCTGCACTGCACATTTGCGCACCTGATTTTTGGCCCGTTTGAGGCCGTTTTTGCCCTCCCAGAGGCTTGAGGGAAGCCTCTGCGGCCTCGGGAGGCTGAAAAATGGGCCTTCCTGAAATACCGGAAGTGCCAAAACGGGCCCATTTTTTGGGGTCCAAAGGCTTCAGATGCTTCCCTCGAGCCTCCGGGAGGACGAAAACAACCTCCCCTGGGCTCCAGAGGCTCTCCATAGGCTAAAAACGGGCACTTCCGGTATTTCCGGAGATACTTCCCTCGAGCCCCAGGGAGGGCAAAAACGGTCTCAAAAGGGCCGAAAATCAGTTGGACAGCACACACATGTGCAGTGCAGGTAAGGGGACAGGGCAGGGGTGTTGTGTGTGCATGTACAGGGGGATGGGGCGCATTGCATTGTGGGCACCAGCACGCGCACGCTTTTGGCACACCACAACAAAAAGTTTTGCCATCACTGCCATAGAGAACAAGTTTTCGATCGGCATGTTCTTCCTGCTGCAACATATGCCAGCGAAACATGGACGCTAACGTCACAATCGATACAAAAGCTACAAATGGCACAAAGAGCCATGCTGGGCATCACAAGACAAGATAGAAAGACCTGAACATGGATTTAGAGAATAAACCAAAGCATACGATGCCATCGAGAAAATAAAAGAATTGAAACGGAAACGGGCTGGTCCCATAGCAAGAACAACTGATGGCAGGTGGACCAAGGCGGTCGTAGAATGGATCCCACTTGGTCAAAAGCATCCATGAAAGAAACCCAAAACAAGATGGATCGACGAAATCAGCAAGTAACGCGGGCCACAATTGGCAAAAGAAAGCCCAGAATCGTATTGGTTGGAAACATGAGAAAGAGGCCTTTCTCCTGCAGTAGGTAGACAATGGCTAAAACGATGATGATGCTATATGGGAACAACAGTGATAAAAAATTGGCTATGTTGGGAAACCAAAGTCCCAACAGCATCATGTCTAGTTCCGAGGAAAGTAACAAAACCTGGATATTAAAGGTTGGATTATCAGCCACAGAATAGCGTGTGCCAAGTTGATACCTTTTCATAAATTACAATTTGGTAATTAAGTATTTGTGGGCTTCTGTGCTCTCCAGACAGTATATAGTTAATTGGGAATTGGGATAGTTAATTGGGCATTGGGAGATGTTCCCTTAAGGGAATGCCTCATGGTAAATGCAGTTAATGGGAAATGTAGTTCATGTCATGTGGTCACATCTGTAATCCTGATTGGTCACTGAATTGACCCTTGGTTGGGTTGGGGGAATTTCTTTTCTTGCTTAGGCCCCAGCAGCATTGTGCTGCTTTGCTCCATCATTATGGGATGAAGATAACTGTATTTCTACACTATGAATTCAACTATGCAAAGATTGGACATTAGATGGATCTCGATATAACCATGAGTTATACTTCGAGGATATTTTTGCCTTGTGACCCAATAAGGAAACTTTGTATGGAAGGAAGCCATTGTAGAGTTTGCCTGACTGTCTTTATATTCAGGCAGCAATTAAAAGACAGAACAGCTTCCTCAGGTGGAACGTTTTCTCCGATGAAATGCTTAAATATTGAGAGAGTGCTTACAAAGGAGAAGACATGATACCAAGTTTCCTTTTGGTGCCAATACACTTTAATTTTCTTCGCTTACAAAGCCATTCATAAAAGCATTTTGCCTACAATATGAACCGCATTGAACTCAAGGGGAGAATAAAGTGATCTTATCAGAAAAAACAACCCCAAGAACTAGTGGCAGAAGGTTTTTTTTTTAGTAAGTTGTGAGTAAAACAGAAAGGTTCGATCAATTGAGAAATTTCCCAAAACAGGTACATGAGACAAATGTTTCTGAGGCTTGCTACTTAAATCTCACATTGACCGAGCGACTGAACGGATCACATTTCAACTCTTATTTCCATAATTCCCCAGTAAACAAGGCAACCTTCACTATGACAGACTTGTAATGCCCAAGATAAATTTCAGGATTCAAATATTTTCAACCTGTTGGGGCTTAACGTTACATGGATTCCAGGAAATAAAAGATTCTATGTCGGGTATTGGAATGATGAAATTTGATTATTAGAATTGCTCGACCTTGAAAGGAACGCCAAATACCTGACTCCCTGGGACATTACGCTGGCCTTTAAAAGCTTAGAAATCAGCAATGCATATTTATACACGCTGCCTCTGATATTTATCAAATGCCTATGGGTGTAAACATCTTAAGATGAACCGATATCCCAAATACAAAGCAGCTTCGTAAAAAGCATCTATCTTTATCACAAACAATGCAAAGGCAGGGGTGAGATTCAGCCGGATCAGGCCGGTTCAGATGAACCAGATGTTCAATGTACATCTGGTTAACCAATCCGGTAGTTGAACCGACAGGCTGGCCTGCCCCTCCCCTCCCAGGAGCCTCCACGCGGGCGATTTTGGATGCAGGTAAGTGCAGGTTCTGTGCGGAGGCTCTGGGGGGGGGGGGCAAAAAACGCCCCTCCCAGAAGTCCAGAAATTGGCCCGTTTCCGGCTTCCGGAGGACCCCTGGAGCCCGGGGAGGCCATTTTCGCCCTCCCAGAGGCCCGAGGGAAGCCTCCGGACTCTGGGGAAGGCGAAAAACAGCCCTCCCAGAAGTTCCAGTAGGCCACAGCCACCCAAAGAGCCAGTTGTTGGGATTTTTGATTCCTACCCCTGTGCAAAGGTATACAGTTAAAAGAATATATTTTCTTGCTAATGTTATTTAAGTTAAAAAATAATAAATAGGACTCCTCTTACTATGACTCTTTCAAGCAATAATCTTTGCAGTAAAATCATATTCTTAATTATGCTAGGAATTGGCTTTTTGTGTTTAGGGAATATATGCATCCTGATATGTGTGTGTATGTGTGTGTGTGTGTGTGATGTATGTATGATGTATGTGTTTGATTATTGGTCTAATATATGGCATGTGTATATATGTATGTATATGGTGTATGTGTGTATACATACATACATACACAGATACATACTTGCATACATACATACATATACACAGATATATGTGTGTGTGTGTGTATGTGTGTATATGTATATATACACACATACAGCATATACATACATATATACACATGCCATGTATTAGACCAATAATCAAACACACAATACCACAATCAAGGATCACCAACTCAGACAAACAAACTTAACGGTAAACAGCAGCCTAATCAAGAAACCACAAAAGAGCATTCCCACCAATACTGACAGGACAAAGGTACTAGCACATAATAAGAATCAAACTCCACTCCCTTCTAACACTGATGATGTTACCTAGTTTGGTTAGGAAACATTTGCAAGAAAACCATCAAGCTCAGAGAGCAGCAATGGCTTTCTCATCTCAACCCTGATATATTCTCTTCTCAGTGCCCACAAGCAAACTGTTGCTGTGTGAAGTGAATTCTTGAAAATACACCTTTGGCACTTGGATTTCAGAGAGGTCTGAGTAGGATCTAAGTGCGAGTAACTTGCTGTATTGGCTCTCTAGAGAAAGTTAAGAGATGCATAAACCTACAGCCAAGTACGTGATTTCTTTCAGCCCTCAAGGTATAAAAATGGCCTTAAATGAGTGCAGGTTCCCTTCCCTGGCATATGACAGGTAGTCCGCCAACTTACAACAATTCACTTAGTGACCATTCAGAGTTACATCATCACGGAAAAAAAATGACTTACGGCCATTTTTCACACTTACAACCACCACAGCATCGCCGTGATCATGTGATACATTTGGCTGCTCGGCAACCAATTCATATTTACAACATATTTCCAGGGTCACGTGATCAGGGGGTGGGATTCAGCCGGTTTGGGCGAACCGGATGTTAAATTTACATCTGGTTCGCCAAAGCGGTAGTTGAACCAACCGGCTGGCCACACCCACCCTACTCCTCCCCTCCCAGGTGTCTCCACATGGCCCGTTTTGGATGCAGATAAGTGCAGGGCCGCATGGAGACTCTGGGAGGGCGACGCCCTCCCAGAAGTCCAAAACAGACCTGTTTCCGGCTCCGAGTGTCTCTGGAGCTCGGGAGAGGGCATTTTCTCCTCCCAGAAGCCTAAGGAAGCCTCCGGACTCTGGGAGATGAAAACAGCCCTCCCAGAAGTCCCAAAACAGACCTGTTTCCGGCTTCCGGAGTGTCTCTGTTCGGGAGAGGGCATTTCCAGAAGCCTTCCGGACTCTGGGGAAGATGAAAAATGGCCCTCCCAAAAGTCCAAAAACAGACCTGTTTCCAGCTTCTGGAATGTCTCTGGAGCTCGGGAGAGGGCATTTTCTCCCTCCCAGAAGCCTAAGGGAAGCCTCCGGACTCTGGGGAAGATGAAAACGGCCCTCCCAGAAGTCCAAAAACAGACCTGTTTCCAGCTTCTGGAATGTCTCTGGAGCTCGGGAGAGGGCATTTTCTCCCTCCCAGAAGCCTAAGGGAGCCTCCGGACTCTGGGGAAGATGAAAACGGCCCTCCCAGAAGTCCAAAAACAGACCTGTTTCCGGCTTCCGGAGTGTCTCTGGAGCTCGGGAGAGGGCATTTTCTCCCTCCCAGAAGCCTAAGGAAGCCTCCGGACTCTGGGGAAGATGAAAAACAGCCCTCCCAAAAGTCCAAAAACAGACCTGTTTCCAGCTTCTGGAATGTCTCTGGAGCTCGGGAGAGGCTGTTTTCTCCTCCCAGAGGCCTAAGGGAAGCCTCCGGACTCTGGGGAAGATGAAAAATGGCCCTGCCGGAAGTCTGAAAACAGACCTGTTTCCAGCTTCCGGAGTGTCTCTGGAGCCCGAGAGAGGCCATTTTCTCCCTCCCAGAGGCCTAAGGGAAGCCTCCGGACTCTGAGGAAGATGAAAAACGGCCCTTCCGGAAGTCTGAAAACAGACCTGTTTCCAGCTTCCGGAGGGCCTCTGGAGCCCAGAGGCAGAGGTGGGATTCAGCAGGTTCTGACCAGTTCTGGAGAACCGGTAGCAGAAATTTTGAGTAGTTAGAACCAGCAAATACCACCTCTGATTGGAGATTTTACAGTATCCTTTCCTTGCCATGCCCACCAAGCCACGCCCACGGAACCGGTAGTAAAAAAAATTGAGTCCCACCACTGCCCAGAGGAGGCCATTTTCTCCCTCCCAGAGGCCTGAGGGAAGCCTCCAGACTCTGGGCAAGGTGAACAACGGCCCTCCTGGAAGTTCCAGTAGGCCGCGCCCACCCAGCAAACGGGCAGAGAACCTGCATACGATCCCCTTCTGACAAGCAAAGTCAGCAGGCAGGCCAGATTCGCTCAACAGCCGTGTGACTCAACAACTTCAGCAACGGCGTCAAGAAAAGTCATAAAATGGGGCAGACCTCACTCGACATTTTTTTCCCACTCAACCGCATAAATTCTGGGCTCCGTGGTGGTCGTAAGCCGAGGTCTCTCCTGTTACATGAAGCCGAAAGTGCAGTCGGTCTGAAAAAGTAAACCAGGCAGGAAGTAGGAAAAGGGGAGTGTGAAAGAAAGAGAGAGAGAGAGAGAGAAGTTGCCTCCTTGCGTTTCAGAAATGAGTAACTAAACCACAGCGGGGCTGACTTTTAGCCAAACAGGACGTTCGAGGTCGGGATTCAACTGCAGTTCAAATGTAATCAGCTTTCATCTTGATCAGATAGAACTTTACTGAAATACACAAGGGGTGCCTTCCCCAATGCGATATCCCCGGGAGGAAGCAGCCCACAGCTCCCATCGTTCACGGCCAGGAGAAGGAGGAGGGATCCCTTATACCCTTGCTCTGGTTAGTTAGTTGAGCTGGATCACGTTTGGCTGGAAGTACTAACCCAGCAACCCATGTTCCTGTGCTGTGCGTATAATGGATGAGGTGGCTGTCCAGTATTTTCTTTAAAACCCTCCAGTGATGGAGCATCCACAACTTCTGGTGGCAAGCCGTTCCACGGGTTAATTGTTCACACCGTCAGCCAATCCCTCCTTCGTTCTAGCCTTCAAGTTTTTTGCTTCTTTTTAACCTTACATGCAAACATTTGCTAGCTATCCAACCAGTTTTCAGATGCTTCTCATCATCTGGGTTAGATCTGGGCCAAATGTTGGTTTTTCACACGACGCAAAGGTTGCTTATTGAAAGTTTTAGACTTTAGTCATTTGTGGAATTTGTCCATTAACAATGCAGTATAGTGAGTGAGTGAGTTTGTTTGTTTGTTTGTTTGTTTGTTTGTTGTAGAAATAACATCTCCTGTATGATTAATTGTCCTCACTGTGAGGAAGTTTCTCCTTAATTCCAGGTTGCTTCTCTCCTTGATTAGTTCCCATCTATTGTTTCTCGTCCTGCCCTCTGGTGCTTTGGAGAATAAATTCACCACCTCATTTTTGATGTCAACCCCTGAGATATTGGAACACTGCTAACATGTCACCCCTCGTCAGGGGTGGGATTCAACCAGTTATAATAACCAGTTCAGTGAACACCGTGCAGCGTTTGCAACTCACCTTCTGCTGCAAGCCATGTGTGTTTTGGTCACCACACTATTAAAAAAAGACATTGAGACTCTTAAGAAAAAGTACACAGAAGAGCAACCAGGATGATTAGGGGACTGGAGGCTAAAACACTACAGGAACTGGGCCTGGCTAGTCTACTGAAGAGAAGGATCAGGGGACACAGGATAGCAGTGTTTCAATATTTGAGGGGCTGCCACAGAGAGGAGGAAGGGGGTCATGCTATTCTCCAAAGCACCTGAAGACCAGATAAGGAATAATGGATGGAAACTGAACAAGGAGAGATTCAACCTGGAAATAAGGAGAAATTTTCTGACAGTGAGAACAATCAACCCATGGAACAGAAGTTGCCTTTGGAAGTTGTGGGAGTGTCATCACTTGAGACTTTCAAGAAGAGACTGGACTGCCATTGGTCAGAAATGGTGTAGGGTCTCCCGCTTGGGTGGGGGGGTTGGACTAGATGACCTACAAAGGTCCCTTCCAACTCTGATTATCTGTTATCTGTGAAACAGCTGATGCGCGGCAATCCGTTCTGCCACACAAATTAGCTGAGCTGGAAAACCTGGAAATAAAGCACGGATTAGAGCCGGAATGGGCAGGTGGGCCCATCAGCTGATCTTCGGAGCTACCAGTTCGCCCAAACCGGTAGAATCCCACCCCTGCCCCTAGTCCTTTTTTTTTCCTAGACTGGCCATGCCCAAATCCTGCCACCCTTCTTGATAAGTTTTAGTCTGCAGGCTAAATCTTACCAAGATTGTCGTCTGCAGGAAAGGTAGCAACTGCCAGGAGGACATCACGTCAATGAAGGCAGCCTAAAAGCACAGGTAGTCCTCAACTTAAACGACCGCAACGGAGCCCAAAATGTATGTTGCTAAGTGAGACAGTTGTTAAGTGAATTTTGCCCCATTTGAGGACATTTCTCGCCAGTCTTGTTAAGTGAACCAGCACAATGGTGACGTTAGTGACACCTTAGTGTTAAGTGAATCTGGCTTCCCCATTGACATTGCTTATCGGAAAGGTCACAAAAGGGGATCACGTGACCCCCCTGAACACTGCAACCGTCATAAATATGAGTCAGTTGCCAAGCGCCTGAATTTTGATCACGTGACCAGAAGGATGCTGCAAGTGTGAAAAATGGCCCTAAGTCGTTTTTTTTTTTTCAGTGCTGTTGTAATTTGAAACCATCACTAAGTGAACTCTTGTAAGTCGAGGACACTCTTTTTATTGATAGCAATCTGTTTCTATTTCTTTCCTTTTCAATCCAATATTCTATTAGTTTATCAAAATACAAAATACAGAAATACAGAGAAAATATAAGTAGAATATAAAATGCAAGGAAAAAGAAAAGCGTCTCTTTTTGGGGGCAGTAGAATAAGAGCGTTTGCAGCGTGATTACTATTGTGAGACAACCCAGGAGCAAAACACAGGACACAGAGACTGAGACATTTAACAGTGGTTTATATACAAGACATATACAGAAAATACACGTGGTAGGAAAAATACCTTACAAGCAATCAGTCTTCTTCTTAACTCTGTACGGAAACCTCTGCAATGGATACCGGACACAAGGAGAGAGAACACGCCCTCTAATGGCTGCCTTATATAAACTTCTATGGACTCCTTCTTCGTCTTAAAAGAGCAATGCCCATGCTATGCTGCTTCATCCTCAATTGCATCAGACGTACATTGCATCAGACTTAACAGCAGCTGGCAGCTATTAAATCTTATACCTCAGCATAAGGTAGTAACATACAACCTCAGTTTTTCCTTTACAAGATAATGTACACTAGCCATACCACGAATCTATCTAACCAACAAAATCCAAAATCAAAGTTTCCTATTTTTTTTCTACCTCAAGCACAAAGTCCAAAAGGAGGGGGGCAAAAATTGTTTTTTTTTTTTCCTTTAATCAAAACCATCCATTTTGCCATCTCTGCTACCTCCATCAACTTTTGCAGGCATTCCTCCACTGTGCAAGCTATTCCATTCCTGATGGAGGGGGTGGGTGGGTGGACAGTCATCTCTTTAGGTCAGTTTACTGTTCGCCTCTTCTGCAGAAGAGCACCCAAAATAACTTGCCGTGCATGTTAAACTCTTTGCCTGCCGATTCTGGACTGGCGTCGCGTCGTGCCTTCAAGTTTTATACTTCTCAAACACAGAGCTTTCCTGTTTGTAAATGTACCGTCATTTCTGGAGGGGATCCAGCGGCAAATATTTTCCATGTTAATTCCATCCAAGCTAAATCCCAGCCGTTTGTTATTAAGCAAGAATTCCTTACCACCTTCCATTATGCATTATGCAATTCCAGCTTTCGGTCAGTGAGAAGACTCATGTTGGCTTAGGTATGTCAGAAGCGTTGGTTGGTTGAACTTTCTTGGCTGATACAGCCTCGAGGCCACAGTGGTGGGATTCAAAAAAATTTACTACCTGTTCTGTGGGCGTGACTTGGTGGGCGTGGCAGGGGAAGGATGCTGCAAAATCCCCATTCCCTCCCCATCCCACTAACCTGCTTTCCAGCTCCGTTCTCCTGTGCAGGGCAACCAAAGAAGACCCAGCCAATCAGCTGGGACTCAAAGGGAGGCGGAGAAGAGATGGGGGCGGAGCCAGTCAGAGGTGATATTTGCCGGTTCTCCGAACTACTCAAAATTTTCGCTACCGGTTCTCCAGAACTGGTCAGAACCTGCTGAATACCCACCTCTGCTCCAGGGAGAACCTCTTCCTTGGTTTGGAGGCAGAGCTGGGCAAAAGGGCCCAAGGCCTTAGCAATGGTTGAGTATAGACGTTGCACTAAGAAACACTCATTTCCTTGCTGGCATATGAGGTTGTGCGAATTCATCCATGGTGGTTTGTAAACCCAGGTTCATGATTCACCATGTTGTCAAGCCCACCCATCATTCCCCTTAAGATTTATTCAGCGAACCATTTGAGGTAAACAATGGTTTTATATCATGTATCACATGATAGGCAATTATATCATTTTAAATAAGAGCTTGCTTGGCTTAGTAATGGCAGAATCCCAGGTGTAACGGGTACATTTAAGCATATAGTCTGTCTGTTTTTTTTTAAATTTATTTAGAATCGTTCCATGGCGAGACAGGCGGCGTATAAATTAAATAAATATTTACAAAATTCATAGGCTGCTCAAGTCTCAGTTTGCTTTCTTGGGCTGCTGTAATTCTTGCAGCTTTTGCTTGTCTTGTTTCCCTCAACTTAGGAAGTCTCACAAAACAGAAAAACCTATGCAAGAGAAAGACCGACTGTTTATATGTTCATGTCTGACTATATCTTTATATCTAGAGCGTAATTTTTCATATTCATTTCAGTTAAAAATAGGCAGGCGCCCATCATCTTCTATCGAGATTCCATTCCTTAGACTTAACAATTGTTCAATAATGTATGTTACAAGTGTGCCCCATAAATGTGAATGGCATATCCCATACATATAGGCTCAGATTAATTTGGATTTAAGACCATTAAAATTGAACGGCCTAAGAGTTGGAAAGTTTCTCATATGTTGACAAAGGAGGGAGACCTTTCATAAAATCATTAAGTTCTAACAGAAGCCGGAATTCCAGTGTGCATTTTGTCCAAAATAGGATTGCTGCAATTGACGTAATTAGTAGCATGTATGAATGTGTACCATAATGAGTAGAAGGGCCAGCTTCTACCAGCCTGCTACAAAGTGTTATAATTCTCTCTCCCTCTCTCTCTCTCTCTCTCCCTCTATTTCTTTCTCTCTCCATCTTTCTTTCTCTCTCACACACACACACAAACTCCATCTCTTTCTCTCTCTCTCACCTTTCTCTCTCTCTCTCTCTCTCTCTCCCACTTACCCTTCGGTAAATGTCGTAGTGTGATAAATGTCAAAGGAATGGAAAGTTACTCAGTAACTATTTTTTATACCCCTGATCTTATCAGTGTGCTGAGTTGGATGACTTTGGCTAATAAGTACTAACCCAGCAACCTAAATGCTTCTGCTGTATATATTAGACACACATTGCCAAGACGGTCTTCTACGTGGCAGGGAGGGACAGAGGGAGGGAGGGAGGGAGGCGGCCGAGGCAGTGCAGAATGAATGGAAGGAGCATGGTAGGGCCGAAACCAGTTTCAGCTCCCAGTTGGGAAGTCTTGCTTTCACCATCCTACCGCTGGCATCTTCCAAGCCATCAAATTACACAACTGTGGAGATTCTCAGTCACCAGGTCACGGTTGTCCCAAAGATGCTTTTCCAAAAGGCAACTGGACTTTCTTCGGTTTTACTTGAAGGCGCTTCCCTTCACATCCAAGAAGCTTCTTCGGTTCTGATTCAGATTACAAGTCCCATTATCCACGGCTAGCAAAGGGTTTGGCTCAGTGGGTGGAGGGCACAAGAACTCACAGACTCAAGTCAAACGGTGGATCCCAGGTTGAGCAAGGCTGAGATAGCCCCTTGGCAAATGGAGCCAGCGGTTGGGAGGTGCTCGGTTATTCCGTAACCATGCCAAGTTGCCTTCTGAAAAAGAAGCGGAGGTGATGGCCTTCAAGGAGCCACTCCCTGGCATGTTGAAGCTGTGCCACCTGACCTTCAGGTGTGTAGGACATAGTTGGCACGCCCACAATAATCCCATCCCAGGCTCAGCTTGCCTCGTTCTGGAATGGAGCTCCCCGAACAAGCCAACTTAATAGAATAATATGAATTACAGAATAACAGAGTTGGAAGGGACCATGGAGGTCTTCTAGCCTAACCCCAGCTCAAGCAGGGGACTCTCTACCATTCCAGACAAGTCCCTTCTTGCCTCAAAAGCCTCCAGTGATGGATCACCCACAACTTCTGGAGACAGTTCAGTGGCAGTTATTCAACCGTCAGACAACTCTATTTAGTATTTAGTATTTATTTGATTGGTCAATCGCTTACAAGATACAGGTATAAGAATAAATATAGTTTTGAATACATGAGATAGATACTTATAAGAAAAATAAAAGAAACAATAGGACAGGGACGGTAGGCACGTTGGTGCGCTTATACACTCCCGCTACAGGCCTCTTAGGAAAGGGGTGAGGTCAAGAGTTGACAGTCTAAGGTTGAAGTTTTTGGGGTTTGGGGAAGAAACCACAGAGTCAGGTAGAATATTCCAGACATTGACCACTCTGTTGCTGAAGTCATATTTCCTGCAATCAAGTTTGGTGTGGTTAACCTTGAGTTTGTATCTGTTGTGTGCTCTTTTATTGTTATGATTGAAGCTGAAGTATTCATTGACAGGTAAGTCATTGCAATGTATGATTTTATATACTATACTTAGATCGGACCGAAGGCGGCGGAGTTCTAGGTTTTCTAGGTCTAGAATTTCAAGTCTGGTGGCATAAGGTATTCTGCAATGAGTAGAGGAGTGGAGAACTCTTCTTGTGAAACTCTACTTGGATGACTGAGAATCTTCATGGAGATTAATCTTCATTGACAAGTTGGCCTTTTGAGCAAACCATGGGCTGTAACCTTCCGAGTGATGAATAAGACTGGTTGAAATTGTTTTTGTTGTTTTTTTCTGTACTTCTCCAAAGCAGGAAGTTATTTGTTTTATGTATATCGTTGCTTTTATTGAGTTTTCAGTTGTAACTTGCCTTGAGTTTCTCTGATCTAGCTTCCTTAGAAATCTAATATATTACTATTGATATTGTTATCGAAGGCTGCATGCTTGCATTCATCCCTCATGTTTGTTCAAATAATATAGCAATAGCCCTTAGACTTATATACTGCTTCACAGTGCTTCACAGCCCTCTCTAAGCAGTTTACAGAGTCAGCCTCTTGCTCCCAACAACCTGAGTCCTCATTTTATTGAGCTTGGAAAGATGGAAGGCTGAAGCAACCTTGAGCAGGTTATGATCAAACTGCTGGCAGTCGGAAGTCAGCAAAAGTAGCTTGCATTCTAACCACTGCTCCATCATGACTATGATGGGATATTTCTTCCCACCCAGCCCCCAGTCCTTGAACTATTAAATCAATGTTTCTTAACATTGGCAACTTTAAGCTGTGTGGACTTCAACTCCCAGAAGCCCACACAGCTTAAAGCTGTCAAGGTTAAGAAACACTATGTTAGATATCCCCAAAGATGCTTTTCTCAGGAGGCAACTGGGCTTCCTTGTTTCTCTTTTGAAGACGTTTCACTTCTCATCCAAGAAGCTTCTTCAGCTCTGATAGGATGGTGGGGAATGGAAGGATTGATACTCCTTGCAGACAGAACTGGTCATTTGCATCCTTTTAGAGGGTCGTTGAGGCCACTTGGAGGTTTATCTGTGTCCTCAGGGTCATCCTGGTTCCTGTAGTCTGCAATTTTTTTCCCCCTCTGGAAATCCATTCCGACTCTCTTTTAACTATGTTAGGTAGCTATTGTGAAACATGGAGAAAGTAATCTACGTGAAATGAGACTTCTGCCCACCTGGGTTCTCAATCTCTCTTTCTTTTTCTATCCATCCAGATCCGAGATGAGTGGGGGAACAAGATATGGTTCTGTCCCGGTTGTGAAAAGCCAGACGATGGCAGCCCGATGATTGGGTGTGACGACTGTGACGATTGGTATCACTGGTAAGTGGTGGAGGAGGAGGAGGCCATGGTCTGCTTCTGAAGTCATGTGGGAGAACCCTTGTGGGACTTCTGGGTGTTGTAGTTGTAGACCTACAAATGACATGGAAATGAACATTTATTACCTAAGATGGTGAGCTGTCAGCCTATTGCAATCCGCTAGTAGAGTTTCAAACAAGATGTGAACACCAACATGTCCAAATCGGAGCTTTTGGTCAACATACCACCATTTCCCAAACCTTTGGAGGCCGTGCTTACAATCATTCTGGTTTCAAGGTGGCAGAGAAATGTAAAGTGCATGAAAATAATCCATAGAAATAAAAGGCTAGGAAACTAGGAAACCACGAGTTCTAATCCCACCTTAGGTATGAAAGCTGGTCATGTGTCTTCGGGCCCCATCATCAGGAGACCGTGAGTTCTAGTCCTACCTTAGGCAGGGGAGCCGATTGAGTGACTTTTGGGCCAGTTACCAGGAGACAGTAAATTCTAGTTCCGCCTTGGGCATGAAAGCCAGCTGGGTGACTTTCGGCCAGTGCTTCAACCCAACTCTCCTGACAGGGTTGTTGTTGTTGTGGGGAAAACAGAAGGAAGAAAGTGAGTGGGATATGTTTGCCACCTTGAATTATTTATTAAAATAATAAAGGATGGGTGGGTGGATGGATGGGTGGGTGGTCGGATGGATGAATGGATGGGTGCATGGATGGATAGGTAAGTGGTTGGGTGGATGGATAGATGGATGGATGATTGGAAAATGAATATAGATATATATTTAAGAATATCAGGCACGAAAGATCAGGCCCGCATGTGAAGGTCCAATTAAACTGATTTATTGCTAAAAAAAACCTATGTACAGTACAAGAATCTCCTCAACTAACTGCTAGCACCTGACTGGAGTTAGATAAGGACCAACAGAATTCAAGGAGGATTGGGCTTAATCCACTTGTGGTGACCTAGGGATTCTAGACTCATTCCTCCTTTAACTCCACCCACCCCCCTCCCTCCCACGTTCTGCCACATCCTTCTCCTACAATAAGTAAATGTAAACTCAACTTCAATCTAGTTTATTTCCTCTCCCCGCCCTTCCCGTTTTGGGGACGTCCCATTCCCAGGCCTAACACAGCCCTCCTTTTCAATGATTTTATAGACCCCTATCTTGAGCTAACAGGCTTCGCTAGCGGCCAAGTGATACATTCGGCCTGGTCCTACTGTCAGAGGTATTGAATTCCTTCTTGCAAAGCACTGATGTGAATATAGAGTTCCCTGAATTTTCATTACTTAAATAATCCTAAGAGTATTTTTTCCTGAACTGAAAAATAGACCCGTTCTACAACTGAAAGGATTTATTCAGTGAACTGAGTAATCGTTCTACACATTTAAACAAATAAACCGATCCCAGTGGATGGATGGATGGATGGAGATGGAGATATATATATATATGTGTGTGTTTTCTCAAGTTTTCGCGGGTACTTACATGTATGGCATTCAGCTTTGTTTGGGTATTTTCCCACGTCATTGTAGTTGTGCTTTTAAAGTTGTAGCAACGTTTTGGCAGAATCTCATCTGCCATCATCAGGCTCGTCTGATATATAATAAAAAAATATTAATATTTAAAGGTTTTGGTAAATCTTCACTAACGCCTTTTTAGGAACCAGAAAAAAAAACACAGGGTCCTAAAATGATTAAAAACAGTAGAGGAAGCGTTTACAAAAAAAAAAAAAACAGAAAGAAAATTATTTATGTACAGATGGATTCCAGTTTATGCACAATATGGAAAAAGTATATATACTGGTATATCAGGAAGTACAATTCAGAGAAAACTGATAATGCTTATACTCCGAAATCAGCAACCATTCTAAGTATCTAAGAACACATTTCACGAGAAAATACAGGAAATAACCCTTGTGTAAATCCACCGGTTCCTCCTTTTATTCATATCTGCAGGAAGATTTTAAGGTGGGGGAAAACACGAGATCAAGCGCTGACACCACATAAATTAAAATTGTGAAATCTCTTCAGTTGTAGGTGATGTCCCATATCGTTACGTATGTGTGTGAAAACGAAACCATCGACAAACAAAACGTGTGGTTGTTGTTGTTTTCAACCCATGTTCTATCCAACCTCTATCACAGGATGGTGAACTGTTGTTCCCTCGCCTTTAAATCAAATTATATAGGTAGTCCTTGACTTAACAACCATTCGCTTAGTGGCCGTTCAAAGTTACAACGTCACTGAAAAAAAGTGACCTAAGAGCATTTTTCACCCTTACACACTTACTCGGAGGTGCTGCCATGGTCACATGATCAAAATTCTGATGTTTGGCGACTGCCAGACATTTATGATGCTGTCCCGGAGTCATGCAAATCCCCTTTTACGACCTTCTGACAAGCAAAGTCACTAAGGAAGCCAGATTCATTTAACCACCGTGTGACTAGCTTAATATAACCAGTGGGGTGATTCACTTAACACTGGTGGGGAGAGAGGTCGTAAAACGGGTCAAAGCTCACTTAACAGCTGTCTCCACTTAGCAACCAAAATGTGGGGTCCCGTTGTGGCCCTGCGTCGAGGACTAGCTGCGGCAATTTCATCCTGCTAAAATTTGCAAGGAATTGTTCTCCTCCTTCCACCTGTTGTGGCACGCCAGCGGCCAGCAGAGCTGGCAGCAGATTCGGACAGTGAGGAGGTTCAGGAGGAAACTGGGCCAGTCCTGGAGTCTGGGGAAGGCTCTGACGAGTGCTCTGTGTCGGAGGCAGAGAGGGGGCCAGGGCCGTCTGACAGTTATCAGCCGCCTTCGGAGTCAGAGATCAATGGGGAAGAACAGCTGGAGCCTGTTCCCAGTGTGTGCATGCACAGAGCTGCCAGGAGAAGGGAACGGTTAAGGAACAAGGGTCGGCTCGGGAGTAAAGCCACAGGTGGATGGTGAATGGCCCCTCCCAGGGGGAATAAAAGAGAAGGGGAGTGGGGTTTTTCAGAAGACAATTAGTTCATTTGGGTGAATGTTCCTGCATTCTTGCCAAATATTGTCTGCTACAGTGTGGCATCTGAAAGCTATCGGCCTGGCAACTCTCCAAGCCTGATAAAGGTCTGTAGTCGTGGAATCTCTTGCAAGACTGTTGGCTGGGACTTTGCTGGAGAGGAATTCACTGTACACTAAATAAAAAGGGGTTTTATCGGGACAAGGACTCAGCTTCGTGCTGTTGGGGAGGCCTAGGCCAGAACACCACCATCTTTCACGCCTTTCTCCTTTTCCTTCGCAGGCCCTGCGTTGGCATCACGGCTGCTCCCCCGGAAGAGATACAGTGGTTCTGCTCCAGGTGCGCAAGCAAAAAGAAGGACAAAAAACACAAAAAGGGGAAACACAAAGCACACTGAGGTTGTGGAGAATAGTCAGCGTTCCTGCTCCCGGCCAAGTCCTCTTCCAGAGGGATTTGGTCCAGCTTCTGCTGCCCTCTCCGTTGCCATCACATCTCTGAGGATTTTGATTTTGGGAAGAATCGCAAAGATGCACATCCTTACACACAAATTCTCTCCCTCAGCTTCCGTCTCTCTCTCTCTCTCTCTCTCTCTCTCTCTTTCCTCCTGCACCAAGTGCGACAGGCACAAATTGAGAATTTAACGGACTCGCCAGCCAGAAGAACAATCAACCGAGCAGCAGAGGCCTTTGTAAATAATTGCCACCTTCTCCAAAGTTTGTGGGTTGTTTTTTTTCCTGGTTTAAAGTAGCAGGAAAGACTAATTATGATCCTTTTGAAGCCCCTGGAGTGATTTCCACAGCCCAGTCTGGCCTCTTCCTTGCAAAGCCAGAAAATTAGATGTGACTCCAGGATGGAGTAAATGGTTGGTAGATTTTTTTTTTTCCAATGGGAGTATGTGAAACTTTAATCTTGTTTTTTCTTCCTCCCGTTTTTTTTTTTTCAACAATCTAAATAAAACTGCCTTAGTTTTTTGTGAAATAACTTCCCTTTTCGTGTGTGTGTATGTCTGGGGGTGGCTGGGCAGAGGGGTAGGTTTATCTTCTCCAACTGAAAATATGAATTAGATTTTTCTCTCCCTTCCAAAGCCCATGTGAATTAAGATTCAATCTTGGAAAAAGAAGAGATTTTCGGTTTGCTCATTTCAGAAGTTCATCGAAGCACTTCCTAGAAATAGATTTTATTTCTATTTATTTTTTTACTCGAGTTGATAACCTAGAAGACATGGTGGCTATTTTAAAATTTGCCTACAGTACAGGTAGCTTTTGACTTGCAACCAGATTGAGCCCCAAATTTCCACTGCTAAGTGAGGCAGCTGTTAAATGAATTTTGCCTCATTTTATGACCTGTCTTGCCACAGAATCACTGCAGTTGTTAAATTGTCAACAAGGTTGTTAGGTGAATCTGGCTTTCCCATTGACTTCGCTTGTCAGAAGGTCGCAAAACAGGATCACATGATCCCGGGACATGGCAACTGACATAAGTACATGCCAGTTGCCCAGCGTCTAAATTTTGATCACATGACTATGGGGATGCTACAATGGTTGTAAGTGATAAAAATGGTCATAAATCACTTTTTCCAGGGCGTTGTAAATAACTAAACAAATGATTGTAAGTCAAGAACTACCTGTAATTTATCTAAGCACTTCCTAGAAATATATTTTTTTTGACTCAGGTTGACACCTAAAAGGTACTTATTTTGAAATTTACCTCAGAATTATTTTTAGGACTTTGTTATTTTACTTTTTTTTTTTTTACATTTTCCTCATGTTGTGGAACGTTACATAGATTTCTGGATGCAGGGTGTGTGATGGGACCCAATCCATGTATTCAATTCTACTTTTCAACCAAATCTTTAAAACAGGGATCTCCAAACATGGCACCTTTATGACTCATGGACTTCAACTCCCAGAATTCCTCAGCCAGCCAGGAATTCTGGAAGTTGAAGTCCACAAACTCTTAAAACTGCCAAATTTGGAGACCCATCTGCCTTTCTTCTGCCATACAGCTTTCTTCTGTCAGAACCAAAAGATATTGGCAAATTAACAGTAAGGAGGATTCTTCGTATTCTGCGTTTTGAAAATCAGACTTAAAACTCCTTCCTGGAATAACAGGCCCCATGGAAAAATGTGCATGGATGTATTTTTAGTCAGCGTGTTTTTCCATCGTATCCTTGGGGCTAATGTCCAGGAAATGCCTACGCCTAGGTGGTGAGAAAAAAGGGTTATTTAAATATATGGTATTGCCCCCTAAATGCAGGTAGTTTTCGTCAGAGCGATTAAAAGAAGAAAGAATAACTTGTGCCTATCGAAAATATCCTCAGAGTGAGGAGAAAAGCAGTTTCAAGGGAACAGGGCAGCTGTTTTTTGTTTTTTTTCCTGCAGCCGGGAAGTTTAATGCAAGATGCTTTGCCAAGATGGGAGGTCATAGGCAGCCTGTCACATGTCTGAATTGAAGGCACTAAACCTGGTTGATTTTCGGGAACGCACCTCTCTTTTAAAATTTGGCATGCGTTCTCTTAAAGACTACTACGCTACTGTACTGGGAATTAAACTCAGCTAAAGCAAGAAGCTGAGTTTTACGTAAACAGTAGCGGGGGCGGGGGGTGGGAATTAAGTCAGAAATGTGTTCTTTTTTCCACTTAGTCTCCAATCATTCTGACCAGATTTGCATTCAAATCAGAATAAGGAATCAAACTTGGTTTGCTTTTCAATTCGGTTTTATGTCTTTTTTTTTTTAAATGCCGTTTTGCAAAAAGGCAAATTCCATTTGGGCTTGAGATGTACATTATTCTTATCTCCTAGACCACAAAAAGATTGTCGTGAGAGCTACGGATATTATTTGAACATTTTATTTGAGTTTGCCGGAGAGGAAAATAAAAGAGCGGTAGAAATATATGAAGTCCGCATTCCACATCCCACTTAAGGAAAAATTGTTTCCTGGTTCAGATGAACCATTATTTTTAGTTACAAAGTGGACACTGAAATAAATTCCATGAGTACAGGTAGTCCTTGACTTACAACAGCTCCAATTTTGTTCATCACATTATAAAAAAGATGTTGAGACTCTAGCAAAAGTACAGAGAAGAACAACCAGGATGATTAAGGGACTGGAGGCTAAAACATACGATGAACGGTTGCAGGAACTGGGCCTGGCTAGTCTACTGAAGAGAAGGACCAGGGGAGACAGGAGAGCAGCCTTCCAATATTTGAGCCACAGAGAGGAGGGGAGTCAATCTATTTTCCAAAGTACCTGAAGGCCAGACAAGGAATAATGGATGGAAACTGAACAAGGAGAGATTCAACCTGGAAATAAGAAGAAACTTTCTGATAGTGAGAACAATCAACCCATGGAACAGCTTTGCCCTCGGAAGTTGTGGGAGCACCATCACTTGAGACTTTCAAGAAGAGATTGGACTCCCATCTGTCAGAAATGGTGTAGGGTATCCCGCTTGGGGTGAGGGGTTGGACTAGATGACCTATACGGTCCCTTCCGACTCTGATTATCTGTTAAGATCTGTTAAGGGACCACTCAAAGTTACAACAGCACTGAAAAAAAGTGACTTATGACCATTTTTCACACTTATGACCATTGCAGGATCCCTGTAAGGCAATCAAAATTTGGATACTTGTCAACTGACTCATATTTATGACAGTTGCAGTGTTCCCGGGGTCACATGATTCCCCTTTTGCGACCTGACAAACAAAATCAGTGGGGAAGCCAGATTCATTTAACAACCGTGTTATCAACTTAACAACTGCAGTGATTCACTTAACAACAGTGGCGAGAAAGGTTGTAAAATGGGACAAAACTCACTTAACAACTGTCTCACCTAGCAACCAAATTTTAGGCTCCATTGTGATCAAAAGTTAAGGACTACCTGTATAAAATCCAGAACACCACAACCCGATTAAAAATGGGGAGAACAGGATGGAGAGATGGAGAACACGTTTATTTAGCATAAGGCACACCATGCACGGACTTGCAATATATATGAACATTTCACCTAGATTAGAAACACAATAAAATATGAATGTTAAAAGGACCTATATCCAGATGCCAATATCTAGACCAGTGATGGCTAACTTTTTCGACACCAAGTGCCCAAAGTGCATGTGTACATCTCCAAAATGCAGTTTGCATGCCGCACTTTACGCATACCCAGCGCCCACAGGACCTGTACACATGACTCACTGTGGGGTGGCTTGGTGTAAATTGGATCCCTCAGGGGGGATAATGAAATGATTAACAGACAGATGGTTCTGTGGGCGTGACTTGGTTGGTTGTTAAAAATTTGAATCCCACCACTGCAGAGGGGGGATAGATAGATAGATAGATAGATAGATAGATAGATAGATAGATAGATAGATAGATAGATAGATAGATAGATAGATAGATAGATAGATAGATAGATAGATAGATAGATAGATAGATGATAGATTGATAGATAGATGATAGATAGATAGATAGATAGATAGATAGATAGATTAGATAGATAATAAATGATAGATAGGTTAGATAGATGGATAGATAGATAGATAGATAGATAGATGATAGATACGATTGATGATAGATAAGATAGATTAGATAAATAGATGATAGATAGATAGATAGATAGATAGATAGATAGATAGATAGATGATAGATAAGATGATAGATAAGATAGATTAGATAGATAATAAATGATAGATAGGTTAGATAGATAGATAGATAGATAGATAGATAGATAGATAGATGATAGATAGAAAGAAAACTATATTTTAGAAGCCTAAAAGGAGATGCGCATGTGTGTGTGTGTGTGTAAATAAAAACTATTTTTAGAAGCCTAAAGGGGATGCATATCCTTGCCTGAAAAGAGACGCTGATAATGTTCTGAATAATGTCTCTCTGAACAAACCAGCTGTCCATCCTTCTTTCTCCCTTGAGGAAACAACCTTTTATTAACCCCTGGAGAGCGAGAGACACTGTGCATCCAGTGTCCTTCTCAGGTCACAAAACAATTAGGTTGCACCATGCAATATAAACCGTGGAGGACCTAAAGCCGTCCAGCAAGTCGTTGCAAACCGAGGCGAGGCGTTTAAAGAGCAGGACAGTGCTTTTGTGGGTCTCGGTTTCTTGTGTGTGCAGCAGTGGCAAAATATCCTTCCCCCGGTCACTGCCGAGTTGAACCTCCCTTTCCACAATACACCTAACCAGCATTTAAACATGGCCATTTGCCCTACAGGTAAGTCAGGGGTGGGATTCAAAATTTTTAACAACTGGTTCTGTGGGCGTGGCTTAGGTGGTGGGCGTGGCTTAGGTGGTCATGTGACTGGGTGAACGTGGCTTGGTGGTCATGTTATTGGCTGGGCGTGGCCAACTTAATATCACTCACATTGAGGCACGCATCTCCTCGCCTGGCCTCTCATAACTGGGGATGCTGCAACAGTCGTAAGTGTGAAAAATGGGCATAAGTCACTTTTTTCAGTGCCATTGTAACTTTGAATGGTCACTCCACACAAGCAAAGTACCAGCAAAGGAGGAGACAAAAACTCCACAGACGTTCCTGAGACAGGAAGTCTAGTCCTGCCAAGAATGTAATAAGGGTTAACGGAGAGGCAGTTTCTGTAAGCAACACCAGAATGTTTCCTTCCTGCCTTCCTTACAGGATTAACCCAGTAATTTATTCTAACAACCGGTTCTCCGAACTGCTTAGAATGTTAACAACCGGTTCTAGCGAATAGGTGCAAACTGGTAGAATCCCACCCCTGAGGTAAGTCCTTAACTTCACAACTATTCATTTAGGGACCGTTCAAAATTACAGCAGCATGGAAACAAGCAACTTAGGACCGTTTTTCGCACTTACGACCATTTTTCACACAGGAGCATTGCAGCATCCCTGTGGTCCCGGGATCAAAATTCAGATGTTTGGAGAACCGGCTTATATTTTTGGCAGGTTGCAACTCTCACGGGTTCCCCATTTGCAACCTTCTGATAAGCAAACTCAATGGGGAAGCCAGGTTCGCTTAAACATCTTACCAACTTTCTTGCCGTATGTCATTAAGTGGATTGCTGCAGGTTAAGTTAGGGACCCATTTATTAAGTGGATTTGGCTTCCCCATTGACTTTCCTTGTCAGAAGGTCACAAAAGTGGATTGCATGACCCCCCACATCCCCCAGGACACTGCACATGTCATTAAATACATACAAGTTGCCTTCTGTACGAATTCTGATCAAATGACTGTGGGGATGCGAGTCGTAAGTGTGAAAAACGGTCATAAGTCACTTTTTTCAGTGTCGTAACTTCAAACGGTCACTAAACAAATGTAAGTCAAGGATTATCCGCATCTGGTCATTCCCAGGAGCAGCCTGGGGGAGATTCTTGTATTATAGGTGGTCGGTAATAAAGTGTTACTGACCATCTATAATACATTATATACAATAATATTATAAGTGGTCAGTAATAAAGAGTTGAGGGACGTGGTGGCTCAGTGGCTAAGACGCTGAGCTTGTCGATCAGAAAGGTCGTCAGTTCGGTGGTTCGAATCCCCAGCGCTGCGTAACAGAGTGAGCTGCTGTCCCTTGTCCCAGTTTCTGCCAACTTAGCAGTTCGAAAGCATGTAAAAAATGCAAATAGAAAAATAGGGACCACTGGAAAGGTGACAGCGTTCCGTGCCCCTTCTGGCATTTAGTCATGCTGGCCACATGAACATGGAGGCGTCTTCGGACAGCGCTAGCTCTTTGGCTTTGTAATGGAGACAAGCACCGCCCCCTAGAGCCGGAAATGACCAGCACTGGGATGGCAAACCTATGGCACGTGTGTCACAAGTGGCACGCAGAGCCATCTGGGCAGGCATGCGAGCTGCAACCAAACCTACCTGCACTGCGTGTGCGCACCCCTCTGTCAGGTGGTGCTCCATTCAAAATTCAAGAAAGAAATACTTAGACTCTTTAGATTAGAGAAAAGATTTCTTTTACTGAAAATGAAGTGGTAGCATCAGTAGAATTCTGAATCTGAGAAATTAGGCACGCAGAGATCACACATACAAAGTGATGGAAATGTTCCCACCCCCCATAGTTCAAATGATTCTTCCAATTAAAAGTTGTGAATATGATCATGTGGACATCTTCAGGTGGTGATGAGGCCTCTGTCCGTTGACCTTGGCATATTTTGATAAAGATTTGCAGTTGCGCAGAGAAAAGAAAGCTAAGCGAGAAATAGAAACCTAAGCAGGAATTTATACTCCCCACCCTCCTCATTTACACAACACAAGAATGTAACACCTCCAGCTCTCTTCCCAGACGTTACCCCCTCCTCCCCCCGTTACTTATGGCAGCCAAAAGATGCAAAGCAGTAGTAGAAGATCTTGAAGGCTGACACCCTTCCAACTGATTTTTGGCCCAGTTGAGGCTGTTATCACCCTCCCGGAGGCTCGACAGAAGCCTCTGCAGCCGAAAAATGGGCCTTCCGGAAATAGTGGAAGGGCCAAAACAGGTCCGTTTTCAGCCTCCAGAGGCTTACCTCAAGCCTCTGTGAGGGCAAAAACGGCCTCCCCCGGGCTCCAGAGGCCCTCCAGAGGCTAAAAATGGGCACGTCTGGTATTTCCGGCCTTCTCTCGAGCCTCCAGGAGGACAAAAACGGCCTCAAATGGGCCGAAAATGAGCTTGGAGGTGCACAGGTGGGGGTGTTGCACACGCATACATGGGGGCAGGGCGCATTGCATTGTGGGTGCCGGCGCATGCACGCGCTTTCAGCACACCACAACAAAAAGATTTGCACGTATGTGCAAGGGGAACCTCTACCTTTATTTATTTATTTTATTTTTGTCAATTGCTTACAAGATAATAGGTATAAGTAAAAACATAGTCATGAATACATGGATACATATAAGAAAAATATAAAAAAGAAAAGGAACAATAGGACAGGGACGGTAGGCACGTTGGTGCGCTTATGCACGCCCCCTACAGACCTCTTAGGAAAGGGGTGAGGTCAATAGTAGACAGTCTAAGGTTAAAGTTTTTGGGGTTTGGGGGAGAAACCACAGAGTCAGGTAGAATATTCCAGACATTGACCACTCTTGTTGATGAAGTCACATTTCCTGTAATCAAGTTTGGTGCTGTTAACCTTGAGTTTGTATCTATTGTGTGCTCTTGTGTTGTTATGGTTGAAGCTGAAGTATTCATTGACAAGTAGGATATTGCAATGTATGATTTTATATACTATACTTAGATCGGACCGAAGGCAGCATAGTGCTAGGTTTTCTAGGTCTAGAATTTCGAGTCTGGTGGCATAAGGTATTCTGCAACGAGTAGAGGAGTGGAGAACTCTTCTTGTGAAATATTTCTGGACTTTCTCAACTGTGTTAATATCCGATATGTAATGTGGGTTCCAGAATTGATGAGCTGTATTCAAGTATTGGTCTAGCAAATGTTTTGTATGCTATTAAATGTTATTAGTGTAATATTACCAGAGAAAAAGCTACGTAAGATTAGCTTAACAACTCTTAACGCCTTTTTGGTTATGTAGTTACAGTGGGCTCTAGCACTTAGGTCATTTGAGATGAGTACTCCAAGATCCTTGACAGAGTTTGGATCATCAACAAGGTCTTGACTATTCAGCCTGTATTTTATTTTCTGTGTTTTTTTTTTGCCAATATGTAGGACAGAGCATTTATTTGTTGAGATTTGGAGTTGCCATTTGTTTGACCATTCTGATACATAGTCGAGGTCTTTTTGGAGGGTAGCAGTATTGTCTGTGGTGTTGAATAGCACCACATTAATTACATCATCAGCGAAGAGAATGCAGTTGCTCTTGATATGATCACAGAGGTCATTTATGTAGAGTATGAAAAGAGTTGGTCCTAGAACGCTGCCTTGGGGGACACCACTGTTGACAGGTACACGATTTGATAGGACGCTCCCAATTTTGACCATTTGTTGTCTGTTTGACAGGAATGCTTCTACCCAGTTTCAGCACACCACAACAAAAAGTTTCGCCATAGCACGTATGAGCAAGGGGAACCTCTACCTTGAATAAAGTGTTTGACTTTTGTTATTCGCAAGTGACTCCGCTTGTTTGCATGTGACACTAACAATGAGGCTCTCTGGTTGGGCTAACCTTTCTCTGTTTGACCTGAGTGGAAGACAAGCGCTTCTCATGTGAAAGCCTCCACCTTTTGGGCTTCCAGCTTGAAGAACGAGTTGGGCAAGCCACGCAAACCCTGTGGATTGATCTACCCTGGATTTCTCAAGAAGTCGAGGAGATGCGCATCCAAGATACCTCAGAAAGGCAGGGACCGGCCTCCTCCACCTTTAATGAGTTCCTCATCCTGACAACACCTTGGTGATCACAAGGTGTTCCTTTCTCCACCGCTTTGCAGGTGGCACTTAGGAATGTTTTAGAAGTGGGAACATCTGAAGAAGAATGTGCTTTTGCTACCAGCTGGCTGCCATCCTTGGAAGGCTAATCTCCGACTACTGATCGGCTGCTTATTTCCATAAATTCTCAAATCACATCTCCTTGTTTTCCCTGCGGTGACTTTTCCCACTCAACAGCCATTGCTGACTGATTGGTCCAGTCTGAATGCTCAATGTCTCTCCCACCCCATAGCTGAAATGATTTTACAGATAATATTTCCCACTGAAAACATTCCGAGCTATCGAAGATCAGGATTTCCTATTGAAATGTTTGTTTTAATTTGCAATTCAACATTCAAAACACTTAAAAGCACCTGAAGGCAGGACAAGAAGCAATGGATGGAAACTAATCAAGGAGAGAACCAACCTAGAACTAAGGAAAAAAAATTCTGACAGTTAAGAACAATTAATTAGTGGAACAACTTGTCTCCAGAAGTTGTGAATGCGCCAACATTGGAGCTTTTTAAAAAGAGATTGGACAGCCATGGGTCTGAAACGGTATAGGACCGTGATGGCGAACCTATGGCACGCAGAGCCATTTGTGCTGGCATGCAAGCTGCAGGCAAACTTACCTCACTGCGCATGCGCGCGCCTCACATCTAAAGACCTCAAAGGGTCTCTTCAAAATCTGTTACTCTTTTATAATCAGGGAGAGAAGCAACCTAGAAATTTCCTGATAGTGAGAACAATTAATCAGAGGAATGACTTGGCCCCAGAAGTTGTGTGTGTCTTCAATGCTGGAGGTTTTAAAGAAGAGATTTGTCTGAAATGGTAGAGGATCTCCTGTTTGAGCAAGGGGTTTGGACTAGAAAATCTGTACGGTCCCTTCCAACTCTGTTACTCTGTATTCAGTAAAAATCTGCTTTCATTTACTGAGTGCTTCAGCAGATCTCTTTAAATAGTCCCATCAGATCTGAACGCCATCATTTGCCAGCCATCCAATATTCTCAATTACTGAGTGCTATCGCAGGTCAACTATTAAATATCATTGTGCATCAGTTATTAGTCACAATTAGATTCTACCGAATGTTACTCTCAAACATAGTATCATAGTTGTGCACCAGAGAAATGGGAAAATGTAATTACTCAAGAGTATTGGGATATCTGACTTTTAAATGACTATGAAGATTATCAGTCGTCCAGGTCATGGTTGTCCATGAATATAAATCCTTCCATTCTCCACCATTCAGTCAGAACCGAAGAAGCTTCTGGAATGGGAAGCGAAATGCTTTCAGGCAAAATGAAGTCCAGCTGCCTTTTGAAAAAGCACCTGTGGGACATCTGAGTTTTAAATTTGTAAAGAAAATCCCTGAAGGTCCACTTTTTCTCTATTTTATTTTGCTGATGCAAAAAAGAGTTAAGTATGTTGAGTAATTAGCACTTAGCAGCCTTCTAAGACATTAAAGCAAGATGTATATCAAGGGTCTTCAAACTTGACAGCTTTAAGACCTGTGGACTTCAACTCCCAGAATTCCTGAGCTAAAATGACTAGAAGAGGAATTCTGGGAGTTGGTCCACATGTCTTAAAGCTGTCAAGTTTGAAGACCCCTGATGTATATGAAGATTCCCAATCATCCAGGTCATGGATGTCCCAAAAGTGCTTTTTCCAAAAGGCAACTGGATTTTCATGGTGCTATCTTTAAAAACTTTTTACTTCTTCTCATCCAAGAAGCTTCTTCTAAAATTGGTGGATTTCAACTCCCAGAATTCCACAGCCAGCCAATTCTGTGAGTTGAAGTTCACAAGTCTTAAAATTGCCAAGGTTGGATACCCTTGATTTAGACAGTTTGGGGAATTCTGCGGGTTGAAGTCCACATGTCTCAAAGTTGCCTAAGGTTGGACATCTCCAGTCTATAGAATTGCCAAGAAATGACATAGAGGTGTTCATGAAATTCTCCAGCTCAACTTGGAGGACAGTTTGACTTTATTGATTTAGTTGGGTACAGATAGCATGAACCAACTTTGGCTGACCTTGGAGAAGTTAAACAGGGTCAGATCTTGACAATACTTGAGAGAGAGAGACCTAGGTTTGTAGGTTAGACTGGGAAACTGAAAGAATATCTCAAAAGAAGACACTGGCCAATCACAAAGTCACCATGAATTGAGCTGAGTTTGAGGAAACTTCTCTATGAAATGCAGCTACTTTAAGGTAGATATTAAATTATTATTTGCACCTCTTTCTTGTGTATCTGTTTTGAGGGAGGTCTGGCGGCCATACAAGAGAGATTCTGGGACTCCCTGAATCCAGAATTGATCTTCTATGAATATTCTCAACCCGTTTACAATCTTCTCAGAATCCATTTGTTGAGAAGACATCTTCGACTGCTTTCAACCTACATGTTAGACAGGCCTCCAACAAGCTTTACCATGCCTGCCATCCATCTTGGCAAGGGAGGGTCTTGAGGAAGTGAGGAAGAATCCTAGCCTGTAACTGTGGTTAGATGTGCAAGATGTCAGGTATGTAAGTCTTTGGAAATGAAGTCTCCTCTGGCCACAGGTAAGGTTGTTGATTTTGGAGTTCTGGGAGCAGATCCAAGGCTGGCCTGCATTACGCAAAGAAGATATGTAGGATGAGAATAAGTGTCATGTTTAGGAAATCACATCCCATGACTATTTTAATTCTTTAGGCAATGAGAGAGCTTATTAAACCTTTTATCTCTACTCTAATGGTCCTTATCAACACCTGAGAGTTATCTCTGTGTTCCAGATTAGATGCTCTTTCTCACACTTTTACTCGTTTCAAGGCAGACTGGAATTATGCAAGAGGACAATTTATTCCACTGCCACTGATACAGCTTGTGTGTCATTCTCCAGCTTCTTTGGGAAAGAAAACACTTTCCAAGTTCTAGTTGTTAGGTGGATATTGTTAATAGTTTATACAGCATATGGTACCTGGCATTGAAGGTATCTGTACTGGATAAGATAGAAAAATGTGGGTTAGACAGCATCACCACCAGATGGATTCGTAACTGGCTGACCAACCACACTCAACGTGTAGTCCTTAATGGTACTACCTCTACATGGAAGGAAGTATGCAGTGGGGTGCCCCAAGGTTTTATCTTAGGCCCAGTACAATATAGCAATAGCACTTAGACTTATATACCACTTTATAGTGCTTTACAGCCCTCTCTAAGCAGTTTACAGAGTCAGCATATTGCCCCCAACAATTTGGGTCCTCATTTTACCCACCTCGGAAGGATGGACCATGATTAGACAACCATTTGTCTGAAATGGTATAGTGTTCCCTGCCTCAGCAGGGGGTTGAACTAGAAGACCTCCAAGGTCCCTTCCAACTCTGTTATTCTATTCTATTCCTATTGTTCTGTTCTGTTCTGTTCTATTCTATTTCTATTCTATTCCCTATAGAATAGAACAGAACTCTTTAATGGCCAAGTGTGGTTGGACACACAAGGAATTTGTCTTGGTGTAAATACTTTCAGTGTACATAAAAGAAAAGATACATTCGTCAAGAATCATAAGGTACAACACTTAATGATAGTCATAGGGTACAATAAGCAATCAAATCATACTAGGAAACAGTCAATATAAATCATAAGGATACAAGCGACAAAGTTACAGTCATATAGTCACAAGTGGGAGGGGATGGGTGATAAGGGGTGATGAGAAGATTAATAGTAATAGTAGTGCAGACTTTGTAAATAATTGGACAGTGTTGAAGGAATTATTTGTTTAGCAGAGTGATTTGGTATTTGGGAAAAAACTGTCCTTGTGTCTAATTGTTCTGGTGTGCAGTGCTCTATAGCGTCGTTTTGAGGGTAGGAATTGAAACAGTTTATGTCCAGGATGTGAGGGATTCTAACTTCTATTTCTATTTCTACTCTACTCTATTCCCTATTCTGTTCCCTATTATCCTATCTTATCCTATCCTATCCTATTCTCCATACTCCTCTTATACTTCCAAGTTCCTCTGTGGAGATTTTTCCCAAACAATGCTTCTGTTAGCTTCTGTTTTAATCTTCAAGGAGCCGTGATATGGAGATTCTAATGGACAAGTCAAACTGTTCTCATACATACTCAATCTGAAAAGGGGAGAGAAAAAGAATTATTCATTGAATTTAGGACTTCCCATCAGTCACAGACATGAAGGTAGCCTTAACAAAGGCCCACTTCCATTTATCTGTAGGCAGCTAAACAAGCACATCTTGTTCGTGTTATTATCTCCTTGTTAACAAAATGCTATCAGCAGGTACTAAATAGCATTTACTGCACAAAAGGCCTTTATCTGGGATAATGTATTGTGAGTTAGGGGCCATGGTGTTGGGCTTAACTTCTGGGGACAGTGTGATTTTGTTACTACTTCTGAGGTGGGCAACCATGACAACTTTACAACCTGTGGCCTTTCAACTCCCAGAATTCCTGAGGCAAACTGGCTCAGGAATTCTGGGAGTTGAAGTCCACAGGTTGTAAAATTGGCATAGTTGCTCCATCCCTGCTCTACTTGGACTGGGTACCTCTTCCAAGGACCTCTCTCTGGTAAAAGCATATCTCCATGATATTAAAAAAAAATTTTTATCAAGACTCTGTTGGAAGAAAATATCCTTCTGGGTTCAGTTCCAAGTGGGGAAAAGGACACTGGACACTGGCTGTTTGGAAAGGTGGTTTAATGATGGACAGAATGACATGCCTTGGAGCTCCTGAGCAGGAGAAAAAAAGGGAAGAGATGCTAAGAGTCCCTGGGTTTTATGCCCTCTGTGGGGATTTGAATTTGAGCTTGTATTCTGATTGGTTGTCAGACTCCCATGGAGCCAACTTGGTAGGCTGCCCTTAGTCCCAGGCTTGGTTGAGCCTTGCTGGATGATGATGTAATGAAAGGGTTTTGGGCAATTCCTATTATGGGTCTGCCTGGGGGAGGTAGATCTTTGTTATGTAGAAGAGACCGCCCCAGGCCTTAATGGCCCATTAGCAAAGGTGGGGCGGGTGGGGGGGCTGAGCTTCTGCCTCTCTGAGTTTCTACTTCTCTTTTAGGGGAAAATATTCTGCCTTTTTAATATATCCTAAAATATTTCATTTCTCTAGGAGAGGGTTGGGTTTGAACTTCCAACAACTCTGGGAAGAGTGCAGAGAAGAGCAAACAAGATGATTAGGAAGCTGGAGGCTAAAATACATGAAGAACGGTTGCTGGGATTGGATTTGTCTAGTCTAGTAAAAAGAAGGACCAGGGGTGACATGATAGCAGTCTTCCAATATTTGAGGGGCTGCCCCAAAGAAGAGGGAGTCAAGCTATTCTCCAAAGCAGCTGAAGGCAGGACAAGAAGCAATAAGGATGGAAACTAATCAAGGAGAGAAGCAACCTAGAACTAAGGAAGAATTCCCTGACAGTGAGAATAATTAATCAGTGGAACTTTGCCTGATATTTATTTATTTTATTCATCGAGCATGTATTAGATAACAGATATAATTAGAACATGACCATGATTACATGAAATGGGTACAAATAAAAGGGGGCATTAGGACAGGGACAGTGGGCACATTGGTGCGCTTCTGCACGTCCCTTACAGACCTCTCAGGTGAGGTCAACAGTAGACAGTCTAAGGTTAAAGTTTTTGGGGTTTGGGGAAGAAACCACAGAGTCAGGTAGTGAGTTCCATAAGTCTGTTGCTGAAGTTGTATTTTAACTATTCCAATATTTGTTATCATCGGAACCTTGCCTTAAGTTTCTCAGGGCCTTTTCTCGAGGATTAATTTTGTGATTTCTCCATCTCACCGACCAGCTTTACCTGTTCTTGAATCCTGCTCCGTTCACTTCTTCGCTGTCAACTTGAAAGTTCTTAATATTTAACACTGACATTATTCCCCCCCCCCCACACCTCACTTTCCTGATGTGTAAGGAAGCTGTCAGTGAATGCAAGGGATTGGAAGATTCTGCGATATATTCTCCACTCTTCTCAAATGCTCTCCTGGTTTATTTTTAATGTTAGCTTCTTTCTTTCTTTCTTTCTCTCGTTTTTTTTTGGCAAGAGATACCATGGTTTATATAATGCTACGGATGAATGTTATCCACCTATATATGGAACATAATTCTTTTCAGTGCCCAAGCATAAGAACTATCTATTCAAGATTGACAAAATAGAAATAAATACAGGTCTATAGAAATATGTAAGAATACACAATGTAAGCAATACCACGATCGGACTGTATGTGAATATAGTTTAAAGTGCATAGAGTGATAAATGTAATAGCGTATTGCAGTACAAATATGAAAATAATAGTTATAATTACGATGTACAACACTATGTAGTCAAAGGGGCTATACTGTATGACTATGAGAATCATAACTATAACAAGGATTTATACTATGATGTTGTTGTTTTTTTAAAAAGGACTTGATGTTGTTGTTTTTTTCAAAAGGACTTGATATAACCACTACACTGACATTACAAAATTGGAAATGTGATGAATAATAATGAAAAATGTACAATAAAAATATTTTTTTAAAAGAACTATCTATTGGGCCATGAAACCCCAAGAACTCAGATTAAAAATAAAAAAATTCCCCCCCATAATCTGCTCCCTGGCTTCAAATGTCACAAACTGAATGCAGTGCAAAATAACACCTAAGTGCCCAGAACTCATGATTAAACCGAGTGAGTTGTTGAACTATCAGGAAGAGGAGACGGTGTGCTGATGGAAACAGCAAGGGAAACACTTGGGAGAAAAAGTTTATTTTATGAATCCCCCCCAAAAGGAATGGTTTACTTAGCTTTTAAAACAAAAATATTCTGTGCAACCAGGGGTAGGATTCAATTTTTTTTAACAACCGGTTCTGTGGGCGTGGCTTAGGTGGTGGGCGTGGCTTGGTGGTCATGTAACTGGGTGGACATGGCTTGGTGGTCATGTTATTGGCTGGGCATGGCCAACTCAATATCACTCACATCGAGGCACACATCTCCTCGCCTGGCCTCATGACTGTGGGGATACTGCAACAGTCATAAGTGTGAAAAATGGTCATAAGTCAATTTTTTTCAGTGCCATTGTAACTTTGAATGGTCACTCCACACAAGCAAAGTACCAGCAAAGGAGGGAAAAAAACCTCCAGAGAAGTTCCTGAGACAGGAAGTCTAGTCCTGCCAAGAATGTAATAAGGGTTAACGGAGAGGCAGTTTCTGTAAGCAACACCAGAATGTTTCTTTCCTGCCTTCCTTACAGGATTAGCCCAGTAATTTCTTCTAACAACCGGTTCTCCGAACTGCTTAGAATGTTAACAACCGGTTCTAGCGAATAGGTGCGAACTGGTAGAATCCCACGTGTGCAACTAAGAAAATATACATTTCTTGTGTGGGTTCACACAATGTACTTAGCCTGGTTATTGAATTAGAAATGATCCTTGACTTATGACTTACAATCCTTGACTTATTGCAGGGGTGGGATTCAGCCGGTTCAGACCAGTTCAAGTGAACCGGATGTTAACTTTACGTCTGGTTTTGCAAACTGGTAGTTCTGACGACTGGCTCGCCCCACCCCACCTTTCCCCTCCCAGGAGACCCCACGTGGCTCATTCTGTATCCCAGGTAAGTGCAGGGGGCATGTGTAGCCCGGGGAAAATGGGCCTCCCAGAATCTCATGGAGGGCCCATTTCCAGCTTCCAGAGCCCAGGGGAGGCCATTTTTGCCCTCCCGGGGGCTTGAGAAAAGCCTCTAAGCCCAGGGACGGTGAAAAGCACCCCCCCCCCATGGTGCAGGAGGCTGACTAGGCCACACCCACCATGGCCACGCCCACCCAGCAACCAGCGTTGGTGAAATTTTTGAATCCCACCCCTGAACTTATGACTATAAGGGAGCCTGTCCCTTCACATCATAAGTCGTGACAATCATAAAGTGGCTGGTTTGATTTTACTTTTTTGGGCGGTCATAAAGTGAACAGTCCAGTCATTAAATAAACCCATTGTTCCCTATGGTTTTTTTTTTAATTTTTGCCGAAAACCAGAAGTAAATGCCATTTTCCAGTAAAAATATAAATCAAGGTCATCTGACGGCGGGATGCTGCAAACCGTCATAAATGTAGGATGTTTGCTGAGTGGCCAAAATGCAATCAGATGACCACAAGAAGGGGTTACTTGTTAGAACTTCAGAACTGGGCTTGAAGCAGGGATGGGCTGCTGGGGGTTTGCCAGGGGTTCAGGAGAGCCCCTAACTAAGATTCTCTGCAGTTTGGGGAACCCCCAAATCCCACTCCTGGATGGCGCTGCCTACCCTGCCCCGCCACTCCCAGGAGTCCCCGAGTGACCCATTTTGGAGGCAGGTAAGTGGAGGGCGCACGTAGAGGCTCGAGGAGGGTGAAAACTGGGCCTCCCAGAAGTTCAGGAAGGCTGGAAATGGGCCCGTTTCTGG
Organism: Notechis scutatus; assembly: GCF_049901735.1. Taxonomy (NCBI): domain Eukaryota; kingdom Metazoa; phylum Chordata; class Lepidosauria; order Squamata; family Elapidae; genus Notechis; species Notechis scutatus. The sequence goes on along the minus strand of NC_142014.1, from coordinate 76,452,200 downwards.
CTTCCAGAGAGCCTCCAGAGCCCGGGGAGGCCGTTTTCACCCTCTTGGAGACACAAGGAAAGCCTTCGGAACCGAGGGAGGGCAAAAATGCCCCCCTGGCCATGGTGCAGGAGGACAATTAGGCCACGTCCACCATGGCCACGCCCACCCAGCAACCCGGCAGAGAACCTGTTGCTAAAATTTTAGATGCCCAGCCCTGGTTTGAAGTAACTTTTGGGTTCGACTTTTGGGTCCATCGTAACTTTGAACACACAAAGCAACCAGTCATAAGTCTAGGGTTATCTATATCCCATGCTCTTCACACAGTTATAGGAAGTCCTCGAGTTACGAGCACCACTGAGCACAACGTTTCTACCGTTAAGTGAGACCTTTGTGAAGTGAATCTTGTTCCATTTTACCACCTTTCTTGCCACAATTGTTCAACGAATCACTGCAGCTGGGAAATTAGTAACACGGTCGTTAAATAAATCTGCTTTCCCCATTGACTCTGCTCCTCAAAAGGTCCTAAAAGGGGATCACATGACCTCCCAAGATACTGCAACCGTCACAAATACGAATCCGTCACCAAGCAATTGAAGTTTGAAATTCTGGGAGTTGAAGTCCACCTGTCTTAAAATGGCTAAGGTGAAGAAATATCGCCCTAGACTCTTTCCCAAGCATTTTTGCAATGGCAATTTCCAGAATTCTGCAACCACACTGGCTGTGAAACATGGAGATTGTAGTCTTCATTTATTTATTTATTTGATTTGTTAATCGCTTACAAGATAATAGAATAGGTATAAGTATAAACGTAGTTATGAATACATGAAATGGATATATATATAAGAAAAATAAAAAGAAACAATAGGACAGGGACGGTAGGCACATTGGTGCGCTTATGCATGCCCCCTATTTATTTATTTATATTTATTATAGTCTCCCCTTATTTCAAGCCAGGAAAACAAGATTTTAATTTCCTGAGTTTTATTTGTATTTTTCCCTTTTGGGGTGTGGGTGTGTGTGTATTCTTTCTTTCTTTTTTCCCACTGAAGACTTTTATTGGCCGGGTCTGCAAAATAAAAAATACAGAAATTAGCAAGGCTGAACCAGCCCCTAACCAACGTTAATCTCTCCAGGCCGCCTGCCTTTGGTGATTTTATTATTCCTGCTGTTGTTGTTGTTATAATATCTCAGTGCAATTTGGAAATCTGTGTTGCTGTGTATGCGATTTAGCCTCAGTTTCCCCTCCTTTCCTGTCCTTTCTTCTCCATCCCCGCCTGGAAATCAGCCGACATCTCCGCGGTGCAGAGAAAAACTGGGTAGGAAAATGGTCAGGAGGAAGAAAGGAAGGAGGGAAGGAAGGAAGGAAAGAAAGAAAGAAAGAGAAAGAAAGAAGAAAGAAAGAAAAGAAAGAAAGAAAGAAAGAAAGAAAGAAAGAAAGAAAGAAAGAAAGAAAGAAAGAAAGAAAGAAAGAAAGAAAGAAAGAAAGAAAGAAAGAAAGGAAGGCAGAATAAAAGTTTAATAAACGTGTTGTGTGCCGCCGATGACTTTGTGGCGACCTTTGTCGCACATCGTCTATGCATGTGGAATAATGGCTCCGTGCAGGAGAGGGAAATGGCTTAGCGCTATCGCGGTTGCCACGGCAACGATCAGAGTCTCCATCTCGCCGAGAGAAATGAGTTATGAAAAGGCTTGAGTGGAGAAGGGATTAACACATGATCTCTGAGACAGCATGTCAATCAAAAGCGGCAGAGAAATTAGGCTGCCGGTCGTTGAGAAATTTCCCTGAGCAGGCTGTCTTCTGAGGGGATTGGAATAGATTGGGGGGAACAGAGGAAAGGCGGCCTGAGCAAATTTGGGTTTTGGGCATCACGCTGGGGATGGACGGTTGGGGGCTCCTTGAGGGCAGCTGGGAGACAGAGAGAGGGAAAATAAAAACAGATGACGAGGAGGAATATTAGCATTCTTGGTGGTGATGGGAAGATGGGAAGATCATAAAGAGGAGAAGGAGAGGCCGTTTGGGCTCGTGGTGAAGGCGCCAAGCTAGAAGCCAAGAGACTGTGAGTTATAGCTTTGCCTTATGAGAGACCTAGCTGGGTGACTTCGGGCCAATCACTAGGAATCATTGAGTTCTAGTTCTGCCTTAGGCATGAAAGCTGGCTGGGTGATTTTGGGCCAATCAACAGAGGACTGTGAGTTATAGTTCCACCTGCCTGGCTAGGCAATCAACAGGTAAAGTCAGATGGGTGACTTTGGGTGATTTTGGCCAATCACCAGGTGTCTGTGAGTTCTAGTCCCACCTTAGGCATGAAAGCTGGCTGGGTGATTTTGGGCCAATCAACAGGTATCTGTGAGTTCTAGTCCCACCTTAGGCATGAAAGCTGGCTGGGTGATTTTGGGCCAATTAACAGAGGACTGTGAGTTATAGTTCTGCCTTAGGCACGAAAGTCAGATGGGTGACTTTGGGTCAATCACCAGGTGTCTGTGAGTTCTAGTCCCACCTTAGGCATGAAAGCTGGCTGGGTGATTTGGGGCCAATCAACAGGGGACTGTGAGTTCTAGTTCTGCCTTAGCTATAAAAGCTAAGGCTGGGTGACTTTGGGCCAATTAACAGGGGACTGTGAGTTCTAGTCCCACTTTAGGCATGAAAACCAGCTGAGTGACTTTGGGCCAATCACCAAGGGACTGTGAGTTATAGTTCCACCTTAGGCATGAGACTTAGCTGGGTGTCTTTATGCCAATCACCAGGAGATGCTGAGTTCTAGTCTGGCTTTAGGCATGAGAACAGGCTGGATGACTGAGCTAATCATCAAGAGATGCTGAATTCTAGTTCCACCTTAGGGATGAAAGCCAACTGGGTGACTTTGAACCAATCCTTCTCTCAGCTGAACCAACCCTCACAGGGTTGTTGTTGTGGGGAAAATAGAAGAAGAAAGGAGTATTATGTTCACCGCTTAGAGTTAGTTACAAAATAAAAATAAAAATGGCAGGGTAAAAAATATGAAAGGAAAAAAAAGTAAAATAAATTATGCGGATTCTAAGTATGCTGCATTGCATACCTACTCCTCCTATTATTTTCTACTGGAGTAATCTAGGTTACACAAGAACAGGCTCCTTAGTCAACTATTGTTAATAGCATCTTTTTTTGATAATATACTTAACAGATAACCATACCCATCATTATGATGGAAAGATTAGGATCGTGCGAACCCTCAAGTTACAGAAGCTTCATCATACTAGCAAAACAACATGATGCACGTGTGATATAAACAGGCTCAGATTCATAGCAAAAGCTCACGACATAAATTCATGAGGATCAACATGGTAATTTTTACCGCCACTCCATCATGTTTTAAAAATACAGCATATAAATAAAATACATTGTGGGGAATCGGTTCTCCAGAAATATTTTGCAGCACATACAATGCCTTCCATCCAATGTAATTGTCTACATTCGCACAGTCTGCTGAACCCTAAATCTTATTAACAGATTAACAGAGTTGGAAGGGACTTTGTAGGTCATCTAGTCCAACCCCCGCCCAAGCAGGAAAGAAGATCTACACCATTTCTGACAAATGACAGTCTCTTTTTGAAAGTCTCCAATGATGAAGCTCCCACAACTTCTGAAGGCAAATCTGAGTCAGTAAATACAATTGAGAACCCCAAACAAGCCATAATCCGGTTGTCCACTTCACACAGCAAATAAGATGACTCAGAAAACTTAAAAAAAAAACACTCAGGATCTTTGTTGTGTGAATCAGAACCTCTGGAAAATAGGTTAATCGCACCAAACTTGATTGCAGGAAATACGACTTCAGCAACAGAGTGGTCAATGTCTGGAATTACCTGACTCTGTAGTTTCTTCCCCAAGCCCCAAAAACTTTAACCTTAGACTGTCTACTATTGACCTCACCCCTTTCCTAAGAGGTCTGCGCACCAATGTGCATCCCTGTCCTATTGTTTATTTTTATTTTTCTTATATGTATCCATTTCATGTATTAATCATTATGTTTAAACTTATACCTATTATCTTGTAAGCAATTGACAAATCAAATAAATAAAATAAAAAAATAAAATAAAATGTATCTTCAATACCAATAATTGCAGAACAAAGTTAGGAACGAGATTAGACTGTTGTCATCTTCTCCTTGGTGGAATATTAAAAAAATCACCTAGGCCATACAGATATCCTTGACTTACGATAAATTAGTAACCCAGTTGTTTAGTGAATCTGGCTTCCCCACTTAACTGTGCTTGTCAGACATTTGCCAAAGGCAGGGTTCCCAAACTTGGCAACTTGAAGACTTGTGGACTTCAATTCCCAGAATTCCCAGATGAGGGGGTCTCATCTGACTCCTGGACCCTGCAACCATCATCAATGTGAGTCTGTTGCCAAGAATCATGGGAATGTTGTTCGCTCGATTTCATGGGGATGCTGCAAAGATCGTAACTGTGAAAAAATGGTCGTAAGTCCCATTCTTTGGCGCCGCAGTCCCTTTGAACGGTCTCTAAACTGAACTTGTTATAAGTTGAGGACTTACCCATACAAGCACCACTGCTCCAGGGGCCCTTGGTGCCCTCTGAACTTTGCTGGTGTGCTTGCAGACCTTTCGTTATCCAACCAGGTAATGTCATCAGTGCTTACCTAGTTTGCCCAATGAAAGGTCTGCAAGAAAACCAGCAAAGCTCAGAGGGCACCAAGGGCCCCTGGAGCGATGGTGCTTGTATGGGTAAGTCCTCGACTTACAACTGTTCAGCTTAGCGACCGTTCAAAGGGACAGCGGTGCCAAAGAATGTGACATGTTACGACCGTTTTTTCGCAGTTACGACCTTTGTATGCAAGAAAACTAGCAAGCTCAAAGGGCACCAAGGATCCCACAGTTCTTCCCCTCCTCCTCCTCCCCTCCTCCTCTTGCTCTTGCTCTTCCTCCCCTCCTCCTTCCCATCCTCCACCTCCCCCCTCCTCTTCTTCATCTTCCTCTTGCTCTTCCTCCTTCTCCTCCTCTTCCTCTCCCTCCCCCTCCTCTCCCTCCCCTCTTCCTCCTCCTCTTCTCCTCCTTCCCCTCCTCCTCCCTTCCTCCTCCTTCTCTTCCTCCCCCTCTTCCTACTCTTACTCTTCCTCCTCTGCTCCTCTTCCTCCTCCCCTCCTCCTCTTTCCCCTACTCCTTCCCCTCCTCCTCCTCCTCCTCCCCTTCCTCCTCCTCTTGCTCTTGCTCTTCCTCCTCCACCTCCTCCTCCTCCACCACCTCCACCTCCTCCTCTCCACAAACCTCACCTCCTTCTAGCACTGATGATGTATCCTACTTGGGTCATGAAATGTCTGTAAGCAAACGACCAAGCGCCAAGGACTCCTCATCTCCACCCTGAGCTACAAATTCTCTCTCTCTTTGACAACCTCTTTAATCCCGATCCATTTCAGTGCGCCGTGGGAACCCAGAAGCGGGGTACATCAGGAACCAGAAGGTCATCTGAATATGCATCCCTACCCTTCTAAACAAGCACAAAGAGGGTGGCTTCCCTTCAGGCTCCCGTTGGTCATTGTTGCGTGCAAGTAGCTGCCCCCGATCGCTCCACCCTGTTGTAAACCTGTAACACCGACCCAACACCCCTCCCCCCAGTCCCCCACCAAAAAGCAGCCCAGAGCCTCCGGCAACCAAACTCCAAAAAGTCACACTTCTTCTCCTTCTCAAGCAGGGTTGCCTTTCCTCCAGCCCCACCACCGCTTGACCCACGCCTAGGATCTCTCCTGCTTGAGCAGGGGGGCTGGACTAGATGACCTCCGAGGGTCCCTACCAGTTCTATTCTGATTCCTTCCCAAGCCAGGTTCTTGTTTCCTCCAGCCCTGCCGCTTCTTGACCCACGCCTAGGATCTCTCCTGCTTGAGCAGGGGGCTGGACTAGATGACCTCCGAGGGTCCCTACCAGCTCTATTCTGATTCTGATTCCTTCCCAAGCCAGGTTCTTTTTCCTCCAGCCCTGCCGCTCCTTGACCCACGCCTAGGATCTCTACTGCTTGAGCAGGGGGGCTGGACTAGATGACCTCCGAGGGTCCCTACCAGCTCTATTCTGATTCTGATTCCTTCCCAAGCCAGGTTCTTTTTTCCTCCAGCCCTGCCGCTCCTTGACCCACGCATAGGATCTCTCCTGCTTGAGCAGGGGGCTGGACTAGATGACCTCCGAGGGTCCTTTCAGCTCTATTCTGGTTCTGATTCCTTCCCAAGCCAAGTTCTTTTTCCTCCAGCCCTGCCGCTCCTTGACCCATGCCTAAGATCTCTCCTGCTTGAGCAGGGGGCTGGACTAGATGACCTCCGAGGGTCCTTTCCAGCTCTATTCTGGTTCTGATTCCTTCCCAAGCCAGGTTCTTTTTTCCTCCAGCCCCGCCGCCCCTTGACCCACGCCTAAGATCTCTCCTGCTTGAGCAGGGGGCTGGACTAGATGACCTCCGAGGGTCCTTTCCAGCTCTCTTCTGATTCTGATTCACTCGCCCAGCCCCGTTCCCTTCCTCGGGGCTTCTCCGGCGGCGGGGAGGCGCGGGGCGAGCCGAGCCGAAAGCGAAGCCCGCTTTCCCCCACCACCCCCACGGCGAGGCGGCGGGGCGGCGGCGGCGGCGGCGGGCAGATGGCGAGAGGCTGATAGCGGGAAACCTTAATCCTTCGCCCGGGCTCTGCGGACGCCTCGCTGGCCGGATCGACGACCACGGCAGCGCCAGCGAGTCGCCGGGCTGGGTGTCGGCCTTAACCGTCGGCTGCTTTGTTTCCCGGGGGCCGCCTCCCCCACCCTCCCCGCCCCAAGCCCCGGCCAGGAGAAATCCATCCGAGTCGAGCTGGAAGGGACCTCAGAGGTCATCCAGTCCAACCCCCTGCTCCAGCAGGGGACCTTATTCCGGAGGTCTCCAAACTTGGCAACTTTTAAGCCTTATGGACTTGAATCCTTCTTCCTCCTTCAGGGATGAAGCTCCCGCAACGTCTGAAGGGAACCTGCTCCACGGGTTGGTTTGTCCTCCTCTGTGAGGAAGTCTGTCCTGGAGATTCTCAGTCTTCCAGGTCAGGGTTGGCTCAAAGGTGCTTTTTTTTTTTTTTTTTTCAGGAGGCAACTGGACTTTCTGGACTTTTTGTTTTGTTTTTTGTTTTTAATTTTCTTTTGACGATGTTTCGCTTCTCATCCCAGAAGCTTCTTCAGCTCTGACGCTCCCCACTATCCTGCCAGAAGCTGAAGAAGCTTCTGGGATGAGAAGGGAAAAGAAAATTAAAAACAAACAAACCAAAACACTAGAAAGTCCAGTTGCCTCCTGAAAAAAGCACCTTTGGGTCCCCATGAGGAAGTTTCTCCTCAATTCCAGGTTGCTTCTCTCCTTGATTAGTTTCCATCCATTGCTTCTTGTCCTGCCTTCGGGGGCTTTGGAGAAGAGCTTGACTGCCTCTTCTTTGGGGCAGCCCCTCAAATACTGGAAGGCTGCTATCATGTCACCCCTGGTCCTTCTTGCTAACCAGACTCAAAATATGCCACCTGCAGTTTTATCCTTCCTTCCTTCCTTCCTTCCTTCCTTCCTTCCTTCCTTCCTTCCTTCCTTCCTTCCATCTTTCCTTCTTTCCTTTCTTCCTTCCCCCTCTCCCATCTTTCCTCTTCCTTCTCTTCCTTCCTTCCCCTTCCCTCTCCTTCCTTCCTTCCTTCCTTCCTTCCTTCCTTCCTTCCTTCCTTCCTTCCTTCCTTCCTTCCTTCCTTCCTTCCTCCTTCCTTCCTTCTCCTTCCTTCCTTCCTTCCCTCCTTCCCCTTTCCTCTCCTTCCTTCCTTCCTTCCCTCCCCTCCTTTCCTTTCCTTCCTTCCTTCCTTCCTCTCCTTCCTCCTTCCTTCCCTCTCCTTCCTTCCTTCCCTTCCCTCCCCTTTCCTCTCCTTCCTTCCCATTTCCTCTCCTTCCTTCCTTCCTTCCTTCTTTTCCTTCCCTCCTTCCTTCCTTCCTTCCTTCCTTTCCTCCTACCTCCCTCTCTCCCTGCCTCCCTCCCTCCCTTCCTTTTTCCTTTTCCTTTTCCTTCCCTTTCTCTCCTGGGCTTACAGGCCTGGAAACCTTGGATGCCTGTGAGACGACATGGGCCTAATGCTCTAATGCTGCAAAAAGCCACAGCTTAGCCTGCTTGTATCAGACACACCGATGCAAAGATGTGATCACGGCGTTTGCATGTTGACTCACCTTGGTTGCTATTTGGGCTGGCTGTGAACGTGATTGCTAAGATTCCTTCATAACCAGGCCTCACTTAACCTGGCATTCAATTACTCCCAGGTGGCCCTGTGTCTTTAAGATGTCCAACCTTGGCCACCAACTCCCAAAATTCCCCAGCCAGCCTTGGGAGAAAGTTTTGGGAACCCCTTCCTCTGCACCATGACAAATGCAGGCCCAGCTCTCTTGCATCCTCTTAGATTGTGCCAAGTGCCATTTTGCTCTACCATGTGCAATTTGCACATGAGAACAAGCTCTGATTAGCTATTGAACATCGCCCTGCCTGGGCCCTCTTCTCTTTTTCCTTCTCTCTGTTTCAGTTTTTTCCTTCTTGTCTGTTTCCCTCCTTTTCAAAATCCTATCTGAATATGGGAACAGGGCGAGAAAACAAGTGGAGAAAACAACTAGGAAAATTCAAGAGCTACAAGAATCTGGGCTGTGAAAGACTTAGTCCGCCACTAGGTGGCAGGAAAGAGCCTAGGATTTCTATACCTCTTGGCACCATCTGGTGGCAGGTCTGAGTTTTGCAGCTCAGACTCAGCCATTGTGCAATAGACTTTAAACTTTAACACATTTCACAGTCTCGTTGAGGAACTGATCCCTCCTCATCCAGATGGCTTTTTGTGCAATTGGTTCAGCGATGATAACTAGAATAAAGTTTCCCCGATAAGATGGGTGGCCAATAAATTTAATCAATCATTAAAATAAATAATATTTTGATCGTGCAGGGTGCTTTTTTTTTTATAAGGGGAAAAAAATAGGTTTACAGCGGCCAAAGAGTTACCTTATATACATCATTTTTAATGAAACTGATCAGAGTGATAAACTAAACTCTAATTTCATTTTTACTGGCATGCATTTTATGGTTGGGTAGACAGTAAAACACAGATTTAGGATAATGGGTTTTATGGAAATTAGAGGGATGTCTTACCCTGGTATTAGCTGGCTTTCTTTTGTTATATTAATCTCCCGAGAATTTAAAAGCACAGTTCAAATTCCTAGTAGGGGGCAGAATTCAATGTAAAATAAGAGCCCGTGTTTAGGCCCATAAAGAAACATTTACCTCCAAGTTAGTTCAAACCAGAGATGATAAGAAAAGGGTATGGCAGAACAAAAGGGCTCATTCATTGGTTGAGATCGAGAGGGCAGGAAGGATCTGGCATTGACCTGGGTTAGTTTAACTTGCCTTTTTAAAAGAAAGTTAAAATTGGCTGAAAATTTAATGTAAACTTTTTTGGGGAGGAATCTATCCTGGAGCCGTGGTGGTTAGAGTGCAGTAACGCATGCTGCTCAGAGGTGGGGTTTAAAATATTTTACTACCAGTTCTGTGGGTGTGCTTGGTGGGCGTGGCTTGGTGGGCGTGGCAGGGGAAGATTACTGCAAAATCCCCATTCCCTTCCCACCCCAGTAACCTGCTTTCCAGCTCTGTTCTCCTGTGCAGGGCAATCAAAGAAGACCCAGCCAATCAGGTGGGACTCGGGAGGCGGAGAAGAGATGGGGGCGGGGCCAGTCAGAGGTGGGATTGTGCACTCAAAATTTCCTCTCCCGGTTCTCCAGAACTGGTCAGAACCTGCTGAAGACCCCCATTGAGGTTACTTCTGCTGACTGCTGGCTGCCTGCAATTGGGCAGTTTGAATCTCACCAGGCTCAAGGTTGACTCAGCCTTCCGTCCTTCCGAGGTGGGTAAAACGAGGACCCAGATTGTTGGGGACAAGAGGCTCACTCTGTAAATCACTTAGGGCTGTGAAGCACTGTGAAGCGGCATATAAATCTAAGTTGCTATTGCTATTCCTTCCTTCCTTCCATCCTTCCTTCCTTCCTTCCTCTCTTCTCTCTCTCTCTATTCTACTCTATTCTTCCTTCCTTCCTTCCTCCTCTTCTCTTGAAGTCTTCTACTCTACTCTCCACTATCCATCCTTCCTTCCATCCTTCCTTCCTTCCTTCCTTCCTTCCTTCCTTCCATCCTTCTTCCTTCCTTCCTTCCTTCCTTTCTCTCTTCTCTTCTCTTCTACTCTATTCTTCCTTCCTTCCTTCCTCCTCTTCTCTTGAAGTCTTCTACTCTACTCTCCACTATCCATCCTTCCTTCCTTCCTTCCTTCCTTCCTTCCTTCCTTCCTTCCTTCCTTCCTTCCTTCCTTCCTTCTCTTCTCTTCTCTATTCTACTTCCTTCCTTCCTTCCTTCCTCCTCTTCTCTTGAAGTCTTCTACTCTACTCTCCACTATCCATCCTTCCTTCCTTCCTTCCTTCCTTCCTTCCTTCCTCCTTCCTTCCTTCCTTCCTTCCTTCCTTCCTTCCTTTCTCTTCTCTCTACTCTATTCTTCCTTCCTTCCTTCCTCCTCTTCTCTTGAAGTCTTCTACTCTACTCTCCACTATCCATCCATCCATCCTTCCTTCCTTCCTTCCATCCTTCCTTCCTTCCTTCCTTCCTTCCTTCCTTTCTCTCTTCTCTTCTCTATTCTACTCTATTCTTCCTTCCTTCCTTCCACCTCTTCTCTTGAAGTCTTCTACTCTACTCTCCACTATCCATCCATCCTTCCTTCCTTCCTTCCATCCTTCCTTCCTTCCTTCCTTCCTTTCTCTCTTCTCTTCTCTATTCTACTCTATTCTTCCTTCCTTCCACCTCTTCTCTTGAAGTCTTCTACTCTACTCTCCACTATCCTTCCTTCCTTCCTTCCTTCCTTCCTTCCTTCCTTCCTTCCTTCCTTCCTTCCTTCCTTCCTTCCTTCCTTCCTTCCTTCCTTCCTTTCAAGTCAATAAATCAAACAGTAAACAACAGCCTAATCAAATAACTACCAGGAACATCCGCACCAACACTGACAAGGCAAGCTGCTTGCAAACAAACAGAGAGCAAACCCCATTCCCTTCTAGCACTGATGATGTTAGCTAGTTGGGCAATGAAATGTCTGCAAGAAAGCAACCATGCTCAGAGAGCACAAAGGACCCCACAGTTCAACCCTGAGCTACAAATATTCTTTTATATTCTTTACACCTAAGTAGGACACTGGCTTCTAAAGCAGAAAGTCCTGTCTTCATTCAGGAAAATAGTCAAGATGAAAATGTCGGTGAAGCTACTTACTACAACCAAGTATTCCAGTGTTTGAGGGGCTGCCACAAAGAAGAGAGGGTCAAATTATTCTATAAAGCAGGGGTCGCCAACCTTTTGGACCTCAGGGACCACCAAACTCATAATTTTAGATTCCAGGGACCACTAACCGGTTCTGTGAGTGTGGCCTAATTTGTGGGTGTGGCTTGGTGCTCATGTGACTGGCTGGGCATGGCTTGTATGTAAATATTATAAGTATATAATTTTTTTTATAAAAAAAGAACAACTTTTACCCAAAATCAGGCAAAGCAGGCAGATTGAGTTGCTCACAGAATCATTCAATGATCTATCTATCTGCCATCGGCTAGCTCAGTCTCTCAAATTTGCTTGCTATGAGTCTGCACTGAATTTGCTTGCAAGCAAACCTTCAGTCCTAAGGGAGGTTCGGCTGTGCTGAGCAGAAGATCTAAAGACTAGCTAGAAAGCCAGAAATCCAACCATTTCCTGCTTCCTAGCTAATCCAAATCTCCCGGCACAGCAGAACAGATGATGGTCGGAAAAAGGAAAAATAGCAATTTAGCAGGCAACTTTGCCGGGTAAGGAGTGAGTGGGTGGGGAGGTTTCCCGCAGGCCATGTGGGTGGCACAGCCTTGTGTTTCTGCGCAGCCTGGATTAATTGCTTTGTGGGGGTGCTCTGGGGGGTGAGATTTCTCTGCGGCCCACCAAAATTTTCTCATGGCCCACCAGTGGGCCGCGGCCCACCGGTTGACAACCGCTGGACTAGATGACTCCCAAGGTCCCTTCCAGCTGTATTCTATCCAGTTTTGAAATTCCAACATCACACTGCCCACTCGCAGTTTTAGACTGCATTTTAGGCAACTGGCCGCCTTTACGGCCATTTGAAGTGGCCACGTGACCACAATTTAAGAAGATTTTGAACCAGCGCTCAATTTCCGGCAAAATCCACCCCATAGCGAACAATGGGTTCACAACTTCACAACTGTGACCAAAAAAAAGGCTGCAAAACTGGATCCGTTCGTGTGGTGACTTGCTTTATGAGCTGGTGACCTGACTTATGACAGCTAATTGCCAGACTCAATTGAAGTTGTAATTATAGCGAGAGCCAGTTTTGTGTGGTGGTTAAAGTGCTGGGCTAGAAATCAGAAGGCTGGGAGTTCTAGTCCCACATTAAGCAGGAAAGGCAGCTGGGTGAGTTTGGGCCAATCACTAGGAGAAAGTGAGTTCTGGTCTTATCTTAGTTATGAAAGCCATCTGGATGACTTTGGGCCAATCACCAGGAGTTCTGGTCCCACCTTAGATATGAAAACTGGCTGGGTGGCTTTGGGCCAACTTTCAGCCAGCCCACCTCACAGGGTTCTTGTGGAAAAAAAGAAAAACAGGATGTAGTCCATATACCTTAAATAGGGCTGGACTTCAACTCCCAGAATTCCAGTTGAAGTCCATGTACCTTAACTAGGGTTGGACTTCAACTCCCAGAATCCCAGCTGAATTCCATGTACCTTAAATAGGTCTGGACTTCAACTCCCAGAATTCCAGTTGAAGTCCATATAATTTAAAGTTGCAATATAATTTAAAGTTGCTGAAGTTGCAAAAACACAGCACTAGATTCCAGGCCAGTGTTTATTTTCCTATAGTTTATTGAACAAACCATCCTAAGCTGAGCTCACACAGCGCACTGGGCCACAAGAAGCAAGCCAAGATGTCCATTAACCCAGTTAGTGCATTGCACCAAAGCAGGGGTCCCCAAACTTGGCAACTTTAAGGCTTGTGGACTTCAACTACAGGAAAATAAACAGTGGCCTGGAATCTAGTACTATGTTTTTGAAATTTCAGCAACTTTAAATTATATGGACTTCAACTAGGATTCTGGGAGTTGAAGTCCGGCCCTAGTTAAGGTAACTGGGATTCTGGGAGTTGAAGTCCAGCCCTGGTATATGAACTACATCCACAAGTCTTAAAGTTGCCAACTTTGGAGACCTCTGCACCAAAGGAATAGCTCGATTTGCAAGCGACCTGCTGAACCTTGCTGGTCCTCCTCGCCTGTTTATTTATATATACCTCTTAAAGAGAAATATTTTTGGAAAGGGGGAGCACCAGCTTTTCACCGAGAATGGAAACTCTGTGAGGGTGGGGGTTTTCCACTAACCCACTTCCTTCCATTGCCCCGATCAGCAAACCCTTGAAAACACATGCTTCGGGGTTAACCAGGTTCTACCCCTTTACTTCCGAGGAAGCCCATGGAACGGGATTTCCAGCGGGTGGGCTCTCACGACTCCCAACAGATAAATTATTATTATTTTTTAAATTCGAGTTTTTATTTTTCTAGCATATAAAAACCCCATCATCAATTGAACAGTCTGTTGTCTGGGTACAAATATTTTTTAGGATAATATAATAATCAAAAGAAGTTTGCAATCATATTCATGTCATTAAGGTTCCATCTAATAGTATCAATAATAACAATTACAATATTTAGAATGGAACAGAACAGAATTCTTTATTGGCCAAGTGTGACTGGACACAGAAGGAATTTGTCTTGGTGCACATGTTCTCAGTATGCATAAAAAGCAAAAAATAAATAAAAAAATTAGTCAAGAATCATAGCTATAACACTTAATAGCAGTCCAAGGGTACAAATAAGCAGTCAAATCATACTAGAAACCATAATAATAAGCGATCAAATCAAATCATAGAATAAAAAATAATAAGGATACAAGCAACACAGTTATATTCATGCAGTCATAAGTGGGAGGAGATGGATGGAAGGAAGGATGAGAAGATGAATAGTAATAGTCATTGTTTTCTTAACCGATTCAACATGCCTTTCTTATATTACTGATCCTATCCATTTCCCTATATCTAGCTCCTGTTTTTTCTAGCCAGCCATTGATAAAATAAGTCCCAAGTCAGAAAGTATTCAGTTTCCTTCTTTTCCTTGATTATTAAGTGTTAACCTATCCATTTCTTCACATTTTCATCTGTTGGGATCTCTTCCACATTTCCCAAATACAATTCTAGCTGCAGTCACAGTATATGTAAGATCAAATATGCATAAGAGGGTTAACGTCATTGCCCAGAGGATCATTGGTTGCCCTCTCTCCTCTTTGGAACAGCTTTATAGCTCAAAAGTTCAAAACGTTCTTAAAGATCCATCTCATCCTGGGCACCCTTTTTTTTGACCTACTACCATCTGGCAGACGTACGGGATAATAAAAACAAGGACAAATAGGCGAGAGAAAAAAAGGTTCTATCCCAGGGCAGTGGCCCTGTTGAATTCTGCTGCATAATGCAACATTCATGCAATATCAGGGGTTTTCAATTCAATGTATAGAATGTGAAGGATGTGCGTTTGTGTTTATTTTCACAGTCATAATGTACACTGAAGATGGTATTTAATTTCGTTGTACGAGATGCAATGACAATTAAAGTAAACTAAACTTTATTATATTGATCTGGCAAAATGCCCAACAAAAATATCTCTGGTTCCTAGTTCCTAGAGAGAGAGAGAGAGAGAGAGAGAGAGAGACCGAGAGAGAGAGAGAGACCGAGAGAGAGAGAGAGAAAGAGAGAGGTGGGTATAGAGATACATGATAGACACACACACACACACACACACACACACACACACACAGATATGCTGTTTTATCAAACATTTTTCCCCAGCCATGTTCTGACCCTTGACTCCCAAGGAAGCCCATTGAACGAGCGGGCAGGCTCTCATAACTCCAACAGAGAATTTTGTTTTGTTTTCTTCTTGATGCCCACTGCTTCGAGTCAGCAAAAATTGGCAAGGAAACAAGCGTGTATTTATCATATCTGCCAGCCTCCCCTTCTTTTGGGTGGGTGGGTGGTGCTGGGAGGGGTGTCAGGGAGGGAAAGGCCCCAGGGGGGCCCCGTGAAACTGATAGGAGTCCGTCCCCATGTTATTCTCCAGCCTGGATGGCAGACTGAGGAAGGAAAGGTTCTCCTGCCTTCCCATAACACGTTTCCCTCCCTGCTTCTTGAATTTAAGGCTTTCCTGGGTTCCCGCAGCAGACTGGATTCTAGATCAACCCAATTAGCTGGTCTTCTACGCGAGGCTGAACCAGAAACAAACTTAGAATCTAGGAAGAGAACTAATCCAGTTTAGCTCTTGGGGAACTAGAGCCAATTTGGCCCAGTGGTGAAGAGATCAGGCTAGAAACCAGGAGACATGGGGAGTTCTAGTACCTGCCATAGACATGAACAGAAAGCTGGTTTGGGTGACTTTGGGTCACTCACCAGAGACATGGGGAGTTCTAGTCCCGATTTAGGCGTGAATACAAGCTGGCTTGGGTGACTTTGGGCCACTCACGAGGAGACGGGGAATTCTAGTCCCGATTTAGGTGTGAATACAAGCTGGCTTGGGTGACTTTGGGCCACTCACCAGGAGACGGGGAGTTCTAGTCCCGATTTAGGTGTGAATACAAGCTGGCTTGGGTGACTTTGGACCACTCACCAGGAGATGGGGAGTTCTAGTCCCAATTTAGGTGTGAATACAAGCTGGCTTGGGTGACTTTGGGCCACTCACCAGGAGACGGGGAATTCTAGTCCCGATTTAGGTGTGAATACAAGCTGGCTTGGGTGACTTTGGGCCACTCACCAGGAGATGGGGAGTTCTAGTCCCGATTTAGGTGTGAATACAAGCTGGCTTGGGTGACTTTGGGCCACTCACCAGGAGATGGGGAATTCTAGTCCCGATTTAGGTGTGAATACAAGCTGGCTTGGGTGACTTTGGGCCACTCACCAGGAGACGGGGAGTTCTAGTCCCGATTTAGGCGTGAATACAAGCTGGCTTGGGTGACTTTGGACCACTCACCAGGAGACGGGGAGTTCTAGTCCCGATTTAGGCGTGAATACAAGCTGGCTTGGGTGACTTTGGACCACTCACCAGGAGGACGGGAGTTCTAGTCCCGATTTAGGCGTGAATACAAGCTGGCTTGGGTGACTTTGGGCCACTCACCAGGAGACGGGGAATTCTAGTCCCGATTTAGGTGTGAATACAAGCTGGCTTGGGTGACTTTGGGCCACTCAGGAGGAGACGGGGAGTTCTAGTCCCGATTTAGGCGTGAATACAAGCTGGCTTGGGTGACTTTGGGCCACTCACCAGGAGACGGGGAATTCTAGTCCCGATTTAGGTGTGAATACAAGCTGGCTTGGGTGACTTTGGGCCACTCAGGAGGAGACGGGGAGTTCTAGTCCCGATTTAGGCGTGAATACAAGCTGGCTTGGGTGACTTTGGACCACTCACCAGGAGACGGGGAATTCTAGTCCCGATTTAGGTGTGAATACAAGCTGGCTTGGGTGACTTTGGGCCACTCACCAGGAGACGGGGAGTTCTAGTCCCGATTTAGGCGTGAATACAAGCTGGCTTGGGTGACTTTGGACCACTCACCAGGAGACGGGGAATTCTAGTCCCGATTTAGGTGTGAATACAAGCTGGCTTAGGTGACTTTGGACCACTCACGAGGAGATGGGGAGTTCTAGTCCCGATTTAGGTGTGAATACAAGCTGGCTTGGGTGACTTTGGACCACTCACCAGGAGACGGGGAGTTCTAGTCCCGATTTAGGTGTGAATACAAGCTGGCTTGGGTGACTTTGGACCACTCACCAGGAGATGGGGAGTTCTAGTCCCGATTTAGGTGTGAATACAAGCTGGCTTGGGTGACTTTGGACCACTCACCAGGAGACGGGGAGTTCTAGTCCCGATTTAGGTGTGAATACAAGCTGGCTTGGGTGACTTTGGGCCACTCACCAGGAGACGGGGAATTCTAGTCCCGATTTAGGCGTGAATACAAGCTGGCTTGGGTGACTTTGGACCACTCACCAGGAGATGGGGAATTCTAGTCCCGATTTAGGCGTGAATACAAGCTGGCTTGGGTGACTTTGGGCCACTCACCAGGAGACGGGGAGTTCTAGTCCTGATTTAGGTGTGAATACAAGCTGGCTTGGGTGACTTTGGGCCACTCACCAGGAGACGGGGAGTTCTAGTCCCGATTTAGGCGTGAATACAAGCTGGCTTGGGTGACTTTGGGCCACTCACCAGGAGACGGGGAGTTCTAGTCCCGATTTAGGCATGAATACAAGCTGGCTTGGATGACTTTGGGCCACTCACCAGGAGACGGGGAGTTCTAGTCCCGATTTAGGTGTGAATACAAGCTGGCTTGGGTGACTTTGGGCCACTCACCAGGAGACGGGGAATTCTAGTCCCGATTTAGGTGTGAATACAAGCTGGCTTGGGTGACTTTGGACCACTCACCAGGAGATGGGGAGTTCTAGTCCCGATTTAGGTGTGAATACAAGCTGGCTTGGGTGACTTTGGACCACTCACCAGGAGAGGGATTCTAGTCATTTAGGTGTGAATACAAGCTGGCTTGGGTGACTTTGGACCACTCACCAGGAGACGGGGAGTTCTAGTCCCGATTTAGGTGTGAATACAAGCTGGCTTGGGTGACTTTGGGCCACTCACCAGGAGACGGGGAGTTCTAGTCCCGATTTAGGTGTGAATACAAGCTGGCTTGGGTGACTTTGGGCCACTCACCAGGAGATGGGGAGTTCTAGTCCCGATTTAGGTGTGAATACAAGCTGGCTTGGGTGACTTTGGACCACTCACCAGGAGACGGGGAGTTCTAGTCCCGATTTAGGCGTGAATACAAGCTGGCTTGGGTGACTTTGGACCACTCACCAGGAGACGGGGAGTTCTAGTCCCGATTTAGGTGTGAATACAAGCTGGCTTGGGTGACTTTGGGCCACTCACCAGGAGACGGGGAGTTCTAGTCCCGATTTAGGCGTGAATACAAGCTGGCTTGGGTGACTTTGGACCACTCACCAGGAGATGGGGAATTCTAGTCCCGATTTAGGTGTGAATACAAGCTGGCTTGGGTGACTTTGGGCCACTCACCAGGAGACGGGGAGTTCTAGTCCCGATTTAGGTGTGAATACAAGCTGGCTTGGGTGACTTTGGGCCACTCACCAGGAGATGGGGAATTCTAGTCCCGATTTAGGCGTGAATACAAGCTGGCTTGGGTGACTTTGGGCCACTCACCAGGAGACGGGGAGTTCTAGTCCCGATTTAGGTGTGAATACAAGCTGGCTTGGGTGACTTTGGACCACTCACCAGGAGACGGGGAGTTCTAGTCCCGATTTAGGTGTGAATACAAGCTGGCTTGGGTGACTTTGGGCCACTCACCAGGAGACGGGGAATTCTAGTCCCGATTTAGGCGTGAATACAAGCTGGCTTGGGTGACTTTGGGCCACTCACCAGGAGATGGGGAGTTCTAGTCCCAATTTAGGCGTGAAAGCCAGGTGGACAACTGAGTCATTTACTAGGAGACAGTGAATTCTAGTCCTGCCTTAAGGCATGAAAGCCAACTGGGTGACTTTGGGTCAGTCTCTCTCTCTCAGCCCAACCCACCTCGCAGGATTGGTGTTGGAGGGAAAATAGGAAGAGGAATGAACATTGTGCGTGTTCCCTGCCTTGACTTATTGATAGTTATGTAGATATAAAATTAATAAAGGCAGGATTTATATACACGTATAAAATCAAAACTCAGCTCCGTGGTTCTCGCAAGGTACCCTCAGAAGTTTATGTCGTGTATATTGAAGGTGGTGACCCTTTGAGAGCTATATGCAGTGAAATTTCATTTTAATGTATGCCGATTAGTTTGTATTCGAAGTGACAATAGTCTGTCTGTCTGTCTATCTCTATTTATCTATATCTATCTTATGCTAGCTATCTCTATGTATCCATCTCTATCATCTATCTATCTATCTATCTATCTATCTATCTATCTATCTATGTATCTATCTATCTATCTATCTATCTCTATCACGATTCCTATCTATCCCTATTTATCTCTCTCTCTGTCTCTCTCTCTCTATAGATATATCTACATCCATCTCTCTCTCTCTCTGTTTCTCTCTGTCTCTGTGTGTGTATCTGTATCGGTATCTCTCTCTCTCTCTCTGTGTGTGTGTGTGTGTGTGTGTGTGTGTGTGTCTATCATGTATCTCTATATCCACCTCTCTCTTTCTCTCTCTCAGTCTCTCTCTCATCTATCTCTATATCCACCTCTCTCTCTCTCTCTCTCTTTCTCTCTCTCTCTCTCTCTCTCTGTGTGTGTGTGTGTGTGTGTGTGTATCTAGGAACTAGGAAGCAATTCAGAAAGAGCAGGGGAGAGATTTCCTCTTTAAGGACTTTCTCTGTCTTTTGACATTTTCCGTTTTCCAGAGAATAAAAACATGCGTGAGGCAAGCCTTTCACCCCAATTTGAAGGGAGAAGCACTGGCCAGGCTGGAGAGAAAGGGCGAGGCGTGTGTGTTTGTGTGTGTGGGAGATTGCAGTTTAGCAGACGGGGTACGTTGGGTGGGAATTGAAAGGGGTAAAAAAACACAAGAGCTTTTAAAAATAACATTCTTGCACAGGCACGATGGCTGGGGTGCCCTTTGAGTCACAACTACCTAAGAACCATACCTAAGAACTGTAAGATTCTCAGTCCTCCAGCTCATTGGTTGTCCCAAAAGTGCTTTTTCAGGAGGCAACTGGACTTTCTGATTTTTTCTTCTTCTTCTTCTCTTCTGTCAGAAGCTTCTTGGATGAGAAGTGAAAAGTCTTCAAAAGGGAAAAAAAACAAGAAAGTCCAGTTGCCTCCTGAAAAAGCATATTGGGGATAGACCTATACCTAAAAGATACAATGAAGTGTTACAGGAACTGGGCATCATGGCTAGTCTGGTGAAGAGAAGGACCAGGGGAGACAGGATAGCAGTCTTCCAATATTTGAGGGGCTGCCACAGAGAGGAGGAAGGGGTCAAGCTATTTTCCAAGGCCAGACAAGGAACAATGGATGGAAACTGAACAAGGAGAGATTTAACCTGGAAATAAGGAGAAACTTTCTGACAGTGAGAACAATCAACCCATGGAACAGAAGTTGCCCTCGGAAGTCGTGGGAGCCCCATCACTTGAAGCAATAACGGAGGGATACAATCAAGATCAAATGAGGTACTAATACCACTCTATAAAGCCTTAGTAAGACCACACCTAGAGTACTGCATCCAGTTTTGGTCACCACACTATACAAAAAGAGGTTGAGACTCTAGAAAAAGTACAGAGAAGAGCAACCAGGATGATGAGGGGACTGGAGACTAAAACATATGAAGAACAGGAACTGGGCCTGGCTAGTCTAGTGAAGGGAAGGACCAGGGGAGACAGGCTAGCAGCCTTCCAATATTTGAGGGGCTGCCACAGGGAGGAGGAGGAGGGGGTCAAGCTATTTGCCAAGGCACCCGAAGGCCAGGCAAGGAATCATGGATGCAAACTGACCAAGGAGAGATTCAACCTGGAAATAAGAAGCAGTTTTCTGACAATCAGCCCATGGAACAAAAGTTGCCCTCCGAAGTTGAGGGAGTTTCATTATCACTTGAGACTTTCAAAAAGAGATTGGATTGCCCTCTGTCAGAAATGGTGCAGGGTCTCCTGCTTGGGTGGCAGGTTGGACTAGATGACCTTCAAGGTTCCTTCCAACTCTGTCCATCTGATTTCTATTTATAACCAACATTCCCTGCGTATTTGGGGTTGCCTCCCGATGAAAGGCGAGGAGGATCCAACGGAGCCGGGAAAAGCGCCAGGGCAGGTTCAGGAAGACACGTGTCCATGTCTTTTGCCTCCCGCCCCGCCTCTTTCCAACGACTCCTTTGCCTGCGATTCCAAGGGAAGCGTCCCATGTGAAAGTCTTTTTTTTTTTTTTTGACAAGCAGCCGCATAACGCGGCTCCGTGGTCATTGCATACAAAGGACCCCCTCTCTTTCCCACCCACTCCCGCAGCCCCCCAGCCCTCCCCGCAAGGAAATTTCCCGACCAAGCGGGGGAAGGAAGGCTGGGAGTGGAAAAACGGCGGGGCCCCAAATTGGCTGTTCGGTGGGAGCCGGTGGGAGGGGTCGTGTTTCTTTCACGCGTGGGAGTGCGCCTGGGAGGGCAGGAGGGGTGGGGGGAGGAAGGGAAGGGGAGAAAGGGTGCAAAAAAAAATAATAAATCTGGGTGAATGGGGGTTTTTTTAAGGGGAGGGGGAGCAACGCATAACGGCTCCTGTGCGTGCGCGAACGCGCGTGTTTTCCCCGCCTTCTTCTCCTCCTCCCTCCCCCCCGCAACCAGAAAGCAAATCACATAGAATGAAATCCTTCTCGCTTCCCAAGAACAGAAGGAAAATCGATTTGGCCCCTTTATAATTTCCTCCTAAAAGTGACACAATTGTTAAAGGAATTTACACATCTTGGCTCGCTCGCTCGCTCGCTCGGCTTCTTTATTATTATTATTAATATATATATAAAGAAGGGAAATACACACACACACACACACACATACACACACACAAGATCAATTCTCTCCCTCTCTCCCTCCCCCCTCTGTCTCTCTCCACACACACACACACACACACACAAACATTCATATATAAATATTCAATATATATTAAAGAATATATATATGTACACACATATACATGCATACATATATATATACATACACACACATTCATATATAAATATTCAATATATATTAAAGAATATATATATATGTACACACATATACATGCATACATATATATGCACATACAAATACCAGGAGAACCTCAGAAAACACATATATATATATATATACATACACACACATTCATATATAAATATTCAATATATATTAAAGAATATATATATATGTACACACATATACATGCATACATATATATGCACATACAAATACCCGGGAGAACCTCAGAAAACACATACATATATATATACATACACACACATTCATATATAAATATTCAATATATATTAAAGAATATATATATGTACACACATATACATGCATACATATATATATATATATATATATATATATATATATATATATATATATATATATATATATATATATATATATATATATATATATATATATATATATATACATACATACACATTCATACACACACATATAATATTCAATATATATTAAAGAATACACACACATATATATATATACACACACACACATTCATTCATATATATAAATATAAATATTTAATATATATATTAAAAAATGTACACACACACAATAGATCGTGTGTGTGTGTGTGTGTGTGTGTATTTCCCTTCTTGAATTTCGCTGTTATAAAAAGAGGGGATCGAATCTTTTTTCCTCTCTGCCCCCACTCCCGGGGAAAAAAGGCGTGGGGGGGAAGGAAGAGAAGGAAGAGAAAGGGGGGGGGGTCCTTTTTCACAGCCTCGCCGCCGATCGCTTTTCCGCCATCAGATTCATTGTGATGTATTAGATGCAATAAATTATACCAAGTAACAAAACATCGCAAGCTGAAAGGTTGATTATCTGGGAACCAGAGATAAGAATTCATTATTCTGAATCATTATGAATCCGGCGTTGCCTCTGACTCTTTTCTTAATCAGCTCCTCTGATCCTGGATATGTGAGCGGCGCAGATAAGGACAAAATCATTTATAATTCTTTTTTTTCCTTTTTTTTACCTCGCCTTAATATTTTAAAATAAAGTCGGGGACAAGGGAGACGTCATAAAACGCGGGAGGGCGGGCACGCGCGCCCCTCTCCCGAGAAGATGGCAACTTCGGAATGAAACGCAGCTTCGGTGTTACTTGAGTCAAGGAGTGAGGTTTAATTCACGGCGCCTCCCCTGTTATTATTCGCCCACCTTGGCCCCGTGCACACATGCATGCCTTTCCACGTGTTTTGGAAAATTTGGATATAAAAACAAAACGGTGTTGTTTTTTTCTTTAAACACACACCAAGTATCCACCAAGTATCCTTGCAGGATATTGTACTTATCTTTGTTTATTTCTACTGATTAAACAGATGCGTTTATGAGTATTTTCTCAATTCCTGTTCCTTTCCAATGGCGGGTTTAACCCTTCCTTCCTTCCTTCCTTCTCTCTCCCTCCCTCTCCCTCTCCCTTCCTCTCTCCCTCTCTCGTTCTCTCTCTCCTCTTTCTCTCCCCCTCTCTCCCTCTTTCTCTCTCTTTCTCTCCCTCCCTTTCTCTCTTTTTTCTCCCTTTCTCCCTCCCTCTTTCTCCCTCCCTCTCCCTCTTTCTCTCTCTTTCTCTCCCTCCCTCTCTTTCTCTCCCTTTCTCCCTCCCTCTTCTCCCTCCCTCCCTCTCTTTCTCTTTCTCTCCCTCTTTCTCTCTCCCTCTCTCTTTCTCTCCCACTTTCTCTTTCTCTCCCTCCCTCTCTTTCTCTCCCCTCTCCCTCTTTCTCTCTCTTTCTCTCCCTCCCTTCTCTCTTTTTCTCCCTTTCTCCCTCCCTCTTTCTCCCTCCCTCTCCCTCTTTCTCTCTCTTTCTCTCCCTCCCTCTCTTTCTCTCCTTTCTCCCTCCCTCTTTCTTCCTCCCTCCTTCTCTTTCTCTCTTTCTCTCCCTCTTTCTCTCTCCCTCTCTCTTTCTCTCCCACTTTCTTTCTCTCCCTCCCTCTCTTTCTCTCCCCTCTCCCTCTTTCTCTCTCTTTCTCTCCTCCCTCTCTTTCTCTTTTTCTCCCTTTCTCCCTCCCTCTTTCTCCCTCTCTCTCTCTTTCTCTCTCCCTCTCCCTCCCTCCCTCCCTCTCTTTCTCTCTTTCTCTCCCACTTTCTCTTTCTCTCCCTCCTCTCTTTCTCTCCCTTTCTCCCTCTCTCCCTCCCTCTCTTTCTCTCTCTCCCCCCCTCAAAGGAACCGGTCACAAAAAGCAGACGATCGATATATCTGAAGCAGCAGTAGCTGACCAAGAGTGATAAGGAAGAGGATAGGAGAGAGGGCAGATTTAAAATATGCGGGGCGAGCGACCCCCGCGGGGGTCGCAAATCTGGTTAAAAGAAAGAAAAGGGGTCTTTTTTTCCTAAGGAAAAACGCGGTGAAGAATTCCCCGGATTCCCCCCTCCCACGACTTCCCTTTACGGTGGAGATCTGATGGCGTGGGCTAGACAAAGGACCGACCGACCGACAGACAGACAAATAGGTCGATATAATTTGGCCAAATACAATTCGTAATCTGCTTCTCTATCGGAAATGCAGGTTCTTCTGTTCCCTAACTAAATGGTACGTTATTCGTCTCGTCCATTGGCCGCCCTTTAAAAGGAAAAAAAAAAAAAGCCGAATTGCATCCCTGAGCTACACGTGTTACGGGACGGGGTGGGGGTGGGGATGGGGAATGCGTGCGTCGTGGGAATGAAGCCGGGATGATTCGGGAAAGAAAGAAAGAGAGAGAGAAAAAAAGAGAGACTTAAACCGAATTACAACCGACTGACGCTGAATTGCGGGGGAAATTCTTCCAGAAACGGTCCTTTTTCTCCCCTCCTCCCCCCCGTCCGATTGCAAAAGAGATCTTTTTTAACGTCCGAACCAACCCGCAGGGGGAGGAATACAGACGGCTAAGGCCGCGGCTGGAGTCGCACAATCACGTGTCTATCAGCCGCTGCGCCTTTTTCACACACCCCTCTGGTCCCCGGATGGCTGCTGGTCTTGGCCGGCAGGGGTTCCAAGGCGGCAAAACCTGGACTCTGCGAACCCCGTAGCTCCTCGGATAGGTTCCCACGTCCAGGATCGGCCCCCTAACTCCTTTCTCTTGGGAATAAAGGACTCTCACTTTCGAGAGTTAATTCCTACCAAGGGCTGGTTTATTTTACTTTACTTTTACTTTACTTTTACTTTACTTTTACTTTACTTTTACTTTACTTTTACTTTACTTTTACTTTACTTTTACTTTTACTTTTTTATTTTATTTTATTTTATTTTATTTTATTTTATTTTATTTTATTTTATTTTATTTTATTTTATTTTATTTTATCCCCCCCCCCTTAAATAAACCTAATTTCTCTTCCCCTCCCCCAGAAGTCGTCTTCTCTGTTAGGGTTTCCACGAAGGGATCCAAAGCTGCCAGCCCATTCCAGGCTATTCCGCCGCTGGGACTGCTCTTTGAAGCCCCCTTCCGCCGTTTCCACCCCCCCTTCTCAGAAAGAGGGTGCCAGCCAAAGGGGAGGGAGGGGGAGGGGAGGGAGGGGGAGCTGCCGGCCAGAGCGAGCGAGAGCGAGGGGGAGGCCCTGTCCAACAAGGACGCGTGGATTTCCCGAGGCTTCCTTCCCATTCGGACGATTGAAACGTTTCGAGGTGCTGTAATGAGCGGATGGATGGAAGCTTTTCAGATGGATGGAGGGGCGTTTGAGGGGTGGCAAATTCGCACTTGGAACAGAAAGAGACCCCCACTCACTCATTCCGTATCCTTCCTTCCTTCCTTCCTTCCTTCCTTCCTTCCTTCCTTCCTTCCTTCTTTCTTTCTTTCTTTCTTTCTTTCTTTCTTTCTTTCTTTCTTCCTTCCTTCCTTCCTTCCTTCCTTCCTTCCTTCCTTCCTTCCTTCCTTCCTTCCTCTTTCTTTTCTCTTTCTCTCGTTTCCTTCCTTCCTCCTCTTTCTCCTGTCCCTTCTTTCTCTTCTCTTTCTTTCTTTCTCTTTGTTTTCTCTTTGTTTTCTTTTTTCTTTCTCTTTCTTTCTTTCTTTCTTTCTTTCTTTCCTCTCTCCCTCCCTCCCCTCTCTTTTCCTTCCTTCCCCTATCTGATGTCCCTCTTTTCTTTCTTTTCTCCCTACTTTCTTTCCTTCCTCCTGTCCCTCCTGTTCTTTCTTTCTTTCTTTCTTTCTTTCTTTCTTTCTTTCTTTCTTTCTTTCTTTCTTTCTTTCTTTCTTTCTTTCTTTCTTTCTTTCTTTCTTTTCTTTCTTTCTTCTTTCCTTCCTTCCTTCCTTCCTTCCTTCCTTCTTTTTTTCTCCTTTAAGAGTCAACCACTTTTTTCTTCCCCCAAATTCACATTTTGCCTCGCCCCCTATAAGATTCTCCGCACTAAGGGCGAGGGTGGTATTGGGGGGAGTGAGGGAGAGGGGACACTACACTCCCTTGTCTACCTTCTCTGCTTTCTGCCTTGTCAAAAGACCTTCTCACCCACCCAGCCGCCCCTCCCCAAGTCCTGGCGCTGCTCTCCTTGTGGGTGGAAAGAGGACCCGCTGCAGAGCGGCGGCTGTTGCCTGCGCTCGCTTCCCTGGAGCAGCGCCAGCAGCTCTGCAATTTCTCCCTTTAATCGCCTTTCCCTGCTCAAGTTTGCAGCGAGAAGAGGGAGAAGCGAGGAGGCCAGGAGCTCTTTCCTTCTCCATCTCCCTCCCTCCTTTCCCCCTTCTCTCCCTCTCTCCCTCACACACACATTCTCTCCTTCTCTGTTTCTCTCCCTCATTCTCTCCTCTCTCTGTCTCTTTGCCTCTCTTTCCTCCCCCCTCTCCTTCTCTCCACTCTCTGCTTCTCTCATTCTCTCCCCCTTCTCTCCCTCCTTCTCTTCTTCTTTCTCTGCCTCTCTGCCTCTCTCCTTCTCCCCCTCCCTCTCCCCTTCTCTCTCAGTCTGTCTCTGTCTCTCTCTCTCCTTCTCTCCCCTCTCTCCTTTTCTCTCTTTGCCTCTCCTTCTCTCCCCCTCGCTTTCTCTCTCTCCTTCTCTCTCTCTCTCTTGCCTCTCTCTCCTTCTCTCTGCCTCTCCCCTTCTCTCAGTCTCTGCCTTTCTCTCTCTCTTTGCCTCTCTCCCCTTCTCTCCCCCTCGCTTTCTCTCTCTCCTTGTCTCCTTCTCTCTCTCTCTTTGCCTCACTCTTTTTCTCACTCTCTGTCCCTCCCTTTCTCTCTCTCTCCACTCCTCCTCCCTCTCTCTTTGCCTCTCTCTCCTCCCCCTCCCCCCTCTGCCTCTCTCTCCTCTCCTGTTCTCAATCTCTCTCTTTCCCGCTCTCTCCCTCTCCCTCTCTCCCTTTCCTCTCTCTCCTTCCCCACCCCGAGTTTCTTTGGGGAAAGGGGTCCATCCCAAGAACCCCTCCCCTTCCTAATCCAGGCCTATCTCCTTGGGAGAAAGCGCAAAATACAGACCCAAAGGTCTTCCCCAGCCTTGTTCAGTGACAACCTGCTTTGGGGGGGGGGGGGCTATTGTGGGTATGGGTGTGTGTGTGAGAGAGCATCCATTTGCCTCAGTGTCTCGCCTGGTGTGTGTGTGTGGGGGGGGAGGGGGCTGCAGAGAATCCCAAACCCGCATGGAGTGGGGGGTTATATTATATAAACCATTCAAAACAGCGGGAAATCCCTGCCTCCACGCCTGGCCTTGAAACAAAGGCAAGCGTGCCAATGGCCCTTGATTGGCCCTCGCCTTCTCTGGTCGTGTGAATGGGTGGCCTTGCCTCAAACCTCCCTGGTAGGGTCTTAAAACCAATCCGTAGACTGGGCGGGCTTGACCGAGGCAGAGAAAGGCTTTGGCACGAGAGCTACTTTGGTTCGGGCTGGCCCTGAGTCTTTCGCCACGGCGCTTTAACGCCCCGGGGTCTCCACCTTTGGCGACTTTAAGCCTGGAGGACTTCAACTCCCAGAATTCCCCCGCCATTCCCCAGAGATGGAGAGAAAGAGAGAGAAGGTGGGAGAAAAAGAGAGAAAGAAAGAGGGAGAGGGGGAGAGAGGAAGGGAGGGAGAGGGAGAGGGAGAAAAAGAAGTCCTCCAGGCTTAAAGTGGCCGAGGTTGGAGACCCCTGCTTTTAACCTGGATGATGCTAAATTGGAGGGGGTCGTTTCGGATCCAATAATTGTTCAAATCCGGCGAATCCCGGCTAGTCCTCATACAAAAGTATTATATTTGCAGAATAACCTGGAAACAAACCCTACATCGTTATCACTTAACTTTTTTTTTTGACGGGAGGGAAACCAGGCTTCGCTTTATAATAACAATAGGTCTATATTATATATAATTTTATAATAGGTCCATTTTTCCTCTTCTTCTCACGAACATCTACAGTTGCGAACCCCCCCCCCCCCAATAAAAGGGGGAAGTTGTAAAGTAATGCTTGTGCCTTTGTGTGTTTGTGTGTATGTGTGTGCTTTTTCGGGGCTGGCGGGCAAACGGATACCTAGAGCTTTGCTCCTTTCTTTTCCTCCTTTTTTTTTAAAGAAAAAAGAAATACCGATTAGGCTCGTGGCATAAGCGTGTATCAGCTCTCTCCGGCGCGGAGATCCCCGTTCCCACGTATTCGCGCCTCTGCCACGCACCCAAATTCCCCCACCGAACACGCATATCGTTCTCACAGGGCCGACGCCCCCCATCTCTCAATTTTTAAAAGTGTGGTGGGGGACCTTGAAACATTATCCCTAAAGAGAGGGAGGGATATCATTGGTGGGAGCAGAGAGGACGGTCTTAAGTTGGGAAAGGAGTTTGCTGAAAGGGTAAATGACTGATGGGGTGAAAAGAAGACGAACAATGTTAGAAGTGTAATATACGAACAAACAAATGTATATATGTATATAGCTGAATAATTCTTTATAGGAATATATATTTGCCACCCCTCAAACTCCCCTCCATATATATATACTGTAAATACTGTGCCTCACAGACGAACACAATACAGAAGCCTGATGATGGCAGATGAGATTCTGCTGAAATGTTGCTACAATTTTATAATGACGTGGGAAAATACCCGAACAAAGCTGAATACCATACTGTATGTATGTATGTATGTATGTATGTATGTATGTATGTATGTATGTATGTATGTATGTATATATGTGTGTGTGTGTATCTATATCTATATCTATATCTATCTATATCTATATCTATATCTAATCTATATACATACATACATACTGTATATATATATATATATACAGTATGTATGTATGTATATAGATTAGATATAGATATAGATAGATAGATATAGATATAGATACACACTTTATATAGCACATATATAGCACATATATATAGTACATATATATAGCACATATATATAGCACATATAGCACACACACACACACACACACACATATGTGCGATATTGACCCAAGTCAAAACGACTTCATGTTCAATGTTTTTAATTGTTTTGTTCAATAAAATGTATTTTAAAACTTAAAAAAAGAGAAAGGGGGAGAGAGAGAGGGACAGGGGGAAAGAAGGAGGGGGCGTCTATTTACACCGACACCTCTTCCTTGACCCGCATACTCAAAAACCAACAAATCAAAGAGACCCCAGACCATTGAAGAAGGGGGGCGGAGGGGGCGGAGGAGGGGGGCGCAGAGGGTCACCCTAACTTATGTGGCGCCGCGAATCTATTTTTCACGCGGGCGAATCCGCTGAGATTTTGTCCAAGCTCTTTCTGAGCCGGGGAACAAAGAGAGGGGCGCCAGATAAGGCGAAGCGCTCGGATTCCCACGCAGAGATATTGGCATTTTTGGGGTGGAAGAGACGCTGTCCGAGCGGCCGAAGCTCTGGAAAGGCCGGAAAAATAGGAAGAGGCTGAAGTTGGGGTTGAATTCGATCTATTCCCACGCAGCTGTTGCACGCGACACGGAGGACAACCCCCCCAAAAAAAAAAAAAACTCCTGGGAGTTTGTGAACCAAAGGAAAAACCCTGTCCAGAAATGAGTGTTTTTGCAACGGGAAGCCAAGTCTGCATCTCCGGGGTGTTTGGTGCAGCCCGATCCTGAATGCCAACTGCGGAATAGCTCTTCAGGATCCCGCTTTAGATCTGCTCCTAGCCACGGGCGGCCAAGGTGGGCCGTAAGCTTTGAGCCACGCGCGACAGAGAACTTTCCCGTTGGGCGGTCAGATCCAGGAGACGGCTGCGGGGGAAGGGAATATTTTTCTCCGTGGGGAAGATCTCCTTCCCCTTCTCCACACACACACACACCCGCACCCCACGCCCCGAAGGACAGGCGGCTTTTATAGAGAGACCCTCCTCGATCCATACTCCGTTCCACGGACATCAAAGCTTCAGTGGGTTTGGTTCTGAACTTGAACGGACGTGGCCGGGAGAAGCCAGCATTCAATACACGTGGGAAAAGCGTAAAAGGCGAGGGTAACACGTAAGTGTGTGTGTGTGTGTGTGTGTCAAAGGAGGGGGGCGTGGGGAAAGGTAGGAGGCAAATCCGTCCAGTCCATTTCAGTCCGACTTCTGCATGTGGTCTGTTTGGACTCCGGAGTTTCATTGTTACGTCTGAACGAGTTTCGTTACCTCCGGTTTGTCCCTTCTCCCACCCCCACCCCCCACCCCCCGCTTTCCCCGACTCGGGTTTTTCTCCTGATAGTTTCTACAATCCGTTGGAAGGCAGTTCCCATCACTCTCAGCCGGCCAGACCTGCCTCTGGTTAACGTGTGAAAGAGGTCCCCCCCTTGGTGAAACCTGCAAGGAGGAGGCATAAGCGACGGGAAGACCCCGAAAAGATCACCCCCACCCCCCATTAGCGCCTCCGCTTGGTAACTGGTACTCGACTCCTTGGCCGAGTTCACACAAAAGCCCCCTACCCCCTTCCTTGCTCCGTGAACTAACCCCCTTGGCCAGAGCTCTTAACATACAGTCGGCCGCAAAACGAATCAAACGTCCCCGGTTCACGCAAACCACGCTCGGCTAACCAACTACTAACGGAACCAAAGGCTCACACCAAACAGGCTCCGAACGCGGTCAACGCGCCGCCTCTGGAGCCCTTTCGCGCCGAAGAAGGGAGTTCAGTTGGTTGTGGGAACGCAGCTCTTTGCGTGCAAAAGGTTTTCATTGCCAGGTTTTCCAGCCGGGAAGCAACATTCAAAGCGGGTTTTCAAGAGACTATTCAGGGAGGGAGGGAGGAGGGTGTAGGGGTCGCTTTGTTCTCGATTCCTCACCCCCCCACCTCCACCCCCAGTTCTCCTGGACAGGCCAGGTTGACTGGCATGACCTCGCCTTCCCTAACCCAAGAAAGACGCCCCGCCGCTCCTCCCCTCCCCTCCCCGGAGTCCCCACCTGCCAGCCCCGGGGTGTGTGTGTGTAGGGTGCGCCCCCAAGGCCCGCGTGCCTCTGTTGGCTGGCTGACTGGCTGCCCCCCCCGTCCGCCGCCGCCTCTGCCCCGCTCCAACCCGGAAGAGCTCGGCTCTCCCTTGCCCGAGCGAGGAAGAGGAAGAGGAGGCGGAGGCGGTGGCCGATGGGGCTGCCGCGGCTAGTAGTGGCGGCGGCGGAGGAGGAGCGGCGAGGTCAGAGCGATTTGGGCTGGCTGCTCGGAGGATGCGCAACGCCTCCGGTCTCTCCTCTTCGGGGCCCGGCCACAGCAGCAGCAGCGGCGGCAGCAGAGGCAACGGGACCCACGCGGGAGTCCAGGATCACGCGTGACGGGCAAGGGTGACGGGGATCCGGCTCCTGGGGTGCCCAAGAAGGCGCGATCGGCGGCCCAGGTCAGTACTGGAGACCCTTCTGCGTTTCTTTTGGCATCCCCCCACCCACCCGGCGAGATCCGGAAGCCTTCCAGAGGCTCGGCCCGCGGGTGTGTGTGTGTGTGTGTGTGTTTGCGCGTGAAGCATGGGGGAGGCGGGATTTCCCCCTCCCCCCCCGCCGGGGATCCGTTGCTTTCAACCCGGTCCGGGGTCGGGAAGGGTGTTCAGGGGTCTTCCCGCGCGACCCTGGGATCCACTGGAGGAGAGAAAGGGAAGGCAAAGCTCTCGGATTCGTCCTCCCCCCCCGTTTTCCAAATGCCAGGTTTCTTCGTGGCATCCTTGGCTGGCTCCGGAGAGGCCAGAAAAACGAGGGGAGCGCGTGGGTTGGACCCACGCACGCCCAGGCCCACCGGATGACCTGTCCGCGTTGGCCCCTCTCCCTCGCGGGTGGGGGTGGCCTGAAGGCGGAGTGGGGGTGTGGGGGTTTGGTAAGAAGCAAAGGGGAAGAATCAATAGCCGGGGCGGTTTGGATCGCTTTCCTCGCCCTGCCCCGTTCCTTTGAGGCCCGCCGGCCACGGAGCCGGGCTTCGGGGCACCGGTTTTGGGGAGAGGGGGCGAATTTGGGGGGCAAAGCGATCAGTCGACCCGGCCCGCGATTCCAAGCCTTGGTCGTTTGTCCTTTCCACGGCCGCCTTTGTCTGCCTCCATCTTTGCGCACCGGCCTTTCCAGGTAATCCTCTAATAATCCTATTCGCCTGCCTGGACGTGGGCTAGGAGGTCCCACGTCCACGTTCTTGCCCCGCTCGTGTCGTCCACATTTCGGTACTGACCTTTTTGCCTTAAAAATAAGCCCATGACTTCTCCCTCTTTCTTTCTTTCTTTCTTTCTTTCTTTCTTTCTTTCTTTCTTTCTTTCTTTCTTTCTTTCTTTCTTTCTTTCTTTCTTTCTTTCTTTCTTTCTTTCCTTTCCTTTCCTTTCCTTTCCTTTCCTTTCCTTTCGTTTTCTTGCTTTTCTTGCTTTTCCTTCCTTCCCCCTCTCTCCTTTCTTCCCTACATCCCTCTTCCTTCCTTCCTTTTTCTTTCTTTCGTTTTCTTGCTTTTCCTTCCTTCCTTCCCTCCCTCCTTCCCCCTCTCTCTCCTCCCTCCCTTCCTTCCTTATCTACCTACCTTTTTCTTTCTTTTTTTCTTTCTTCCTTCCTTTTTCTTTCTTTTTTTCATTCATTCGTTTTCTTCCTTTTCCTTCTTTCCCTCCTTCCCTCCTTCCTTCCTTCCTCCCTCCCTTCCTTCGATCCTTCCTTCCTTCCCTCCCTCCCTGTGCTATTTTCCCTCCTTCCATTTTCTTCCTTAAAAGAACGATTGCCTTCAACCTTCCCGTCTTGCGCGGCTCTTCCCAGTCAAACCGCGCGCTTTCCTTAACAAATGGCTTCGGGAACCAAAACAGATTTTTCTTTTTCTTTTTTCCAGCCGTGTGTGATCCATCCGAGGCGGGAGAGATAAAAGACGCGAGGGATACAAATCAAGGAAGGAAGAAACGGGAGGGGGGAAGGGGGAAAAGAGAGAGAGAGAGAGAAACCCAATCCCGCAGAGCAGGGACCGAAGCGCCCTCCTCGCCGAGCCCCGGCATCCTCTCGCCCCGTCTTGCTTAAAAGAGGGATCGCGGCTAGGGCGCTGCTGGACGGCGATCCACACGCCGCAGGGTTTGCTGGGGCCAGGGAAACGTAGGCTGGGAGCAAGGAGGTTGCAATTCACGTGGCTCCCTCTCTCCCTTCCCTGCTTCCTAGCAGCCGTGGATCCGTGGGGGTGGGATATGTGTGCGTGTGGAACGAGGTGAGAACGGGTATTTGCTTCAAGACCCGGGCGAGGTAGAAGAGGCGCCTCGGAAGCCCCCGAGTTTCTGCTCCTTGGCTGGGTTTTTTTTGGCCTCCTATCTAGCAAACCCGCTGGAATCCAGCCGAAAGGAAGACGCCGAGAGATAAGGGAAGGAACAAAAGAGAAGGAGAAAGGATCAGAAACCCTGAACCCCGAACGGGGAAGGAGGCTTCCCGCTTCGCGCACTCAGAACCCCGATCTCGGTAAAGAAACCCTTTCTTTCATTCGGGTTTTGGCTTTTTTGCGCTCACACGTTGAGTCTGCAGGGTTCCTCGTCTCCGTAGCGCCCTTCCAATATTTTTACCCAGCCAGCCAGCGAGCCAGCTACCCAGCACAGGTTGGAGGATTGAAGGAGCGGAGCCGAGGGATTCTTTCGGCCCCTTTTTGGAATCGCTGGCGGGCAATTTGGCTGCGCGCCTGCCTGCCTGCCTGCGCGGGAGTGATCGACTCAGCCGGGATCCCTTTTCCTAGCCCGGATTCCTCCCTCCTTCCCTCTCCCTTCCCCCAAGCGTGTGACTCTCCCTGGCATTGTCCTTGTGCGGCGTCCACGCCCCCCCTCCCCCGTGCCTGGGCGTCCACGCACCTCCCTTGCCACCCTCGGGGACTCTGAAGCGAGTACGCGTGGGGTTCAGATAGAAAGCGATCGGCAGAGGGCAGAGACCTGCGAGCTATCCTGACGCCCGTTTTTGGAGAGAAGATTAAACCCGCCTCGCTCAAAAGATACCCAGGTGGGTCTTTCTGGGATATCCCGCTGCCAAGCGTGTCCGTCTGAATGCAACGGGGCTCGGCTGCAGGAATAGCTCGCGGCCCCCTTCGCGACGTTTGCAGGATGCGCGACGTTTTGCATTTTCCCGCGAGCGGGCTGGATCCACGGGCGGATGGATTTGCCACGCCAAGCCGGGTCTTTGCAAAGTCGTTCCATATTCGCACAGCTGCTGGACGGGCCTCGGTTGGTCTGGCGAGCTGCGAGGCGGGCGACCATAACCGTCGGCTCGGGCGCTTTTGCAGGGCCCGCGGTTGCCGGTTCGGCTTTCCTTAAGGCCTGCTTCGCCGCAATTCTGGGAACCGCGTACGAGCCCCCCCACTACCCCTCGCCTGGGTTCATGCACGCACACAACCAGGTCAGTTCCGAGCCAAAAGAGCAGGATTCGCGCGTCCTGGTTAAGTTTGGCCAGCATTAAACTCGGTTTAACGCGTTGGGGGGCGTGAACGCCGGGTTGGGTGGCTCAGCCGGGGAAGCCAGTAAATTCAGAAACCCGTTTAAAAATCGATTGTGCGAGTCCGTTTCTCTTTTCTGCTGAAATTATTATTATGGTTTGTCTATTATTAATTATTATTATTATTATTATTATTATTATTATTATTATTATTATTATTATTATTATTATTATTATTATTATTATTATTATTATTCGATGGTTACGGAGGCGCGGTTTTCGGAAAGCAAAAAAATGGCCCGCATCAGATGTGGCGATTGATTTGATTACTGGAATTATTAAAATCGTTCATTTAGCCCCCCACTCCTTTTTTTTTTTTTTTTAGGTTAGGGAGAGGGATGGGGGGAAAATGGGGGATGAAACTCACTCAGCCTGGCCTGGCTGAGTCATAATTTCCTAACTCCGGGCCTTAAACAGAGTTTAAGAAAAGCGCGGTCCGAAAGGCGAATTGTTTTTCTTTCCATCTGTGATTTTTTCTTTTCTTTAAAAGGTAGGACTATTTTGTGTGTGTGTGTGTGTGTGTGTGTTTCGGTTCGACTTGGCATTTGCACAAAGCGATCCGAATTATTCGCTGGCCTGTCTTTTCTCAGTGGCCCAGCAGGAGGACAGGACGTGGGCTGGTGAGCGTGGGATGGCCACGGAGTGGCAAAGTGGGGCTTCACAACAAGGCGGCGGCCGCACCTAAGGCTGTCCCTGACTTCAAAGAAGGGGGCGATTCCAGGACAGTGATCAGTGCAAACCTGAATCCCCCCTCCCCCCAAAAAACCAACCCTCCTTCGAACCCCCATTCAGGAAAGCCATGTTCTGCTCGCTCCTCCTCCGCTCCTCCTCCGCTAGCCGGCTTTGTTGAGGCAGCTTGGAAAGGAGAGGCAAGGGAAGGGAAGGGAAAGGAGGAGAAAATAGAAAGGAAGGATAGAAAGAAGGAAAAGAGAAAGGAAGAGGAGGGAAGGAGG
Organism: Notechis scutatus; assembly: GCF_049901735.1. Classification (NCBI taxonomy): domain Eukaryota; kingdom Metazoa; phylum Chordata; class Lepidosauria; order Squamata; family Elapidae; genus Notechis; species Notechis scutatus. The sequence goes on along the minus strand of NC_142014.1, from coordinate 76,416,686 downwards.
AGGGAAGGAAGAGGAAAGGAAAGGAAAGGAAAGGAAAGGAAGTGAGATTCTGGCTTTGCTTTCCAAGTCAGTCAGTTGGTAGAACAATTCCTCCAAATGCTGAACACATTTCCCTTCCCTTCCCTTCCCTTCCCCTTCCCCTTCCCCATAGAAGCAGCCTAGGCCTACACATTTAAAATGCCATTTCAAGGGTCTCTTCCTTTGCCACTAACCTAGTAAGTATCCAGGTTAACTTTTCAGCTGGAGCCAGCAGGGAAGCCCAACCAAAACTGTGTGGTGTGGAGAGAGAGAGAGAGAAAGAGGAAGGAGAGAGAGAAGGATCAGGTATGGATGTATCCCATTTGAAAGCGACAGAGTTCAGCCTTTTGAGTTCAACAGCCGTTTTTGGGGATTGGACCTGGGGTTTCCTTTCTCACCGTTTTGAAGAGAAGTCCTGCCAACCATTCTGCTAAACCCCAAAAGTCTTTTCGAAACAGAGAAAGGTGGCAGCTTGCAGCATGGCCAGATCCTAAAGAAGGCCAGAAGAAGTCAAGGTTTTGCAGATTTCTGGGAAGTTATTGGAATATGGGGCTTCATCCCTCTCCCCAAACTTGGCAACTTTTAAGACTTGTGGACTTCAACTCCCAGAATAGCTGGCTGGAGAATTCTAGGAGTTTGAAATCCACGAAGTCTTAAAGTTGCCAAGTTTGGGGACCCCTGCTCTAGATTGACCCTTAGTTGACAATTCCAGATTCAGGGTACAGAAAAAGATGTGTGTGTGGATGTTTGTGTGTGTGTGTGTGTGTGTGTGTACACGAAGGCTCTTTAGGACACCAAACTGAATCTGCTAAACTAATAAAATAAGTAAATAAAATTGCTTCATTCAAAATACTTCAGCAACTGGGACCCAAAATCTGTATTTCCTTTCATGCTAATAACTACTACCACCACCTCCGCCCATCAATCTGCATGAAAGTGGACTGAAGGTTTTAAGGCATCAGGGATAAACCAATTCCAAATGCAGATATAGTGGGCCAGTGGCACAGGTTGGGGTGAAATAAAAGTTCAGCTTTTAAAATATCTTTTTCATTGACACCCTGCGTGATTCTAGGAACCTTGTTTGTCTGTCAATCATCTATCAATCATCCATCTATTATCTATTTATCCTCTATTCTCTATCACCTGTCAACTTTCATCATCTATCTTTCTATCTATCTATCTTTCTATCTTGCTATCTTTCTATCTATTTTTCTATCTTTTTCTTTCTTTCTTTCTTTCTTTCTTTCTTTCTTTCTTTCTTTCTTTCTTTCTTTCTTTCTTTCTTTCTTTCTATCTATCTATCTATCTATCTATCTATCTAATCTATATCTTCTATCATCTAATCTATCTATCTAATCTATCTAATCTATTTAATCTAATCTATATCATGTCTGTCTATTTCTCTCTTTCTATCCCAATCAAGCAATCCATCAATCTATTTATCTAATCTATTTAATCTATCTATCTACCTATTGGTCTCTCTCTCTCTCTCTCTCTCCCCTCTCCTTTCTCTCTTTTACACATTTATCTATCAACCATCTATCTATCATCTCTCTCCCTCTTTTTCCCTCTCCCTCCCTCCCCATCCCTCTCCCCTCCCTCCCTCCTCCCATCTATCTATACATCTATATAACTATATGGGAAGGCCAGAAGTGAGTTCTGTACAAAAAATATATGGGTCCCAGGCCTGCTTCCAGCTGTGTGTAAAATTTCCCCAAAACGTAAATATTCTTTGCATTAAAATGTGGGTTATTATTATTATTGTTTAAATATACCGGACATTAAAGACTCATTTAAAAGCTGGGGTTTTTCGTTGGAGAAAAGCTACGGAGCGAGCTGCATTTCCGCCTGAAACAAGGCTTAGCAGCCACAAAACGGGTTGCAAGGAGGTGTAAAGGAGGAGGGTGAGCGGGCGAGGCCTTTTTCGGAGTGGTCTTAGCTGGTTTACTCAGGAGTTAGTTCCTGGGGGTTTCTTTCTTTGAACCGGCCCGCGACGGTCGCCAGGCTGGATCACAAAAATCTATCCGGCCTTTTTCTCTTTCCTCCGCTGGTGGGATCTCGGCCGGCCGGGACCCCTGCGGGAAAGCCGGACAGGCGCGTCTAGATGACCTTTAGAACTTTATAATTCTCTCAAGTTCCGTTTTTCAACGCCCTCCGCCCCGAGAGAATTGCAGCGGTGGGAGGGAGGGAGGGAGGACACCAAGCGGGCCCGCCCCGCCCGGTTTTTCTTCCCCGGAGGTCTGTGACGGTGGCCAGAATCGGCAGGCGAGACGCGTGTCAGCGATCGGCCGCACGTGCGAGCGTGCTCTTCTTGTCCAGGTGAGTGCCTCCTTTGCCTCGCTCCTCCGCTCGCTGGGAGCGAGCCAGAGGCTGCAAGGAGTTGGGTTTTCGAGGGCTTTTGCACGGAATCGAGGCACGGGTAGAAACAAACGGCAGGCCGACTAAGAAAATGGTGTAGGGCTGCTTGGGCGAAAGGGGGGGCGGGGTTAGACTAGATGACCTACAAAGGTCCGATTCTGTTAATCCTCCCCGAAGAACCGCTTCGTTTGTCGGGAACAGGGCCCACTTTGAAAAGGGTCTGTTTTGAAGGCCGCCTCTTCACCAAGAGAAATTCCCTTGACTAGAGACGGCAAAAGTAACCTTGGGAAGTCTCGTGTCTGGAAGATTAAAATCTTAATTCTTACCTTCTGGGACTGCGCCTCCTCCTCCTCCTCCTCCTCCCCCCGGTCTGAATGGAGGCGTTATGGAGGGCCGCGTCGAGGCTTTTGAACGCCGGGAGACCCCCCCCCCCACATCTCCTCCGTTCCCTCCCTCCCTTCTCTCCTCTCTCTGCTCCCCTCCCCAATTTGGAAATATTCAAAGTTCCTCTTCGGAGCTGGTGTAGCAGGTTTGACTTACAAGCCTGTCCTGGGGGCAGAGGGTGGGTGGGTGGGGGGCATTTAATGAGCGGGGGGAGGCAGAGCCGCGAAGGCTCGTTCAGATTGGCAAACCTCCTGGCTGCCGCTTACCACCCACCGTCGTTTCTCCTCTTCCCTCCCTCCTTCCCCGATATGTCCCGAGCCTTTCCTTTGATATTGGCTTCTCTAGCCTCAGTCTTGCGTCACTCGCCCCCCCCTTTGCAGGGGCTTCTCCCCCCTCCCCTCCACTTTCCACTCGCAAAGATTTCCTCGCGTGGGGAGGAGGGTTACGAAGAAAAGCGGAATTTCGCCTCCGGGCCAAGGCCCAAAAGCAGCCAAGGCTGTTTTTAAAAAATGGCGTGGGGGGTGTTTTTCCACGACTCTCCCTCCCCCTCCCCCACCCCTTGCAAGGTCTTCTCTCCCCTTTCCACTCGCAAAGCTCTCCTCGCGTGGGGAGGAGGGTTTCGCATCCAGCCCAAAGCACAAGAGCAACCAAGGCTGATGGTTTGTTGTTTTTTTTAAATTGGGGGTGTTTTCTACGACTCTCCTGCCCCTTCCCGCCTCCTCATTCCCCCTTCAACCCATATCAGGGTCTTCCCTCCTTTCCACTCGCAAAGCTCTCCTCGCGTGGGGAGGAGGGTTGGAAGCAGATGTTTGGCATCCGGCCCAAAGCACAACAGCAACTTAAGGCTGTTTTTTCTAAAAAAATGGGGGTACTTTCCACGACTCTCCTGCCTCTTCCCCGCTCCACACACCCTCCCACTCCTTGCAGGGTCGTCTTCTTCCCCCTTTCCACTCGCAGAGCTCTCCTCGCGTGGGAAGGAGGGTGGAGGGGAAAGCGGAATTTCGCCTCCAGTTTAAGGTACAGCAGCAGCTAAGGCTGTTTTTCTTTAAAAAAACAAAAACTGGGGGTGCTTTCCACGACTCTCCTGCCCCTCCCTGCTCTTCCCCTCCCCTTGCAGGGTCTTCCTCCCTTTCCACTCGCAAAGATTTCCTCGCGTGGGGAGAGGATGGGAGGGTGGGGGAAAAGCGGAATTTCGCCTCCAGCCCAAGGCCCAAGAGCAACCAAGGCTGTTAAAAAAAGGGGGGGTGTTTTCCACGACTCTCTTGCCCCTTCCCCGCTCCTCAACCCCTCTCTCCCCTCCCCTCCGTGAGTGGGAGGGGGAGGCTGAATGCTGAATCGTGAGTGGGAGGGGGAGGCCACTGACCAGGAAGCGGAGGGAGGGAAAGAGGGGGGTGGGATTTTCAAGCAAAGGGCGCGAGGCGAAGGGAGGAAAGGAAGGTCAAGCCAAGTCCTTTAGAGCCCCTCCAGCTGCGATCCCGCGAGTCCCCGCCCCCAATTTGAAACGCGTGGCGGAGTTCACACGACACGTCGGAACCAGCGGACTTGACGGGTCTAAGAGGTTCTCTCCCCCCTCCCCTCTCTCCCCCCTTGGGATCGGACTGAGCGCGCCTGGAGCTGCCCAGGTGGGGAACAGGTTAGTCCAGGGAGCCGCCGACGCTCGCTGGAAGGCCGCTTGGGCAGCACCGCGCTGGATGAGTTGGACCAGCCGAAGCCAACCAGCCAGGTCTACTACGAGGGGTTGGCGTGGCTTCTCTCCCACTTCGCCCAGAAAAGCTGGGGGCCCCTCCTGCCCCTCCTTCCCCCCTCCCTCTCCCCCCTCTTTCCCCTTTTCTTCCCCCTTCCCTCCTCCTCCCTCTTCCCTCCCTCTCTTGCTCCCTCTCTTCTTCCCCCTTCCCTTCCCTCTCCTCCCCTTCCCTCCCTCTCCTCCCTCTCTCTTCCCCCTTCCCTCCTCTCCTCCTCCCCCTTCCCTCCCTCTCCTCCCTCTCTTCCCCCTTTCCTTCCCTCCCTCTCCCTCCCTCCTCTCTTTCCCTTTCCCCTCCCCTCCCTCTTCCTCCTCCTGCCCTCCCCCCTCCCTCTTCTGCCCCCCTCCCTCCTGCCCCCTCCCCTCCCCTCCCTCCCTCTTTGCCCCCTGCCCCCAACGCCACTTGTTTTACAGGCGGTGTGTCTGTGTGAGCGAGCGAACGAGCAATTCAAAGCGAAATCTGTAGATCTCTCGCCCCGGGCCGTGTCCCCTCTGTAACCCTCCGATGCGTAGCTGCGGGCTGTTGACACAGCTTTACCTGTTCTTACGTCGCTTCCCTATAAAATGCCAGCGCGGTAAAGCTATAGGTAACTTAATCCCGGCCTCGCTCTCTCTCTCTCTTCCCCCCTCCCGCCCCCACTTTAAGGCGACAGGAGGAAGAGTGGGAGGGGGAGGGGGGCTAACTTGCCAGTCCTGCTCCCCCTTCTGCCTCCCTTGCCCCCTCCCAAAGGAATCGGGCCAGCAAGGAAGAATTAGGATGGTCCTGTTGATCGAATAGTCCTGCGGCTGCACATAGTTGACATATTTGAAGTGTGTGTGTGTACATCTCTCTCTATCTCTCTCCTCCTTCTCTCTCCCCCACTCCCTGTCTCTTTCCCTCCCTCTCTCCCTCTCTCTCCCTCCTTCTCCCTCCCTCTATCTCTCTCCCTCCTTCTGTCTCTCCCTCCCCCTCTATCTCGATCTATCTATCTATCTATATCTTTATTATTGAGCCAGCAATTACGAAGGAAGGTTACTCCCGAGGAAACCTGGGCAGATGGAGGAGGAGGAGGAGGGCGTTCTTTGGGAGGGTGGATCGGCTCCTCCTCCCGGACTACGTTCCCACACGACCCCCTTAAACCCCGTGCGTGAAAGACCCCCCCACCTCCAAGCAGCGCGTGGGAAGGCTCTCGGGCAGCACGAACCGTGGTTAGTTGGGAAGGGGCTTTCCCCGCGGGGCGACTCGTTTCTTCCGCCTTCACACGTTGGAATCGGAGCGCCGGTGACTTTTCGAGACGACACCTAGCGCTTGAACCGCGCGGCGTCGTTTGGAAAAAAAAAAAAAGCCCAGAGCCTCCACTCCGCACCCCAAAACCCTAAATTTTAGTGATATAACTTTACTAAAGGTTAGTAAAATGAAGGATGCTCTAACTTGGGTCCAGCTGGGTCCGACGCGCTTCAACCAGGTCAGTTCAAGAACTAGCGGCTGCAATGCGCGGAACAAACCCGGGCGCGGGTGTGTGGGAATTCGGCCCCCCGACGTTCCTTTCCAACTCGGCGTTACGTCGGAATTTGAAACAGAATAACAGAGATGGAAGGGACCTTAGGAGGTCTTCTAGTCCAACCCCCTGCTCAGGCAGGAAACCCAACACCATTTCAGACAAATGGCTGTTCAATCTCTTCTTGAAAACCTCCAGTGTTGAAGCATTCACGACTTCTGGAGGCAAGTCGTTCCACTGGTGAATTGTTCTCACTGTCAGGAAATTCATTCCTTAGTTCTGGGTTCTTTGGTGAGGTTCCACCCATGGCTTCTTGGCCTGCCTTCTGGTGCTTTGGAGAAATAGCTTGACCCCCTTTTCTCTGTGGCAGCCCCTCAAATGTTGGAACCTTGCTATTATGTCAGCCCTAGTCCTTCTTTCCATCAAACTAGACATACCCAATTCCAGCAATTGTCCTTTCTATATTTTAGCCTCCAGATAACAGATAAGCAGAGTTGGAAGAGACCTTGTAGGTCATCTAGTCCAACCCACCCACCCAAGTGGGAGACCCTACACCATTTCTGACAAATGGCAGTCCAATCTCTTCTTGAAAGTCTCAAGTGATGGCGCTCCCACAACTTCCGAGGGCAACTTCTGTTCCATTGGTTGATTGTTCTCACTGTCAGAAAGTTTCTCCTTATTTCCAGGTTGAATCTCTCCTTGTTCAGTTTCCATCCATTATTCCTCGTCTGGCCTTTGGGTGCTTTGGAAAATAGCTTGACCCCTTTCTCCTCTCTGTGGCAGCCCCTCAAATATATTGGAAGGCTGCTATCCTGTCTCCCCTGGTCCTTCTCTTCCCCTAGACTAGCCATGCCCAGTTATGTTTTACCCTCCAGTCCCCTCATCATCCTGGTTGCTCTTCTCTGTACTTTTTCTGGAGCCTCAACATCTTTTTTATAATGTGGTGACCAAAATTGGATGCAGTACTCTAGGTGTGGTCTTACTAAGGCTTTATAGAGTTTTATACTAATCTTTATAGATTAGTACCTCACTTGATCTTGTCTCCTGTGTGTGACCACAATGACCAAATCTCCCATTTGCCTAAATGGAGATTACTTTTTGCTCTAAATCTGCATTTGGAGAAGGGGCAATCTCAAACTTGTTTTGGCCTGGGCATCCTTGATCCCCCCCCCTTTCTCTTCTCCGCTTCCCGACAGAGCTGGGGAGAATGGAAGGGTTGGTGTTTGGCCCTTTTGGACTTGAGAAATCCTCCCAGCTGATCCTCTGGGAATTAAATAGATGCTTTGGATGCCAGGCCAGGGATGGTGCAGGATGAATTGCACTATGCCATTAAAAAAAACGTTAGTGTAAACTGGACTACATGTCCCTTCACCCCCTAAGAGCCAGTGTGTGCCCTGCGTTGTGGTGGAGACAGCAGAAGGCTAGCAACCTGGTGTAACAACCTGGTTAGTCTTCCATTGGCAATGTGAAGGGGTTACTTTGGTGGTCTTTAAATCATGGTTGAATTTGGCTTCCTTTCTAGCTCATTTAATCCACTGTGGTAATAGTCTGCCTTTATCTTGGAGGGCTTCGGGTGATTTACCTGTGGGGAGTCCCTCAATTTTACCCAGAGCATGAGCAAAAGGGTGGATTTGAATCTGGGTCTTCTGAAAGCAAACCCAGATTAGCTCTCTTGCAACCTGAATTTAGATGTAGTTCCTTGAGTTGCTCATTCAATAGGATTGAGACACACACAGATTACAATTTTGCAGCTTGATGCCTTGCAAGCCAAAATCCAGGCCGCAGATGTCGTAGAGATGCCTTATTTATGTGGGGGCAGAGATCCATGTCCACTTGTGAAACAGCTTAGGAACAAAAAAGTCAACCCAATAGACACTAAAGGCAACTGGACTTTCTTCCTTTTTTTTTTCCTTGAAGACCTTTCCCTTCTCATCCAAGAAGCTTCTTCCATTCTCATTCCCCTGAACAGAAGGAGCTTCTTGGGTGGGAAGTGAAATGTCTTCAATTTAAAAAAAAAAAGTCAAGTTAAGTTGCCTTTTGGGGAAAAAAACAAACACCTTTGGGACAATTGAGTAGAAACTAGATCAGACAACCCGCTCCCCCACCACCAGATGATGGGGGCAGGGAGGTGAATAAGACATAGAGGGCACTCAATGTGTGGTTTACTCAGAAGTAAGCCACCTGGTGCTCTTGGCCCAATGCCCCCCCGCCTTGCAGTAATAACAAGGCTGATCCAACCAAACTCCAGTGAGTAGCAACCAATTCTCATTTGATCTTCATGCTAACTTTCCTCCCCTCTTGGGGGGTGGTGGTAGAAAAGGGGTGCTGAGTTTTGAAGACTGGCCATTGCTATGCTCCAATTCCTGAGGGACACTCCTGACACCATGCTGTTGATTCCTTTAACCTGATTAGTGAAACGAACTGTTTCCCCAGGCTGGCACAACCCTCTGAACCTTAAACCAGCTGTGTGGATTTGCAGAACCTGCTAAACCAGTGGTCCCCAACCTTTTTTATGCCGCGGCCCGGTACCGGCATCAGCTGGGCGCCGCCATCTTGTTTTGATGAAAAAGTGCTTCCGGTGAGCTTTCTACCCGGAAAAGCTCACCGGAAGCACTTTTTCATCAAAACAAGATGGCGGCGCCCAGCAAACCAGCGGCCCGGTAGGATTTGTTCCACGGACCGGTACTGGTCCGCGGACCGGTGGTTGGGGACCCCTGTGCTAAACTACAGAACACGCAGGGCCTTGGCAGGGCCTTGGCAGGGAAGCTGAAGGGTTTTTGGCCTTCAGCTGGGTGGGCCAGACCAGAGCACAACAAACCAAAGTGGGGGAGAGCTACCCCATTATCTCAGGAAGGACATCTTTGGGGATCCCTAGATCCCAGTCGAGCTGGATCCTGAAGTGTCACAGATGAGCAGGGCTCAGAGGTAATCTGGCATTAGTCTGGTGGTTTTTTTTTTTCAGGATGGGACCTTGGTCAACTCAAACCCAGTCAAAGTCAAGAGATCCTACTATACTATAGCCAGAGAACAGCTTGGACCAGAGGTCTCCAAACTTGGCAACTTTTGAGACGCGTGGACTTCAACTCCACATGTCTCAAAAGTTGCCAAGTTTGGAGATCCCTAGCTTGGATCAAATGGGGAAGCAAGTTGAGGGGGTGGCTGAATTCACACGGCTTGCTATGATGGATTGTTGGAAGTGGGTTTCATTAAGCCACTTCCAGGTGAGTTTCCAGGCTGGCTGAGGAATTCTGGGAGTTGAAGTCCACATGTCTTAAAAGTGGCCAAGGTTGGAGACCCTTGTGGTCAGGTAACACTGAGGAAGATTTGCCCTGAGTTAGGGAGGGGAGAAGATGGATTGTTACTTGAACACCCCCTTTCCCCTCCTTAGGTGGTTGTTAACCAGGGATGGGATTCTACCAGTTCACACCTATTCGCTAGAACCAGTTGTTAACATTCTAAGCAGTTCGGAGAACCGGTTGTTAGAAGAAATTACTGGGCTAATCCTGTAAGGAAGGCAGGAAGGAAACATTCTGGTGTTGCTTACAGAAACTGCCTCTCTGTTAACCCTTATTACATTCTTGGCAGGACTAGACTCAGGAATTTCTCTGGAATTTCCCCCCCCCTCCTTTGCTGGTACTTTGCTTGTGTGGAGTGACCATTCAAAGTTACAATGGCACTGAAAAAAGTGACTTATGCCCATTTTTCACACCTACGACTGTTGCAGCATCCCCAGTCATGAGAGGCCAGGCGAGGAGATGCGTGCCTTGATGTGAGTGATATTGAGTTGGCCACACCCAGCCAATAACATGCCCACCAAGCCATGCCCACCAACTTAGCCACGTCCACAGAAGCAGTTGTTAAACAATTTGAATCCCATCCCTGTTGTTAACATACTAGTCCACTCAAACAGTGTTCAGAGTGTTGTGGGAATCCTAGCCCTTGATCAGTTAAAACCTAGCCAAGTGTGTCATGTTTTGAGTTGAGGTTAATCTTGGTTAGTTGCTGGGTGTGAATCCAGAAAATAGCAATACCAACTTAGACTTACATGCCACTTCACAGTGCTTTACAGCCCTCTCTAAGCGGTTTACAGAGTCAGCATTTTACCCCCATCAATCTGGGTCCTCATTTTACCCACCTCGGAAGGGTGGAAGGCGGAATGAAAAGGAGTTAATTCAGGAACCAAAGTTTTGGGTTGTTTTTTTTAAATTTTTATTTCATTTTTTTTGACTGTGCAATCATTTGAGGGGCTGCCACAGAGAGGAAGGGGTCAAACAATGGATGGAAACTGATCAGTGAGAGATTCAACCTAGAAATAAGGAGGAATTTTCTGACAGTGAGAACAATCAACCCATGGAACAGAAGTTGCCTTCAGAAGTTGTGGGAGCTTCATCACTGGAGGCTTTCAAGAAGAGACTGGACTGCCCTCTGTCAGAAATGTTGTAGGGTCTCCTGCTTGGGTGGGTGGGGGGTTTGGACCAGATGACCTCTAAGGTCCCTTCCAACTCTGTTACCCTATATTTTATATTTGTCTAAGATGGCTGAATTGCTAGATATCCAGTTTGAAACTTGAATGTTTGACCCATCTGTAAAAAATCATCCTTGTACACTCCAGTGTTCTCCCTGAATGTGTTTTGGTCCAACCAAAACAGCTTTGGATCCACTCAGACATTCCATGCCAGGTTTTCCCTCTGAAATTGACCAGGTAGCATCCCTACACATGCGAGTTGCAGTTCACATTAAAGTAACCACTTCCTCAATCCACTCCAGTGGGACCCTTTGGCCTAAGGGACTAGGTAGGAAATATTTGGGGAAAGGGCGTGAATCACCTGTCCCCCCCCACTTTTTTTTTTTTTTGTAGAGTGGTGCCTTTCACCATTTTTCATGTGCCAGAGGAAGGGGAATGCTGGGAATTCCTTCTGGTCCATGAAAATTATGTGAAGCAGTCTTCAGATTTTAAAAGCTGGGATGTCCCAGCTTGGCTTCTTTAAGACCTGTGGACTTGAACTCCCAGAATTCCCCAGCCAGCCATTCTGTGGACTTCAACTCCCAGAATTCCCCAGCTGGCCATGCTGTGGACTTCAATTCCCAGAATTCCCCAGCCAGCCATTCTGTGGACTTCAACTCCCAGAATTCCCCAGCTGGCCATGCTGTGGACTTCAATTCCCAGAATTCCCCAGCTGGCCATGCTGTGGACTTCCAATTCCCAGAATTCCCCAGCTGGCCATTCTGTGGACTTCCAATTCCCAGAATTCCCCAGCTGGCCATGCTGTGGACTTCCAATTCCCAGAATTCCCCAGCTGGCCATGCTGTGGACTTCAATTCACAGAACTCCCCAGCCAGCCATTCTGTGGACTTCCAACTCCCAGAATTCCCAGCCAGCCATTCTGTGGACTTCCAACTCCCAGAATTCCCCAGCTGGCCATTCTGTGGACTTCAACTCCCAGAATTCCCCAGCCAGCCATTCTGTGGACTTCCAACTCCCAGAATTCCCCAGCCGGCCATTCTGTGGACTTCAACTCCCAGAATTCCCCAGCCAGCCATGGTGTGGACTTCCAACTCCCAGAATTCCCCAGCCGGCCATTCTGTGGACTTCAACTCCCAGAATTCTGGGAGTTGAAGTCCACAGGTCTTAAAGGGACCAAGCTCGGCCATCTCTGTTCTAAAGGAAACTCCATTTGTGTGTTTACACATCACAGGAAGATCAGGTTTCTAGGTCACCACAATCTGATGTCCAAGCACATCGTCTTGAAGCCCAACAGGCTGAACTAGTTTCCTGAACATGTTGAGTTACAAACCATGCAACAACTCCATTTGGGCTTAATCCAATAAATGTTGGGCAAACCCAACTACCACATTCGGTATGACTTACTCCCAGGAAGGCCCTTGTTATTTTGCAGGAACAACACATCCTCTTGAGGTCTGCATTCACACAGCATGGGATCTCCTTAAGCAGAGTTTGTTGAATCATTTGCTTGCTTCACCTGGCATTGCATGATCCACATATTTTTAATTCACAAACCATGGTTTAATTCATGATAATCAATGGTTTCTTAACTAAGCCACACAATGTCAACTCTTAAACCATCTTAGGTCTGAGTAGAATTAGAGAATCATGGGCATCAGCTAGCTAGCCAAATTGTACTTTAACCAGATGTATTTTGTGTGCTAGATGGCCAGTTTCTACTGCAGTTTTTTTGAAATCCTCTAATACAGGGTCTCCAACCTTGGCAACTTTAAGACTTGTGGACTTCAACTCCCAGAATTCCTCAGCCAGCAAAGCTGGCTGAGAATTCTGGGAGTTGAAGTCCACAAGTAAAGTTGCCAAGGTTGGAGACCCCTGCTCTAATAGAGTAAGTTTTTTTAAAAAAATGGCTTTTAAGAAATGATTCTATTGCATGATATGCAGAAAGTTAGGGCTTGAATCCTGCAGTTTGTGTAAAGAAAACTCTTATTTTATTTTGCATTTTTTTAAACACTCCTGTTCAATGAGATTTGCTTCCGAGTTGATAATGCCTGCAGGGTGGTGCTTTGATTGAAGTCAGCTAAATGGAACCGTCTCAAGTTAAACCAGTTCCCTACAGTTACTCCAGAGTAAACCAAAAGGACACACATCCAGTTAGATTCCATTGTGCAAAATGCCCTTTTGAGGTGAAACATCCTGGGGTGGGAGGGAAGAGTTGGAAAACTAAGTTGTAACTATTATTGTAGCTGCAGGTTTGCTTAGTGCGTGAAGTTCTGCAGTTTTGCTCAGGGAATCATAATGACCCATTTGAGTAAAGGATGCTTTCTGTGAGGAAACAAGCTTTGGTTGGAAAGCTACAAGTTATTTCCCCCCCCCCTCCTCCCAGTTTGCAGCCATGGGTAGAGTTTGAAAGTTGTAAAGAAGGCATTGTTGTTATCGTTGGAGGAGAAGAAGGCATTGTAAGCAGTTCTTTGAAAAGTTGTCTCTTATTCAAGCTAGTATTCAGAGCTAGTATTCTGCTTTTTTCCTCCTATAAACCACTTTGAAAATTAAACTGGGAAGTTGATAGAGCTTATCTTGAAAGACAAGTTAAACTTAGAGGGTCCCTGTAGCTTTTTATGAACCAAACCATTAATAAGCCATAATATGGTGGAGAAACCATACTCAAGCCTCATGATTTGGTTTCCACAACGGGCTAATATTGTACAAGAGCAAAGTTTTCTCAAGCTGCCAAACCACAAAACTAACTCAGCTCACTTGAACCGAGCCCACCCGTAGCATTAAAAACAAAGCAAAACAAAAGGAAAACCTGTTCACACAGCGTGCCTAACCAGTCCCAGCAAACCGCCTTTTGCACAACTTTGGTTGGGTTTAGTTGAAATCTTGATTAGTCTTTTGTGGCTTGGGGTGTTGTGTGAACCCAGCCCATCTAATTAATTTATGATTCAGTTTATTGCTGCCTTAATTTGGGAAATGGCTTACTTTTAAATAAAGGAGTCAAGCTTGTTGTGTAACACAGCTATTGTGAGTAGTGAATTTCTTCTTCTTCTTCTTCTTCTTCTTCTTCTTCTTCTTCTTCTTCTTCTTCTTCTTCTTCTTCTTCTTCTTCTTCTTCTTCTTCTTCTTCTTCTTCTTCTTCTTCTTCTTCTTCTTCTTCTCCTCCTCCTCCTCCTCCTCCTCCTCCTCCTCCTCCTCCTTCTCCTCTCCTTCTCTTCTTCTTCTTCTTCTTCTTCTTCTTCCTCTTCTTCTTCTTCTTTTCTTCTTCTTCTTCTTCTTCTTCTTCTTCTTCTTCCTTCTTCTTCCTCTTCTTCCTCTTCTTCTTCTTCCTCTCTTCTTGTCTTCTTCCAGTCTGGGAGAAAAATATCCTTCTCCTTCTCATTTTGGGGTTAACTTGAAAGAAGGTTGCAAACATTCTAGACTGCAAAAATCCTGATAATCACTAGATGGCACCAAGAGACATGCAAATTCTAACCCTTTGGTGCCACCTAGTGGTCCCTCAGATTGTTGCAGGCCAGATCTCTCGTAGTCTTACTTTTCCTCTTGGTCCGCTGTGATGAAGTTTAAGAAAGCCCTTGATGGATTAATCCAGATATGAAGAAGATAAAAACTTTGAATGGGGTCCAGAGACCAAGACCAGGGAGGTTGATGAGATGGTTGAGGTTAGCCTAGAGAAGACAATATGAAGTGATTTGAGACCCAAATATGAGAAAGGCGATGGTGAAAGTATGGATCCATTTATCTTCACCCCCACCAGAGGACAATCCTAATAGAGGGAACAGTTTTTGCAGTGATGGGTCTCCTATGTCAATTTGAAAGCTTGTGGACTTCAGCTTAGTCCAGAAGTCTTCAAGTGACCAAGGTTAAACAGCCCCGATTTACGATTTACGGGAGATGATCTGGTTCACAAAACACGCTGAATGACAGTATATGCCACATCACTTCGGTGTGGCCTACCTTGGGATGCTCAGTCAGTTGTGTTCTCTTGGAAGGATGTACAAATAAAATAAATCAAAAGTCTATTCCTAATTTTAGGACCAGACAGAGCTGGTGGAATTTTTCTACCAGCGATTTCTGAGGAATGGGTCTTTTGCGGGGGATCAAGGTTGTGTTAAGACTGAATTTTTCAGCAGTACCTCCCTCTCCTTCAGAGAGAGGGGGGAAGGAGAGAAAGAGAGAGGAGAGAGAGAGAGAGAGAGAGAGAGAGAGAGAGAGAGAGAGAGAGAGGAGAGAAAGAGGAGAGAGAGAGACAGAAGAGAGAGAGAGAGAAAAGGAGAGAGAGAGAGAGAGAGACACACAGAGAGAGACAGAAGAGAGAGAGAAAGGTGGGAGAGGGAGAGAAGGAGAGAGGGGGGAAAGACAGAAGAGAGAGAGAGGAGAGAGAGACAGAGACAGAAGAGAGGGAGAGAAAAGGGAGAGAGAGGAGAGAGAGACAGAGACAGAAGAGAGAGAGAGAAAAGGGAGAGACAAGAGAGAGAGACACACACAGAGACAGAAGAGAGAGAGAGACGGGAGGGGAGAGAAGGAGAGAGAGAGAGGAAAGACAGAAGAGAGAGAGAGAGGAGAGAGAGACAGAGACAGAAGAGAGAGGAGAGAAAAGGGAGAGAGAGGAGACACAGCACAGAGAGAGACAGAAGAGAGAGAGGCGGGAGAGGGAGAGAAGGAGAGAGAGAGAGAGGGAAAGACAGAAGAGAGAGAGAGAGAGAGAGAGACAGAGACAGAAGAGAGAAAAGGAGAGAGAGGAGAAACAGAGAGAGAGAGGAGAAACAGAGAGAGAGAGAAGGGAGAGAGAGAGAGAGAGAGAGAGAGAGAGAGAGAGAGAGAGGAGGGAAAGGGAGAGAAGAAGGGTGGGAGGCAGAGTTTCATTCCTTTGACCCTGCTTGGATGGGGCCTTTTGTGAAATCTGTAAGTCTGTTGGTTGGTCTAATTTCAAAAACGAGAGGGGGAAGAGGAAAATAAACCTAAATGGATGACACCCCCCACCCCCATGCAAACATCCAGTTCAGCCCCACTGAATTTCCTTGCAATCTTACCCAGAAGTGAGAGATTTTGTTACTTGTTTCTAAACTTTCTCTACCAATGAAAGTTGGTATGAAAGGAGAATTTCATTCCCCTGCAGAACTGGATAAATATGTCCTTTGGCTTTTAAACCAAAAAAGGAAGGGGAATGAGATTAGCCCGACTCCAGGGCTGTGTTCAACACAGGCTCCTAAATTTCAAGCCGTATTAAATATGGCTTGTCCCAAAAGGTGGTTTGTTTTTTTTTCTCTTTTCCTTTCAAGAGACAAGGGGAAATTCTTGGGTTTTATTTGTTTTGGAAACCTTGCACTTCTCACCCAAGAAGTTTCCTCAGTTTCCACTACTACAGTTCTACTTCTTGGATGAGAAGTGGGGCACGTTTTCAAACAAACAAACAACAAAAGAAAAACCAAGAAAGTCTAATAAAAAAGCAGCTTTTGGGGCAACCATGTCCTGGGTGATTGAGTCTCTCCACTGACATTAAATAGGGCTTATTCAAATAAAAACGTAACTGCTTGGGATTCACTCTGACACTTAAGCCACAAAGAAGGAAGCCATTTAAGGTTCGCTTGTTTGTATCCCTGGTTTTAATGCCTCTCCCTCGTTCCAGGATTGGAAAACTATCTCTCTCCATTTGCACAGCCTGGTAAGTTTTTTTTTTTTTTTTTTTAACTCCTTGTTCTCACAACGGTGCTAAACATCAGAAGGTGTTCATGTTTTGGTATTTGAGGAAGCACCATACACATGAGAAAGATGTAGAAAAAGTCCGCGGTGTTTTTCGTTTTCCAAATCATAAATGGAATTTTCCAATGAAAAAAACTAGTCAGAGAAAAACGAGACAGGTCCCTTAATTAGATGTTGTGATTTATGTCTTTTAGAAGCTTCCAGATTAATAGCATTTAAACCAAAGTTTTGCCTGGAGCTTTTGAGGGTAGGGAAAAGCCGAAAAGTTTTCCAGTGACAAACTTTGGTTTAAACGTTCTTAAACTTTTTCTTTTTCTTTTCTTTTTAAGAAGGGGTGGGGGTGGGAAATAATACTGTGGAATATTCTGAAAGAGGCCTATATAGCCTCGGAAATGCGGAAAAGCGCCTTCGTTTAATGGCTCCTTTTTTTCCGGCTTTTTACACAGAATCAATCCATTGGGATTGATGGGAATAATCCCATTGATGGGAATAATCCCATTTTTATTTTATTGGGGCTCCTGTTCAATTAACCCAAATGCAAATCAGCCAGAATCGAAGCTTCTGCGGACTTTTTGCCGCAACTTTTTGATTTAAATCTGGGAGCCAATATTTCATAAGATGAATCATTTGTGGAACTGAAAAAAAAATAGCAAGGAAAAAAAATGATTTTTTTTAAACTGGGTACCGATTGAAAGAGAAAAGGTCCAGGAAAGCAGGGCGGGAAATAAAATCTAATGAAGAGTAAGGAGGCTTATTTGCTACGATTACTTGCACCTCTTGGTGGTCTTAAACTCCCGAAGTTTAAAGACAATTCAGGACAATCGAGTTGCTCTTTGCGCATCGGTTGGTTCGACTAGATCCCTCTTCCCCAAAACCAGTAGATCGAAAAGTAGATCTTTGACAGCGAAGTAACCCCCACCCCCACGGAAATCAATTCAGGCAACCCAGAAATGATTGAAGGCGGAACTTTTAGCTGTTCTTTCTGAAGTTAAAGGCAGAACATTCCGGCGTGACGGGCTACACGTGAATTTCTTCTAAGCGAGGACACTTCGTACTCTTTTAAGCAGCCACGGATTAATTATTCAGATGTAAAGTTACGGACTCGGCGTTCAGGAAGTCAATTAATCCTCCTTTCTTTTTCCCAGACGTGCGCGCAGCAATCGCGATCCAGGCCAAAGGGTCCGATCCAAAGCCAGTTGCGCGGGGTCCGGGAGAGGAGTGGCGATCGAGCAACCCCTCCTCACATTCCCTGATTTTAAAACGATCCCCGACTCGATCCTCTCTCCTGCGCTTTGGTTTGCCCCATAAACCTAGGCTCTTAACTCATATCCTCCCGCCCTCCAAATTCGAGATCCCCCTTTTTTTTCTCTCCCCCTCGTTCCGAGGAAAGTAAAACCTGTGCGAATTAAAACTTTTTTTTAAAAAAAAGGGGGGGGGGAGGAAAGGAGGGGCCCCTCTGCTGCCTTTGGAAAAGCGGGCCCCCCCCCCGCGCCTCTGGCTTCTGGCGTCTGAATGAGCCACTAGGGGATGCCAATGGCTCAATGGACAGAACGTTGAGAATTGTTAAAAGTTCGAACGCGGGGCGGGCAGCCAATCGGCGACGGCTTTCGGCGAGCGGAGGGCGGTGATTGGCTCTGAGTGTATCCATTCCTTCCTCTCTTTCTCTCTGTTTTTCTCTGTCTTTTTCTCTTTTTTTCTCTTTCTCTTTTTCTCTTTCTTTCTATCTCTCTTTCTTTTTCTCTCTGTCTCTTTCTCCTTTTTCTATCTCTCTTTCTTTCTCCCTCTCTCTCTTTCTCTCTCTCCCTCCCCGTTTTTCCTCAAAGTCAATCGTTTCAGGAGCGGCTTGTCTTTAATTAAGGGACTTAAAAACTGGAGCGCCTTTCTTAAACAGATGAACAGAGTTGGAAGGGACCTTGTAGGTCATCTAGTCCAACCCCCCACCCCTCCCCAAGCAGGAGACCTTTCTTCTCCCGCTTGGACGGCGGGGATATGTTACGGGAATAATAACCGGGGTTGGCAGCAAAGGAAAACGTGACGCGCCCTGGGGCTCTCCGGCCTCTTTTAAAACATTCCCGTGTTGCACCCACGCGCGACCGGCGAAACGCTCATTCCAACGCAAGCGAGAACTTGGCCAGAGACGCCTCACCTCCCCGCTCTTTTAAGGGCCAACCGACCTATTGTTTTAAATTCCCCCCTCCACTTGCTTACATTAAGACTTTCTCCCCCTCCCCTCGGGTCTGAATTCGGTTAATTTGGGTAGGTGGGTGGTGAGTGGGTGGGGTATAAGGAAGCCCGCTTAGCCTTAGACCTTTCCCCGCTTGCACGCGCAGCTCTCCTTTAGCCTAGCAAAACCACCACACCCCTCGATCGTATCCCCTGTTGTACATCTCTTTTTCTCGGAAATTGGAAATTTGGGTGGGTTTTTTGGGGAGGGGGCGAGGGCCTTGCTGGATGCGAGCTCCCGGGCGCGCGCTTGGGAAAGGAGTGCTCCTTAAAAAAATAAAAATAAAATAAAAGGAGGAAACGCGGATGAAATCTTTTCTCTTCCCTCCCTCTCCCCTCCCCCCCCTTGCTTAAATTTGCCTGGTGATGATTAACTCTTTCTCAAGTTGGCCATCCTGCGCAATCTTTCCGCCCCAGGTACGAGTGGGAGGAATAAAGACGCTGCTTCTGGAGGGAGGGAGGGGAGAAAGAGCAGAGGGAGGGGGACCGGCCGCCCGTTGGCTTCCTTCCCCCCTCCCCTTCTTCGAGGACAGGCCCCTCCCCGCCGAGGGTACGGGAACGTCCTTAAGTTGCGTCTCGCCACAGCTGTCTCTTAATACGGAGCCTGCTGGCGCCATCCTGGTTCTTTCAGAAATAAAGCCTTCCCTTTAAAAAAAAAAGAGAGAGAGGGAGAGAAGGAAGGAAGGGGAGGGAGAGAAAGAGAGAGAGCGGGAGAGGAGGAGGAGGGAGTGGAGGAAGCCAATTTGAGCCGCCCGATTTTTTTTTCTCCTTCTTCTCCTTTGCAACTTTTTCCCGGCGTTGTTTTATTTTGTTTTGTTTTTTTTTAAAAAAACCCGCTGTCCTTTCACGTTTGCTCCCCTCCCTTCTTCCTTTAATTTAATTTAATTTTTTTTTTGCTTGGCTCCCGTTGCATTCAAAAAATGACCCTGGCAAGCAGGGAGCCCAAACCAACCCCGGCCTCGTTCTAGAAAGCAACCGCTTCGCCTCGCTCTTCCGCGCACGCCTTTTTTTTTTTTTTTGCAAGCTTCTCCGTTCAAAAGGGCCGCCCAGAAATGCAGAGCAACCGCCCGGTAGAGTAACTGCCGCCGGTCCCGCCTGCCTGCCTGCCAACCGCGGGGCCCCCCTTCTCCCCACTCCGGCTCCCTCCCTTCCCTCCGACCGAAACCGCGTCGGGAAGAGAACCCCACTCCCGGGGCGGGGGGGAAAGACGCAGCGGGGCCGAAAGGCCCTTAAACCCACCGCCCGGCCCGGGCAAACGACTCTTCTCCCCCCCAACCCACCTCCTCCTTTCCCGGCTCTCTTGAAAGCCGGCGCTGTGCAGCTCTTGCATTTGCGCTCCGATCCCGAAAGCGAAAGATCGCGGCGCTTTCTTTGCGCCGAGAGAAGGTGAGTCTGTCTGTGTCCCGGATTTTTTGGGGTGGGTGGAGGTCCCAGCAAGTTTGCAAGAATGCCCGATTGTACGGGACGGTTTTTTTGTTTGGTGCAAAAGGGCCGCTTTGGCGTTTCTAATCTGCCTTTTTTCTCCCTTTTTCCTTCTTCCTTTCCTTCTCTTCTTTCGCAGGTGATCCGTGTTGGAAGGGAAAGCAGAAAAGGGTCGGATCCGGGACAAGGGTCTGGACAGCGCCGGCGGGGAATTTTCTGCCGGTGATTTTTCCGGCTGTTCTCTCCTCGTTCTCCCTCCTTCCTTCCCCTCCTCGCTCCGGTTTGGAGGGGGGTAAAAAAAAAAGCGTTTTATTCGAAGCAACACCCGCGGCCCCCCCTCCTTTCCAAACACCCTCCGGTTGCTTTTTCCCTGCGGAGAGACGTTTGCAGAAAACTTCTGCCTGCTCCGGGTTTGTTTTTTTCTTCTTCTTCTTAGACAAAAAACAAAAACACTTTTCAGCAAAACTTCGCTCAAGTGAAAGTTGATTTTTCTTCCACCTGGACTCGGTTGCCTTTTCCGTTTTTTGTTTTTTTTTTTTGGTTGCACGGAGGGGGCGTCTGCTGTTCAGAAGCAGCACCAGCCGCCGCCGCAGCAGCAGGAGGAGCCGTTCTCTCCGGCCATCCCGCGGAGGACAGCATGGAAGTGACCGCAGATCAACCCCGGTGGGTCAGCCATCACCACCCGGCCGTTCTCAACGGGCAGCACCCGGATTCCCACCACCCTGGACTGAGCCACTCCTACATGGACCCCACGCAGTATCCTCTGGCCGAGGAAATGGATGTACTTTTTAATATCGACGGGCAGGGCAACCCCGTCCCTTCCTACTACAGCAACTCGATGCGGGCCACGGTGCAGAGGTACCCGCCGACCCATCACGGTGAGTGTGCCCCGGCGGGGGATGGGAGGAGGGGGGTCAGAGGAGGCGGGGGGGGCGACCAGCGGGGGAAACGACGACATGCATGTCGCTCCTTCATCCCCTTTCGGATCTCCCCTCCAAATCCTTCCCCCAAACTTGCTACTTTTGACAGCCAGCAAAGAAGGCAAAAACACAACAAAAAAAAAACCACCCCACCAAAAAATAATCCTCCGGAAACCGAGCGGAGAGTGTGAGTGTGTGTGTGTGTTTCAAGTGAAAGAGCAAGAGCGGGCGTGCATTTCTCCTCACCCTCTGCCTATTTGCACGCTTTAGCTTCCCCTGCTGCAGTTTTGGCGGCCGAGCAAAGCAAATTCTGCAAAAAAAAAAAAAAAAAAAAGCCAGAAGTGGTTTAAAATCCAGCGATCCTATCCGGTTTTTTTTTTTATTATTATTATTATTATTATTATTATTATTATTATTATTATTATTATTATTATTATATTATTATTATTATTATTATTATTATTATTATTATTTTAATCTTTGGTGAGATTCAATGCCTTTGGGGCTGGCTGGTAGCTCAACAGCTCGAGTCCTAACCAAGGACCTAGAAATTGTTAAGGTAGTGTTGGAGGATATTATTATTATACATAAAAATGACAGTATACACAGCAAACGATAACTATGTTGGGTTTCATATCACAAATCACTAGTCAACACTTCCCAAGTGTTTAGGATTATTATTATTATTATTATTATTATTATTATTATTATTATTATTATTATTATTTGCTGGGCTATATATCACAGCTGTCCCTCCCCCCTTTCGTCTCTTCTTTTCCCCTGGCCCATTTTTACTGGGTCAGCGAAAGATCTCGGGCGTCTATTCAACCTTGGCTTAGGGCTGGTCACATTCACACGACTTATTGACTCCAAGCTCGCTGTTTGAAAAATAAAAAGAAAAGAAACCGAGTTTAAGCTTCCTAAACTTGGCCTGTTGTTAGCGACACTGCCGCCAGTTCCTTCTTTGATCAGGCTAAGGACGATTGTCTCTGCAATAGAGATGTAGGCCAAATTGAATTGGGGGTAGTCGGTTCCTTAATTCCAGGTTTCATTCTGATTTCCCCTGGCAAGGAGGACTCATCCCTGTTTTGAGGAACGAAGGAGCACTTCTGAATTCAGCCTTATTTAAGAAAGAGAGAGAGAGAGAGTATAACTTGGGTTTGTAGGGTAAAATCCTCTAAAACCAGTTTTAGAGACAAGACAATCCCGAAAGAGGACTTGTCTTCTAAATCTGCATGTGTTTTAACTAGCCTAAAACGGAATTGGGTGGGTTGCAGACAGACATGGTTTTTTAACAAGGTGTGAGACCCAATTCCAGGAAGCCTTAACTATGGTTGGTTGAGCTCTACACGCTCTGGGGGAAACGCTGGGATGGCCTAGGGTTTTAACCCAACAGTAGGAAGAGAGAGGCCTGTTGAGTAATTTGCACTCAAAGTGTCCATAAGGAAACTTTTGGCTTTTATTCATTGGATTTCTCTCTCTTGGGTGTCCTTTCGTGTCCTTAATCCCAATGCCAAAGGGAAAAAAAAAATCCAGAATATGACATCTGGACAACAGTTTTGAAGCCCGTTGTGTTGGATCGAGGAAAGGGGGAAAAACAAATACCCCTGTAAACTGAGGCAGTGGGAAAAATGCATAAAATACGATGCCTGCACACCTCCTTAAAGATAATTCTGAGAAAGAGAAAATTGATGTATGGAGTTAAATGAAACGCCTGCAAGGAAACATGCAAACTTAAAGAGCACCAAGGACCCCTCATTTTATCCCTGAGTTACAAATATTCTCTTATTGGTATGGAATTAAAGTCATAAAGGGGAGCAAAATAATTTACCCTCCTGTAGAGACCGTGTTTCATTAGCTGGTGAGATTCTGGCTACATATCTTTTGTCCCCCCCCCAAAATGAACTGGTCAGGATTTAGCCAAAGTTTCTACCACACTGGGCAGTTTGGAGGAATCACACAATGATAAGTGATTTGATAAGGGTCACCCAGGTGTGAATAGGGAGCGTATAATATTAATTTCAGGAGGGTCTGATAACCTAAGGGCTCTTGAATTCATAAATACTTTTTAAATATACTTTCCTTTGCAAAACCCCACTTTTACAAAATTTACACAGAAGCAAATCCAACTTGCTTTCCTTTCTAGCTGAATGAAATTCTTAACCTAGGTGGGTTTAGCCTTTAGAAACCAGGATTTAACTTTTAACTTTGGTCTCCTTTTTTGAGTGAAGGGTAGCTTTAAAGTTTGAGTCTTCCCTCGCATCTAGTCTCCTTTTAAGATCTAAAAGTTATTTTCTCCTCCAGATCTGACACACTATATTTTGCTTTCCGAGCATTCAAAACTAAAAGGAATATTTATACAGTATATTTTCCCTTAAAAAGGGTGGAAATGCAAATGCGGATTGCGTTAGAAATGAATCTGTTCTTCCGTTCTCCTCCGTTCCCTTCTTAAGGAGGTTTCAAAAGTGTTTTTCAACCATACTTCCAAATTAGACATTAGTTGTACAGGGTGTGGGAGAGATTAGGAAAAATAGACCTGATAATTTGGAATATAATGTGCTAGTTAAAGGCAAAGAGAAGTCAGCCTTTCCCCCCACACACCTACAATCCGGGCAATTGAGCAACCCAAATTAAAACCCCTGATTAGTAACTGCTTGGGTCATTATTAGACTTTTCACTGTGTCTTACAAAATGTTATTAGTCCTTTCCGCCCTTTCCTTTTAACTCGCTTGCAAGCCATTGCTTTGATCTGCCATGAGTAGGGCTGGCTTCCTAGGTTTTTTCTTTTCTTAGGCGAGGATTAAATAAACTAGATGGTTATGCCCCAAATGCTGCTGGTAGGGCGCGCTAGCTACATCGTTGCAAAAGATCCAATCATTTTATTACTATTATTTCTTTTGATAAAAGGTTGGTCTTTTTAAGTTCCACAAGCAGAAGATCAACTCTGCGGCTTTTTCCTTGGTGCCCAACAGAATAACAAGAGTGGGAAGGGATTTTTGTCTTTTTTTTTTTAAAAAAAAAAAGTTAAAATGGTGACCCATGAATAAAAGAAGCCAGGGCTTAGAGCATAGAATAATAGAATTGGAAGAGACCTAGGAGGTCTTCTAGTCCAACCCCCTATTCAAGCAGGAGACCCTAGAACATTTCAGATAAATGGGTGTCCAGTCTCTTCTTGAAAACCTCCAATGATGGATCACCCACAATTTCTGGAGGCAAGTTGTTCCACTGGTTAGTTGTCCTCCCTGTGGGGAAATTTCTCCTTAGTTCTAGGTTGCTGTTTCCACCCATTGCTTTTTGTCCTGCCTTCAGGAGAACAGGTTTTAGAATAGAATAGAATAGGGTAGGATAGGATAGAATAACAGAGTTGGAAGGGACCTTGGAGGTCATCTAGTCCAACCACCTGCCTAGGCAGGAAACCTTATACCACTTCAGAAAAAATGGTTATCCAACATATCCAGGTTGACTCCGTCTTCTTTGTGGCAGCCCCTCAAATATTGGAAGACTTGCTATTGCGTCATCCCCCGGTTCTTCTTTTCATCAAACTAGACATACCCAATTCCAACCACCAATTCTTTATATGTTTTAGTCTTCAGGCCCCTAAATCATCATTAGTTTGAAACTGGATTCCCAATGCAAGGGGGGAAAACGCAGGATGGAGACTGCTATGATTTTACGTTCGATTTCAGTAGGGTGGGTAATCAAAAGAAATTTGCTTTTGGATGGGGAGCCATTTATCCTGGAACCCCAAAAAAGATAAAATAAAAATAAAGATTTAAATGACCAGCAATCTTTTTTTTTCTCTGTTGCCCCTGAAAGAAAGATTTTTACTCCAACAGAACAGATAAGAAGGAAAGTAATTCCCCCCAATCAATAATCTTAGAAGCCTGGCTTTAAAATAAAAATAAAATAAGATAAATGGTTAGCCAAACAATCCAGTCATTAATTAATATATATATATATATATATATCATTAATTAATATATCAATCCAGTCATTAATTAATTACAATCCAGTCATTAATTAATATATATATATATATATATAGGAGGCCCCTCTTTCTACTCCCTGTAGGCACTTCTTAGAGGAATAATGAATTCTTATTAATTGCATTGATGCCTCTGTTCAATTCCAGCCCTATTCTGTCATGGTGTTTTTAACTTCCAAAAAAATTAAAAAGACAAAACAAAACCCTCCCTGGAATTTAAATATATTTAAATGGACTGGGGTGGGGGGGCAGTTTGCATACCAGGATTATGTTGTGGGGTGAGAGGGAATGAAGGAAGACGAGAGGTGGTTGAAATGAAGGGGTTTTCCTATGCCAGAGGCTGGCTGGCTGGCTGGCTGGCTGAGGTCTGACTAGGGAAATTGGAGGCCTCTTAAATATTACAATATCTTGCAGGAGTCTTGAGTATGGGTGAAAATGCAAAGGGCTGGATGGGATGGATGGAGCAGTTGGTCTCCTTTTAGGAAAACACACACACACACACACACACACACAAATCCATCCTTCAGGTGTTGAAAGAAATGATTGCCCTTCCCCCCATTTTTTTTTTTGCAAAATTCTGATCATTTCATCTCCATCCAGTTATGAAGAGTTGAAGGCCCTTACTTTCGAGTAGACATGCCTCAAATTGTATCCAGGCAGCTGATGGTTTCCCCAAAAGCGGCTTTGAAAAATAAAACCTGCTTTCCTTTCCCGGATCCAGTACTGCAAATATGGATTATTTGACATTATTATTTATTACGTTTATCGGTCTCGCCTCTCGGGTGGGGGTGGCTGAAGATGATTGCGGACACTGCATTCACACAACACCCTTAACCTGGTTCCTGGATTAACCAGTGCTTTGCAAATAGTGACCCCACTCATGCCTTCACCTGGGCTAGTTTGGTGGCTTGAGTTTATAAACCGACTCTGTTAACGTGCATTGTGCAAAGGCAGCTCCGGTGGCTGAGAAGAGAAACTGGTCTAAATTTTACTCTGGAGGTCGCCACCGAGACCCCTAAGGCCATGTGATGCCTTTAGTTCCCCCCTTTCCCTCCCCCCCAGGGCACTAAGTTAAACCCACATAGCTGGTTTGGCTGCATTTTAGACCCCCACCGATGAGATCAGAAGATGCAATTTTATACTCAGGTCGGGTTGCGTTGAGAAAAAAATTACGGTTGCTTTCCGAAAACCAGAATGGAGGAGTCAAGAATTGAAAATTAATTGCTCCCCCTCCGTCTTTTCTGGATCTGCAGCCCTATGCTATCAGGCTCAAATGATCCCCTTCTTGGGGGTTTCTTGGACTTTTACCCAGAAATGTGGGGAGGGGGCACTTCGGATTACAAGTTGATTTTGTTGGGGTGCATCACAAATCCTAAGGGCTGTTCAGTGAATTTCCACGAGATCAGCCAGATTTGCTATTTATTAATTTTATTAAGGCTTATTGTACATTTTTTCCTTAATATACATAACTCTTCATAGCTATACAACGCCATTGTGCACAGGTTGCATCCAGTCCCTTTCCGTCCCCCCATATGTTATACATCCTAGTTAAAACTATCATGTAGTATAATCTCTCCATCATATTATACATCCAAATTATCTCTATTATCTCGATTTGCTATTTATTGTCTGTCTGTCTGTCCGTCCAGACACTGTTTCTAAAGAATAAAGCATGCTGCCTTGATATTCTGATAGTGCTACTTCGGATCTGGCAAGTAGATACGGAGCTAAGAGAATGCTTAATACTTACAGTTGAGGGCCCGGGGGGGGGCCCCCCTGGCTTTTTAAATTTAGCCCTCTGTCCCAAAAGGGGGAAAACAGAAGGGGCCCCCAAATTAGAGCTGGACAAATATTTTGCCCTGTAACACCCCAGAGCCCTGGGGCCGGATCCATTGAAGTGTTGATGAAGAGAGCAAGGAATTGATGGCAGCCTGGAGCCTGGATTAAGCCAAGGAGAATGAGAATTCAAATGGCAACCAGCGAATGGCAGCTTTTAACCTGTTTCTTCTGAACCCTGGGATTTCAACCTCATGTACTAAGAGTATCGCTTGTTATCGCCTTTCCGCTTGCTTTCTAAGCCAGAAAGTTTCTTGAAACCTAGTTGGGTGGGCAGACACGATACTCTTAACCCTGATAGGATTGCCAGCTGATCACCCAAGATTTTGGTGGGCCTGCTCTTCTCACTTTAAAACAGCTGGCAGCGTTCAGCAGTTGAAACTTTTTCCTGGCAGGGTTGAAGGTGTTACGGTCACTTGCTCACATCCACAAGAAGTAGTTGGTTAAGACTGGTATAGTTACACCTCCTAGTAGAGACATTTGCCAGGGTTGACGAGAGTCGAGAGTCGTGTCAAGTGGATGGGTCTGGTGATCTCATCTATCTTCATCAGAACTCTAGCCAATATATATATATATTCTAGCCAATATATTAATAAAACCCTCAACTTCTTTGAAAAATGGCAGAACTTGAATGGAAGAAATTGAGTTTTTTCCCCCCCTTAAATGGGCTGTGGTGGAAATCTACAATATTTTCAGAAGAATTGGTTATCCCTGGTTAAGAATATAATTCAAAGCAAAAATCGCCTCCTTGAATATGCGGTAGGAATTTCTCTGTAAAAATATTATTTGTGGGAAGCGATAAAAATATTGACTAAGTGGTTAATTCCACAGAATTAAATGATTCTCAACAAATATTCAAAATTGTAGCAGTAAACAGGTTGGGTCCTTATTCGGGTCTAACTTCCGAAGTATATTAAAGGCAGCTTCTATCTTCTTTATTTAAAGCATTTATATAGTCACCCATTTTTTTTAAACCAAGCTCTGGATGACTGATGGCCAACTCTTCATTTGTACAACCTCTCAACATTTAGGTTAGCTTTCCAAAAAATTTGGAGCCCTGACTTGGCAAATAAGTAGGAATTAGCTCGTTTATTCCAGTCAAACATACCTTCTATTTATGAATTGAAAGAATGAGTACTGTATAGAAAAATGCATCTGTAGGATGGACTGGATTCTGTATAATTTTTACTAAGAAATAGGTTCCCAACTTATTTATTTGAATTTTCACAACTTCTCCTCGGATAGTTTAACTGATGAAACATCTGCTAGAATGAAAGGAGCTTTTTTCCCAGTGAAATGATTTTTCAGAAGTTTGGCTGTTTTCACAAATAGCTCCCTAACCCTGAAATATATTTATCATATAAGACCCCACTCTCTCCTTTCTACATTGGTTTTGACAGAAAGCCATTCCAAGCAAAGAAATTGAGAAGCGAAGGGTTTTTTTTTTTCCAGTGGAGAGAGAAAAACAAAATTATAAAACCACTTTTTTTTTTTTTTGCAGAAAAAGAAAATAATATGGTTACGATTCATACATGGTGAACAGCTTAATTTGATTTTAAAAGCTTTTCTCCCAGAAAAAGAAAATCTGATATTTGAAGCTACTACATTCTGGTTAAGACATGGTTTATTTGGAGTATCAAAAAATAGCAATTTGATGGGTCTCTTGTTTTTATTTTCTTGTCTGTTTCTTGTTTATATTTTTTATTTTCTAGCATCTTTTATCAAGCTAGTTTGCTTTGTGTGTATAAGCCTACATTGGGAGCGAGATAGTTTAGCTCCTGGGTTTCATCCCCCAATTCTACAGATATGTGGAACTACCATATGATATCCATCGTCCTCAACTGGTAGGAACAGAGTGACAAAAATTGAGATTATCCTTCCAGAGGTGTGGAGGACATATTCTCAGGAAGGATGGCTGGATTATGGAGGATTGTGATGGTAAAGAAATTTCAAGAAATTTTAAGATATCCCACAAATGATAACAGCTGAACTTCTTGGCATGGCCACCACCTCATCGGCTGAGGGTATCTGAGCATCTTCTGTGCTGTATGACTATGACACCTGTTCAATGTCCCCTGATATAGTCAGTAGAGACCCTCCCCCATGAAGCTTGTGATTCAATATGGTGGTCAATGGGCTCCGCAGAACGACTAGTCAACACAGGCCCACCGAGGGGGCGGTGTGGCTAACTCTCACAACCAGGGGTGGGCTTCGAACATTTTTAGCAATGGGTTCTCTGCTTAGTTGCTGGGTGGGTATGGCCATGATGGGCGTGGCCTAGCCAGCCACCTGCACCACGGCGGGGTGGTATTGGTGTTTTTGCCCTTCCCGGACTCCGGAGGCTTCAGTCGAGCCTCCAGGAGGGCAAAAATGGCCTCCCCGGGCTCCGGAGGCTCTCTGGAAGCTGGAAAAGGGCCCGTTTCCGGCCTTCCCGAACTTCCGGGAGGCCTGTTTTTTTGCCTTCCCTGAGCCTCTGTATGCGCCCTGCACTTACCTGCATCCAAAATGGGTTGTGTGGGGATTTGGAGTGGGATTTGGGGGTTCTCTGAACTGCGCAGTATCTTAGCTAGGGGCTCTCCCGAACCCCTGAGAACCGCCAGCAGCCCAACCCGGATCATAACGCTATGGTCAGAAACATCAATTTTCTTCTTTTTTTGGTGAGGGGAGGGTTGTAGTGCCAAAACTATATGCCCAGGAGGATTGTACAGAGGTAAACCAGCAGATTTTGTGGGGGTCCCTGGTGCTCTCTGAGCTTGGCTGCTTTCCTGCAGACCTTTCATGACCCAACTAGGTAACGTTATCAGTGCTGGAAGGACATCCAGTTCACTCTCTGTTGATCTACATTTAGGTAGTTTGCCCTGCCAGTCTTGCCCCAATTAAGGGGTTATTTTATTGTTTTGTATGAAGCAATAAAAAGCAAGGAGTGAGTCTCCAAGAACACTCCCACTGATACTCACAGGGCAAGCCCTGAGGGCAGGCAGTCCTCGACTTACCACAGTTCATTTAGTGACTGTTCAAAGTGATGACACTGAAAAAAAGTGACTTTTTCACACTTACAACCATTGCAGCACACACCCACCCATCCACACACACACACACACACTGCCATGGCCATGTGATCCAAATTCATACGCTTGGCAACAGACTCATTTACGACGGTTGCAAGGTCCCCCGGGGTCATGCGATCCTCTTTTTACGACCAACTGGCAAGCTAGGTCAACGGGGAAGGAAGGCAATGACTGTCCACCCGCAAGCTTGGTTTGAAGAGAAGATTTGACCTACTTTTCTTTCTTTTGGTGTGTGTGTGTGTGTGTGTGTGTGTGGCCTGTTGAAATAGGCATTTGCTGGATTGAGAGGGGAATGTGCTCATTGACAAAAATTTAGTCAGGGCCCAGGTGGTCTCTCAAGGTGCTTGATTTAATTTCCTCAGGTTTTGAAAGAGGCCAGGCCCCATTTCCTTCTTTGGATGCTATTGTGTCATCACAGAGGAAATGGCGGAAAGCCCACTGACCGTTAGAAACTGTCTGTGGTATGAGAATGGTTGGTACTGGAGAGGAAATGGAGCAACAACAATGCAATAGATATTTAATATAATAGACACACACACACACACGTATATACTGTACATGTGTATATATATTTGATAGTCACATGCAAACTCACACATACACACAAACACAAATTATACAAAAACAATTGTAAAGAGGAGGAAATGGAACAACAGTTATATACACACACACATATATACATATTATGTGTGGGTATATCTTTGTGTGTGTATTTTATATATATTATATAAATATGTGTGTGTGTGTGTAATGTTCAATTTCCTCCCCTTTACAACAAAAACAGTTGCAAAGGGAAAGAAATGGAATGACAACAATTATACACACACACACACACACACACACACACATATTATGTGTGTGGGTATATTTGTGTGTGTGTGTTTTATATATATTATATAAATATTTGTATGTGTGTGTGTGTGTGTGTGTATATATATATATATATATGTGTGTGTGTGTGTGTGTGTAATGTTCCATTTCCTCCTGTTTACAACAAAAACAGTTGCAAGGGAAAGAAATGGAATGACAACAATTATACACACACACACACACACACACACACATATATATATATATTATATAAATATTTGTATGTGTGTGTGTGTGTGTGTGTGTATATATATATATATATTGTGTGTGTGTGTGTGTGTGTAATGTTCCATTTCCTCCTGTTTACAACAAAAACAGTTGTAAAGGGAAAGAAATGGAATGACAACAATTATACACACACACACACACACACACACACACATATAAGCTCGAGTCCCTTAACAACTCTGTTACTAATTTAACAACTGCAGTGATTCACTTAACAACCGTGGCAAGAAAGGTCATAAAGTGAGGCAAATTTAACTTCCCAGCCATCTTGCTTAATGGTAGTTTGGGGCCCCATTGCGGTTGTACGTTGTACCTGTGTTGGGTGGCCTGGTTGGGATGTTTGATGGGTTCTTCACCTGATCTTAAAGTCAGTTTCAAGAGAAGCCCACCTAACAGAGGCCCTCCTTTGTCCTTTTCTGTCCCGGCAGGTAGCCAGGTGTGTCGCCCACCGTTGCTACACGGTTCTCTCCCTTGGCTGGATGGGAGCAAAGCTCTGGGAAGCCACCATAGTGCTGCTCCATGGAACCTGAGTCCTTTCTCCAAAGCTCCCATCCATCACAGCTCGCCGGGGCCTCTTTCGGTCTACCCTCCAGCTTCTACCTCCACGCTGTCGGCCGGCCACTCCAGTCCTCACCTCTTCACTTTCCCACCCACCCCTCCTAAAGATGTCTCCCCAGATCCTTCCATCTCCACCCCGGGTTCCACGGGGTCCAGCCGTCAAGAGGAGAAGGAGTGCATTAAATATCAGGTGTCTCTGGCCGAAACGATGAAGCTGGAATCGTCTCATTCCCGGAGCAACATGGCGTCCTTAGGAGCGTCTTCTTCTGGTCATCATCCGATCACCACTTATCCTTCCTACGTTCCTGAATACGGCTCTGGACTTTTCCCTCCAAGCAGTCTCCTTGGGGGATCACCAACTGGATTTGGGTGCAAATCCAGACCCAAGGCTCGTTCCAGCACAGGTAGGGTCCTTCTTGATTCCTTCCTGGTTTGGAGGAGCGGTTGGGTGGGTGGATGGGGAAGAAGTTTGGATGGTGCTTCAAAAGAAGAGCAGATGTTATCAACATGTTGGGAGTGGTGTTTTCATATTTCGAGGCTGGGGAGCTGTTGTAAAAAAGATCAGACCCACTGAACGGTCAGAGAGGAGGTCAAATACCATGTTTCCCCGAAAATAAGACCAGGGTTTATATTAATTTTTGCTCAAAACAGACACATTATTTTCTGGTTAGGTCTTATTTTTGGAGAAATACAAAAATGGTCCAAATGCATCCGCCCGGCTGACAATCTTAACTGGGGCTTATTTTCGGGGTAGGGCTTATATTACAAGCCTCCTGAAAATCATGCCAGAGCTTATTTTCCAGTTGGGTCTTATTTTCAGGGAAACAGGGTGGGTGTCTCAGAATCTCCTTGCCACTTGGGATTTAGACAAACAGGAAGTTTGTTTTGGGGAACAACGATTCTGGGGTGCCCATTTGACCACCTTGATTTGTCAACCATGATTTAGGGCTGAGTCATCAGTCTTGTTGAAGAAACCAGCATTAATCAAACTGTGATTTAAATCAATATGTGAAGCTGGCCCATGTTATGACACGTTTCTGAGGTCTGATACAATATGTATTTATTGTTTGTTTTCTTGTTTGTATCCCATCTTTTATTCTTTTTACAAATAACTCCAAGTGGTGAACATAATACTCTTTCCTCCTCTATTTTCCTCACAACAACCCTGTGAGGTTGGTTGGGCTGAGAGTGAATGACTGGCCCAAAGTCACCCAGCCAGCTTTTGTTCCTGAGGCGGGACTAGAACTCAGGATCTTTTGGTCATTGGCCCAAAATAACCCAGCCATCTTTCATGGCTGAGGTGGGACTAGAACTCACCGTCTCCTGGTGATTGGCTCAGGGTCACCCAGCTAGCTTTCATGGCTAAGGTGGGACTAGAACTCACCGTCTCCTGGTGATTGGTCCAGGGTTACCCAGTCAGCTTTCATGACTAAGGTGGGATTAGAACTGAGTCTCTTGGTGATTGGCCCAAAGTCACCCAGCCGGTTTTCATGGCTAAGGTGGGACTAGAACTCCCAGTCTCCTGGTGATTGGTCCAGGGTTACCCAGTCAGCTTTCATGACTAAGGTGGGATTAGAACTGAGTCTCCTGGTGATTGGCCCAAAGTCACCCAGCCGGCTTTCATGGCTAAGGTGGGACTAGAACTCCCAGTCTCCTGGTGATTGGTCCAGGTTACCCAGTCAGCTTTCATTACTAAGGTGGGACTAGAACTCCCAGTCTCCTGGTGATTGGTCCAGGGTTACCCAGTCAGCTTTCATGACTAAGGCGGGACTAGAACTGAGTCTCTTGGTGATTGGCCCAAAGTCACCTAGCCAGTTTTCATGGCTAAGGTGGGACTAGAACTCCCAGTCTCCTGGTTTCTAGCCTGATGCCTTAATCACCAATCCGAAGTGGCTTTCAGGCAGCAATGTTGCGTGCATTGTGGCACCCTGGCATCGATTACCTCAGCTGCCTTGTGTCATTTGCACAACGAGGAAGATGATGTCACTTGGCCTTCTTGGATGCCGAATGAGCACCCTTAATTGCCGTGTGAGAACTGGGACTTCTAGATGCCACTGCTTTCACGACCTGGCTGGGAAAAACCAAAGCGACTCTATTTTTGAGGAAATGCCTCCGTAGGTTTCCACCCATTCAGTGAGGTCATGGGGCTTGCTATCACCTTGCAGGACCCAGGAGGGTGGGCCTTGACCTTATGACTGTTCATTTAGTGACCGTTTGAAGTTATGATGGTGCTGGAAAAAAAAGTGACTTATGACCAGTCCTCGCACTTACAACTGTTGTAGCATCCCCATGGGTTCATGACTGCAATTGGGGGGGGGGGGCTTGGTAACCATCTCGCATTGAGGATGGCTGCGGGGGTCACACGATGGCCATTTGCAAACTCGCCAGCCAGTTTGCAACAAGCAAAGTCAATGGGGGAAGTTGGGTTAGTGGAACGACTGCTTGATCCGCTTAACGACTGTAGCATAAAGTCATAGAATTGAGTGTGTCTCACTTAATGACTGAATTGCTTAGTGACAGAATTTGCAATCTCACTTGTGGTCATCGGTGTAATGGCTCCTCCAGAATATTTCCTGAAGAAAGAAAGAAATGTGTGTGTTTTACAAATTGTTAAGTTTTGGTTGTTCTCGTGGGCTATGATGGCGGTTAAGCCTTTTGGGGTTTTGATTCTGTCTCCCAGTCAAATGCGTACTTTTCTTTTGATATATGATTGTCTCTTTTTAATTTTTTTTTCTTGTTGCAAATGTTATTTTATGAAAAAAAAGGTCTATTTTTAAAAGTTTTTAATTTTTTTAAATTGGAAACCGCCCCGTAACTGGGAAGTTGGGTGGTCTTTAAATTGAAAAATGAAACAAAATATAATAGTATTTCCCCTGATGATTTGATAACTCTCCTGCCTATACCAGAATGTTGAAAGGCAACCGACATGAGGATATAATTTGTGATTTGGAGCCATTTCCATTCTTTGCTTTGCAGGAAATAGGATTCCTCTGAAAAAGACTTGGAAAACAGAATAAGATTCAGCACGCAAGGAGACTCAATTTCTGTCTAGGTGCTCTTATAATAGAGAAATAAAACCCTTTGCTGATGGTTCTCTAATCCCAATGTAGCCAAAGCCAAGCAAAAATATTGAATAAAGGGGTTTTGTCTAAGACAATTTAGTATGGGGTCTAGATAGGGTTAGACTAGAGTCTCGTATTCAGAATCAAAGTCACCCAGCCGGGTTTCCGGTCTAAGGCTGGACTAGAACTCACTGTCACCTGGTGATTGGCCCCAAACTCACCTGGCTGGCTTTCATGCCTACAAGGCGGGACTAGAACTCACTTTCTCCTGATGATTGGTCTAAAGTCACCCAGCCAGTTTTCATGCCCCAGGCAGGACTAGAACTCACCGTCTCCTGGTGATTGGCCCCAAAATCACCCAACTGACTTTCATGCCTAAGGGCGGGGGGGGAACTAGAACTCACCATCTCCTGGGGATTGGCCCAAACTCACCCAGCCAGTTTTCATACCTAACATGGAACTAGAACTCACAATCTCCAGGTAATTGGCTCAAAAACCAGCTTTCATGACTAAGGCAGGACTAGAACTCACCGTCTCCTAGTTTCTAGGCCATCACCTTACTCACTACAGCAAAGTTCCCCTTTAATTTTGCCTCATGGGAGATGGGGACAGAAAGTTAAATCAGATTTTAAGTTTAATCACTTCCTTCAGGCCTGGGTAGCGTTGAAATGAACCGGAGGGGAAAAGGAAACATTCAGAATCGATGGGCCATGTGAAGAAGTTAATATGCAAATGCCACATCCATGTAATATTGTCACACACTTTTTTTTTTAAGTAGGCAGCAAAAGACATGTATTTTGCCTCGCATAGAAATAAAAATATATTCATTTATTTGGCGCTTGGTAGGAAATACACGAATAGCAGCAGGAAAAATGTATGGAAAAGAAAAACAGTGATAGGATACACATAAAACAAAGGGCTGTGATCAATTTCGTAGGATGTAAACAAAATCTCAAGAAGTCATATATTAGGTTGCAAGTTACGTTTCAAAATAAGTTCGTTCACAAGGTAAAATGAGTGTTCCACACAGGTAGTCCTCGATTTATGCCCATAATTGAGCCCCCCCTCCCAAATTTTGTGGCTAAGCAAGGCAGTTGTGAAATGAGCTTTGCCCCATTTTACGACCTTTCTTGCCACCGTGGTTAAGTGAATCACTGCAATTATTAAGTTAGCAATACGGTTGTTAATTCAATCTGGCTTCCTCACATGGACTTTGCTTGTCAGAAGGTCGCATTTATCCAATTAAAGGCCATTTATCCAATTAAAGTCACAATATGACTATTCAAAAAAAGCAAACATTATTTTTTTTTCCCCCACAGAAGCCCCCTAGAGTTGTCTGTTTTTTACTCTGCTTTGGAAAGTGTTCCCTCCTAGGCAAGTCGGTGTATCTGGCTTGCATCTCTGTTGTGACATTGTCTGCTAGAGGTTCGTGAGTGCCAGGCCACAAGAGGCAGGCCAAGATGGTTTGTTTGGTTTTTTTTTTTTTTTTGGAGTTTTAGGAGGTGATTGAGGAGGCACCTTTCTCTCCATCTATTTGCAACCAGCTGAAAGTAGCCAACTGGAGTTTTAGCCTTGTTTGTTGTGATTATATGGTTAGTTTAGACTTCAGGGTTTTGTAGGAACTGTAGCAATTAGATTGTCCATAAACCATAGTTTATATGGAAATCCACTTGCGGAGATCTCTCTCTCTCTCACTTTGTCCTTCTTTCCTTCCTTCCTTTCTCTCTCTCTCTCTCTCTTTCTTTCCCCCCACTTTCCCTCCCTCCCTCCCTCCCTCCATCTCTACCTCTAGCTGTCTAACAATCATCTAGCTGTTGTATTTCTCTCTCTCTCTTGTTCCACTGATTAATTGTTCTTTTTCTCTTTCTCTCTCTCTTTCTCTCTCCCTCCCTTCCTCTTCCTCTCTCTCTCTCTTTCTTTTCTCTCACTCTCCCTCCTTCCCTCCCTCCATCTCTAGCTCTAGCTGTCTAACAATCATCTAGCTATTTATCTTTATGTATTTCTCTCTCTCTCTCCTTCCTTCTCCCTCTGCCTCTCTCCCCCACAATTCTCTCTCTCTCTCTCTCCTACCTCTTTATCTGTCTATCTCTGCCTATCCACAGTGTTAATGTTATAACCACCATTTGGCATGGCTCCTATTTAAATCCACATCCTCATCCTTTCTTCTTTCTCTGTTCTTTTCCTTCTTCTCCTTCTTGTTTTAATCCCGAAGATGATAAGAGTCCTTTATAAAAATGAAAGTAGATTCCATAATGAACCGACTTCCGCCTCGTCTCTTCTCTTGCATGCTCTGTTCCCAGCCTGTTTGCTAAGTTTATATCCCCCCCCCCCCGCCCCAACCTGCTACTCAGTCACCTGTTTCTGGAGAGTAGATTCCAGGGGGGTACGGATGCCTTTGCATGCGAAAGGGTGGTGTCATGGGGGAGGGAGAACCACAAAAACCGAATGTGT
Source organism: Notechis scutatus (assembly GCF_049901735.1). Taxonomy (NCBI): domain Eukaryota; kingdom Metazoa; phylum Chordata; class Lepidosauria; order Squamata; family Elapidae; genus Notechis; species Notechis scutatus. The sequence goes on along the minus strand of NC_142014.1, from coordinate 76,379,922 downwards.
TCCGGAAATTTTGTTTATTGGTTCAGTAACTTCCCTCAGCAAAGAGGAAAAATGGAGAGAGAATGGTCTTTCCTTCACTTCCCTCAATTCTTTCTCACCTTCCCTGGGACCAGTTCATTTTTAATCTGGCCTTTTCAAGGTTCGGTGTCTCCCTGTATGAGAGAGAGAGAGAGACAGAGAGAGACAGACAGACAGACAGACAGAGACAGAGAGAGGAGGGGGAGGGAGAGAGATGGAGCGAGATAGAGAAGGAGGGAGAGAAAAGGAGAGAGAGAGATATGGCACGAGATAGAGAAATAAAGGGATGGAGCAAGAGAAAGTGAGAGAGAGATGGAGCCAGAGAGAAAGATGGAATGAGAGAGAGTGAGAGAAAGAGAGAAGGAGAGAGAGAAGGAGGGAGGGGGAAAGGGGGAGGAAGGCAGAGAGGGAGAGATGGAAGGAGGAAAGGAGGGGAGAAAGGAAGGGAAGGAAAGGGAGAGAGGGAGAAGGAGGGAGGGAAAGAGGGAAGGAGGGAAAGAGGGAAGGAGGGGGAGAGAGCGAAGGAACGAAGGAGGGTGGGAGAGAGGGAGAGGCAGAGATAGGGAGAGAGGGAGGGAAGGAGAGAGGGATGGGGAGAGATCAGGAGGGAGAGACACTCAGAGAGAGTTAGTGAGTGAGTGAATGAATGAATCAGGGAGACATTAAATAGAAAAAGGGAACTTTGTTTAGACTGGCTGATCTGGGCTGCTCTCCCAAATATTTTGCGATTTGCATGAGGATATTTCACAAAGGCAGTGACCCAAAGTGAGTCTGCTGTACGAGGAAGTATTTCTAACAATTTTTTTTTTTTGGAGGGGGGAGGCATTGCTTTTAAGTAAATAAATTGCTTTAAGTAAATAACCCTCCCTCCCTCCCCGGTGTAGAACAATCTGCATGGAGGCCTCTTAGCTGAGAACTAGCACTGTTCCTCAGAGATAGATTTGGCTAGCTCTGCCAAGACTCAATTTGCCATGCAGGTAGTCCTCGAATTACGACCCCACATTTCTGTGGCTAAATGAGGCATTCGTTAACGCCGTTTGGTGGCATGACCTCTTCCTTGTCACCGTCGTTCAACGCATCACTGGGGTGGATAAGTGAATAACATGGCCGTTAAGTGAATTGGGGTCCTTCCCTCGACTTCTTGCTCGTCGGAAGCTCGCCCAATAGGGATCACACCACCGTCATAAATACGAGTCAGTTGCCGAGTGTCCCAATTTTGAATCACGTGATTCCCCCAGGGGAGGCTGCAGCAACGGTCGTAAGTGCGAGGCACAGGGCTAGGTCACCTTTTTTTTTTACTCCCCGTTGCCGTTCCGCGGTAACGGTCGCTAAATGAAACCGTGGTATGTCAAGGACTATGATCAGGGTTGTTTTGAAACTATGGGGAGCGGCCAATACATTCCAAGCCGCCATGGCAGCTGCGGCTTCTGAACTCCAGCCACCCACAGGTTGTTTTTTTGTGTGTGTTTGTGTGTGTGTGTGTATACACACACCAGGGGGGGGTCATCTAAGGCTTCCCCTGCCAGACCCAGCAGCCCCACTAAAGGCACCCAAGCAGTCAAACTTGGTTTGATGATGGCTTCCCCCTTCGAGACGGCTAATGTCTTTAGCCTCTTTGCCGAGAGGCGCCAAAACCCTGACTTCCGTTTTGGGAAAATAATTTTATTTTTCCTGTGTTTTTGCTTCCCCCTCCCTCCACTTCCTCTTCTCCTCTGGTCTCTCTGCTGCGAGGAGAAAGAGGGGCTCCTCCCCTAACCCCCACTAGATCAGTTTTCAGGGTTTTTCCAGGGTGTGATGCGGAAGACATCCGCTGTCTGAGCCGGGCACCGTTCGTCTCTTTCTCCTTCTTTTAGTTCTCCGATCCGTTTTACTTAATCCAATTATTGTCAGGCTGCTGCACGCGACAGTTACATTGTTTGTTCAATGCCGGGGACTTTAATAGAGTCAGGATGTGGTTAACGGTGACAAACACACACACATACAGAGTAAATCTAGAGCAGTCTCTTTCTGTACAGGCAAGTTGAGGAGAGAGGAAAAAGTAAAAGAGAGAGAGAGAGAGAGAAAATAAAAATAAAAAACAAGAAAGGGGAGGGAGGAGAGGAAACCGAAAAGAAGACTCAACTTCCACCTGCCAACTGGTTTATCTGGGGATGGTGACTGCAGGGGGTCCCTGACTTACAACAGCCCATTTAACGATCGCTCAAAGTTGCCAGGGCGCTCAAGAAGGTGACTTATGACCGTTTTTCACAGTTATGACTCTTTTTTTGCAGCATCCCCAGGGTCACGGGTTCTTTTTCTGACCTAGGCTTCCCCACCAGCGTGAAGCTGACTCCTCGTCCCAATAAACTCCTTTTTATTTAGTTTACGGTGAATTCCTCTCCAGCAAAGTCCCGGCCAACAGTCTTTCCAAGAGATTCCACAATTACTGACCTTTATCAGGCTTGGAGAGTTGCCAGGCCGATATCTTTCAGATGTCACACTGTGGCAGACAATACTTGGCAAGAATGCAGAAACAGATCTTCACCCAAATGAACGAATGGTCTCCTGCAAAACCCCCACTCCCCTTTTGCTCCTCTTTTATTCCCTAAGGGAGGGGCCATTCACCATCCACCTGTGGCTTTACTCCCAGGTTGACCCTTGTTCCTTAACTGTTCCCTTCGGCTGGCAGCTCTGTGCATGTGCACACTGGGAACAGGCTCCAGCTGTTTTTCTGCCCTACTGATCTCTGATTCCCAAGGCAGCTGATAACTGTCAGACGGCCCCGGCCCCATCTCTGCCTCTGATGCAGAGCCCTCGTCAGAGCCTTCCCCAGACTCCAGGACTGGCCCACGCTCCTCCCCAACCTCCTCACGGTCTGAATCTGCTGCCAGCTCTGCTGGCTGCTGGTGGGCCACGACAGGTTCAAAATTCAGCTGGGTAAATATTTGTGACTGTTGCTGTGTCCCCAAGTCACATGGTCCCTTATCGACAAGCAAAGCCTACTCACCAATCAATGCAGGGATCCATTTAACCACGTGGCAAGAGAGGTCGTAGAGTGGGGCGAAAGTCACTTAGCTAATGTCTTACTGAATGACAGAAATGTTGGGATCACTTATGGGCACACATTGAGGAAGGCTGCAGTCTCTGGCACCAAATGCTGCCTGTTTAGTGACAGCCCTGAGCTTCGAGGATTTGAGTATCCCTCAAAATTGGCCTGTGCTCTTAAGGGTAGCAGATGTTGGCCTCTTGGCATGGGATCCAGCTGTCCAGAATTCAGCTTCCTAGTAAGGAACTGCGCAGATGTACGTGGTTGATTCCTGATTTGGGGCTGCAAAATGTCCCAGGTTGGTTTGATGGATAGTTGTTAAGTCCACAGATGTTGGAAGGGACATTCCTGTTGGGAGTTTGGAGATAGTCTTGATTCATCTACTTCAACACATGTTTGGGAAAGTGTTGAATGGACAGTTGCTAGGTCTACAGATGTGGAGAGCCTGGGTATAGTCCTAATTAATCTACTTTACACACTTGTTTGGGAAAGTGTTGAATGGACTAGGTCTACAGATGTGGAGAGCTTGGGTATAGTCCTAATTCATCTACTTATCTTGTGTTTTCCCAAAAATAAGAGCCAGTGTTCCCCCCTCCCCAAACAGCACCAGGTCTTATTTTGGGGGATGTCAACCACTGACTAATCTCACTTGCGTGTGTCACCCCCGGCCTCCTTTTCACTGCCAGAGGCCTTCAGGAACTTCTTCTGCAGCTGGCAAGGCTTTCCTGAAGGCCTGTGCAGCCGACAACAGAGCTCTGGATCGATCCAGAGCTTTGTTATCAGCTACAGAGACCTCCAGGAAAGCCTTGCCGGCCTTGTGGGCTGCAGAAGAAATAGGCCGGCAAGGCAGGTGTTGGGATGTGCGAGGCCTGGCTACAACTGTCCAAAGGTAAGGAGTAGGGCAGCTCCACCCCCACATTCCCACCCTAGCTTAATTTTTACCCGTGTACTCTGGAGGGGTTGAGATCTTAATTAGGGCTTATTTTGGGGATAGGGCTTATATTGGGCATATATGTAAAAAATCAAGCTAGGACTTACTTTCAGGGTAGGTTGTATTTTCAGAGAAGAGGTTTGATGGACAGTTGCTAGGTCTACAGATGTGGAGAGCCTGGGTATAGTCCTAATTCATCTACTTACACACTTGTTGTTTGAGAAGGTGTTTGATGGACAGCTGCTAGGTTCCACAGATGTTGGAAGGGGTTCTTCTGTTGAGAGCTTGGAGGTAGTCTTGGGTCATCTTCTTACACCCATGTTTGAGGAGGTGGTTTGATGGACAGTTGCTAGGTCCCTCAAACGTTGGAAGGGAGTTTCCTTTTGCAAGCCTGGGTAAAGTTTTGGGTTACCTGCTTACACCCATACTTGGAGAAGTGGGCATCACTCTAGGTGTCCTTCCAAAAGGCCTAGGAACATTTTGATTTCCACATTAGCTCGAATTCTGGCCTGTTCTCACCATGGTACAGTTAACCCACAATAGGAACTTGCTTTATGCATCATACAAAATTACCCAGATGGTGGTTTGCAAACCACCATGATTGAATTCACACAATATTTGGATTTCATACACCATATTGCTAAATTAACCATTTTACACCCCCCTCCTTTTTTTACTGCTCTCTCTCTTTCTTTCTTTCTTTCTTTCTTTCTTTCTTTCTTTCTTTCTTTCTTTCTTTCTTTCTTTCTTTCTTTCTTTCTTTCTTTCTTTCTTTCTTCTTTTGCAAGCTACTCAATTTAGGAGTCTGGCGGCCTTGCAAACCTAATATAATAGTGAATAATAATGTTCGGCGTTCTCAGAGAAGCTGGTATCGTAAACTAGCAAAATGGGGTTGGTTTGCACAACCTTCCGAGTAGCAAAAAAACCCAAACTTGGTTAAAACTGGGCTTGAGATGTTCATGGGAATCCAGTTGCTGAGTTTTCAATAGAGCAGCTGCTGCAGTGTGTGGTGTGTGAACTGCAGTTCAATTTGTGATAAGCCAAACAGAGTCAATTACCAGGGTGACTTAGCCTTAAATATGAGCCTGCATTCTATTATTACTGGCTGGATGAAGAATTCTGGGAGTTGAAGTCTACCCGTTGCAGAATTTGGAGACCTCTGGCCTAGAGGAACAGGCTAGGGAGATCTAAACTGCTGCTTCTGTCTCTTAAGGTTTCTTTTTCCCTAATGCTTGTGGCAAGATCTTCTTAAGAAGACATGTTGGCTTTTGCAAATATTGGCCAACCAACCTTGCCTTGCTGACTGGTAGAAGTTCAGATGATTAATTTTTGTACACTGGCTGCTCCTATTTTTGACTTAGGGGGAAATACCTTTAGGCAGCCGAATCAAAGAGGTTTGTGGGTGGAAAACCAGGGGTAGATTTTTAAAGTAGCAATTACATTGAACAGAATTCTACGATTGCAAGCAAACTTCCTCGTTCTGTGCTCAGAATGTCCTGTTCTTTTACCCTAAATGTGTCCCCCTTTTGCACCCTGGATTGTAACATCTCAGGGTGGCTAAGAAAATAATCCATTTTGTAAGCCTGGAATCTACTCATTCCCCCCCCCCACCTCTAAAAGAGACACCTCTTCAAGAGAGACAACCAACCTAGAACTAAAGGACAAATGTCATGTCTGCTAGAACAATTATTCAGTGAAACAGCTTGCTTCCAGAAGTTGGAAGCCCCATCACTGGAGATTTTTAAGAAGAGATTGGACAACCACTTGTCTAAAATGGTATAAGGTTTCCTGCTTGAGCAGGAGGTTGGATTAGAAGACCTCCAAGGTCCTTTCCAACTCTATTCTCCTGTCCTCTCCTGTCCTCTCCCCTCCCCTCCCTTCTTCTTCTCTTCTCTTCTCTTCTCTTCTCTTTCTCTTCTCTTCTCTACTTTCTCTCTCTCTTCTCTCTTCTCTTCTCTTCTCTTCTCTTCTCTTCTCTTCTCTTCTCTTCTCTTCTCTTCTCTTCTCTACTTTCTCTTCTCTCCTCTTCTCCTCTCTCTCTCTCTCTCCTCTTCTCTTCTCTCTACTTTCTCTCTCTCTCCTCTCTCTCTCCTCTCCTCTCTTTCCTCTCCTTTCCTCTCTACTCCTTTCTTCTCTTCTCTTTTCTCTCTCCTAAGTCTGTTACTCTTAAGATGCCCATGGAGGTCCACCTCAGCATTTGTGACCTCCATTCGTTGGAAATGGTATGGGCCAAACTAAGACCTTGTTAAAGTTTCCTCAACTTTGACAGGAAGACCATTCAAAGTTCTTAACTTTTTGCATTGCCAGGGCTCTATTGGAGCAAAGGTGACTTATCCTCAAAGAAGTCTTCCCCGCTTCTAAATTTTATTTGTATATTTTTCCTTAACACACATGAGTACTTAATAAACAGTGTATTTGTCTGGGTCAATTTACCTATATATAATATCAACAATAATAACAAGATTTACTGCTATATACTAGCATTCTTCCAACTCCTAATTTCTACCTCTGCTGTCTAACTATTTGTAAAACAAATCCCATATTAAACAGTATTCTGCGTCCTCTTTATCCTTTATCTTTAATGTTAACCTATCCATTTACGTGCAGACTGATTTTTTTTTTTAAATGATGCTTTCATCTGTAGGAGTTCCCTCATTTTTCCAATATTGGGCAAATACAATTCTCTGCCAAACTTATTTGCAAAGCCTTTCCAAAAGGTTGTGGTGGTTTGCAAATCTTGGTTTTCTCTCCCCTCCCCCCCCCCACTTTAAGTCTTCTCTATTTAATTATGTCAAGCGAACCAATCCGCAATTGAGAGGTACTAATATAGAGGTACTAATACCACTCTATAAAGGTACTAAGACCACTCTATAAAGCCTTAGTAAGACCACACCTAGAGTCCTGCATCCAGTTTTGTTCACCACATTATAAAAAAGAGGTTGAGAGGCTAGAAAAAGTACAGAGAAGAGCAACCAGGATGATTAGGGGACTGGAGACTAAAACATATGATGAACGGTTAAAGGAATTGGGCATGGCTAGTCTAGGGAAGAGAAGGACCAGGGGAGACAGGATAGCAGTCTTCCAATATTTGAGGGGCTGCCACAGAGAGGAGGAAGGGGTCAAGCTATTTTCTAAAGTGCCTGTAGGCCAGACGAGGAATAATGGATGGAAACTGAACAAGGAGAGATTGAACCTGGAAATAAGGAGAAACTTTCTGACAGTGAGAACAATCAACCTATGGAACAGAAGTTGCCCTCAGAAGTTGTGGGAGCTTCATCAATTGAGACTTTCAAGAAGAGACTGGACTGCCACCTGTCAGAAATGGTGTAGGGTCTCCCACTTGGGCAGGGGGTTGGACTAGATGACCTATAAGGTCCCTTCGAACTCTGATGATCTGTTATTTATTTATTACCCGAAATTTCAGGGAACCAGGTTCGACAGGTAGATAGCTGGCATTAGAAAACCAACATGGAAAATGGAATGGGGTTGACATCATGGTTATGGGTAGGAAACACTCGTATTTGGTGGTTTCTGCGTTTCTTCACATTTTTCACATTCTGTTGCAATTTGGACAACAGGGGAAAAGAGGAACAATTTGGATTGTGGCTCAGACAGGCTGACGTCATTTCTTGTGGCTCACTTGAACAGTCAACCTCAAAGATGTCAAAGAACAAAATTCCTACCCACGTTGACTTCTGGTTCCAACTTCCTTTCCATCTTACTGGACCCGTTTGCAAGTAATACAGGTAGTCCCTGATTTACGACCACAATCGAGTCCAGAATTTTAGTTGCTAAGTGAAACATTTGTTAGGTGAATATTGCCTCCTTTTATGGCCTTTCTTGCTCCAGTTGTTAAGTGAATCACTGCAGCTGTTAAGCTACGAAGTGAATTTGGCTTCCCCATTGAGGTTGCTTGTCAGAAGGCTACACACAATAATCCCAGGACACAGCAATCGTCGTAAATATGAGTCAGTTGCCAAGCCTCCCAATTTTGATCATGGGATCGCGGGGATGCTGCAGTGGTTGTAAGTGTGAAAAACAGTCATAAGTCACTTTTTTCCCAGTGCTGCTGTAACTTTGAATGGGCACTAAATGAACTTTTGTATAAGTACAAAAGTAGGACGATAATTAAGTGATTTATTTATCTTCCCCTTTCTTATCAGCAATCTTGTGTGTATCAGTTTGCTACAAAAATATACCAATGTCATTTACTTGTAATGTGTCTAGATTAGTGAATTTACTTTACACAGAATAATCTAAGTCTGTTGGAGTAAATCTGGGGTTTGGTTGTGCTTGTTCAAACTATGCCAGAAATGGGAGCCCTTCAAGACAACCTATTTTTTTCCCCTCTCTTTATTTTACTGCAAAGTTTTATGCGGAAGTCTTAATTTGTTGCATCTTGTTGATTGGGGCAAAAAAAGATTATATATTGGGACAGAATTCAGATGACAACTGCCTCACTTAGCAATGACTTTGCAGCTTGTTTATTGTATGTCTAAAGACTGCATTCATGGATGATCTAAGTCAGACATTGGATGGTGAAGAAGTTAGTACAACTATATCATTCATTTACAACCACAATGAAGAGCAGAATTTCCTTTCCATGGAGACCAAATTTCCTCAAAAAAAGGGAATAACATGGATGGAAAGAAAGAGGGTATACCCAAATCCTAAAAAGTGACAATGAAAACACCCCGAATGCAAAAAGAAACACGGAATCTAATCAGCGAGAACTTCTGTATGACAACTGGAAGAATGCAATTGTTGTTCATTTACTAAACGGAATGGTAGTGCAACCACAATGAAGTGGGATTAGTTTGTTGAGTGTGTTTGGGGCAAAGTGTTTGAAAAAGTTCTGATTGAAAGGGTACAGGTTGGGGTCAAGTGAACAAAATTTGAGAAATGCAGAGAAGCAACTTAGAACTAAGGAGAAAGTTTCTGACAGTGAGAACAATTAACCAGTGAAACAACAGGAAGTGTAAATGCTCCAACACTGGAAGTTTTTAAGAAGAGATTAGGTAACCATTTGTCTGCAGTGGTGTAGGGTTTCCTGCCTAGGCAGGGGGCTGGACTAGAAGACCTCCAAGGTCCCTTCCAACTCTGCTATTCTGTTCTGTTATTCATGCTGGGAGGGTTGTATAAACAGGATACTTCTGCAGGTCATTTATATGTATGAAAGCTTATTATCTGTGTGGATCTAGAGAAAGCGTTTGATAAAGTAGATAGGCTTGAGTTATGGAATGCTTTCTACAAGCGTGGTGTTGAAAAGGAAGAAATTGCTAAATGTAATTGAAATGTATACATCACCTTTATATGGCTGTCCATTTCACCAGTGAATTATGGTGGCAGCAATATTTGTGAGAATTAACGGAGGGCTTAATGAATCTTTAGCTCAGAACAGAGAAGGGAGAAGGAAAAGAATATGCAATTCTCCTTATTTGTATTTATTTATTAGATTTTAATCCCATCTTTATCATTTTATAAGGACCTCAAGGTGGTGAACAGATTTAATAATCCCTCCTCCTATTTTTCCCACAACAACAACAACAACCCTGTGAGGTGGGTTGGACTGAGAGAAAGGGACTGGGCCAAAATCACCCAGTTGGCTTTCATGCATAAGTTGGGACTAGAACTCACCGTCTCCTGGTTTCTAAACCAGCACCTTATCTCCACCAAACCGTCCCTCTTATTTGTTCAGTGATGCGTTCATTCATCCTGAATGAATAACTCTCTCAAGAATTTTATAATGATGCTAGAGGTGTGTCAGTTGTGGATGTGAACGCACCTGTACTTTTGAACAGAAATGATGCAATGCTGGCCGAGAACTCAAATTTTGCAATATTTGCAGCAAATATTAAAAAGGTTGTATGATGCAACCATGGGTCTGAAAATGAAAGGTTTGTGGATTAATGAGCTTGTGTTTAACAGGAAAACAAAACAAACAATTGCAAGTTATAAAAACAAGGCAAAGCATGTAAAGCAACTAGGTGGATTTGTATCTCCTGCTAAAATGTTTGTTTAAAGAAGGGCAAATGAATTGAGAAATATTAGGAGAGTCAAACACTACGCAGGAAAAAAATAGGAAAATGTAGTTCTATCCACTTTGTTATACAGGAGTGAGAATTCAGAAGGGTTAAAATAATTTGAATGGTGGGAATGTCTTAGCTTAGAAGCACATACAATAAAAATAGGAAGAGATGGGAATTGACAATAAATGGCTGCTAAATGAACGAGAGCTGAATACAAAAGAGGTAGCTGGTTATATAGGAAAAAAAATGAGGATTGAATTGCAAAATTGTGATACGAAGGAAGGGTGAATGAAACCGAGAGGAGGGGAGAACAGAAAATAGTGGGATGTGGCTGGCTCTATTTCTGTCAGAAACGGAGAGAAGTGAGAAGTGTAACTAACAAAACACAGTGTAAGAAATAGTGTACAGAAGAGAAGGAAGGAAATATGGTCTGTAAGGTAGAAGGCAATGAATTATGTTGCTATAACTAAATTCAGCATATGCGTCTTTTTTTTTTTATTCTTATCCTTCGGATGCTCATGGTGGACAGGGCATTTCAAGGTCACATCGAGTTTTGTTTTGGATGGAATCTGATGACACCTTGGTTTAGAACCTACCTGTCAGGTGTGGAAGATCAGGTCCACACGTGAAGGCCAAACTAAACTGAGTTAGTCCTTAAAGCCCGGGCACAGGAATCTGCTCAACTAATGGTGAGCACTTGCTTGGAGTTAGCTAAGACTCCATTAAATTCAAAGGGGTTTGGAATTAGTCCGTTTGTGACAATGCAAGGATTTTAGGCTGATTCCCCCTTTTCACTCCGCCTCCAGATTATGCCACTCCTTCTTCTACACTACCAGGAAGGGGAGGCCGAGACCACCCTCTATTGTAGTCTGTCAACTAGAGAGATAATTATCAAAAATGGAAGAATAAACTACTATGTACTGATACTCCTGAACAATCAACGGCACTGAAAAAAGCGACATAATTATTTTTCCCACTGATGACCATTGCAGCATCCCTGTGGTCCCGTGATCAACATTTGAATGCTTGGTAATTGACTCGTATTTATGACCGTTGTAGCAGTGGTGGTATTCTACCGGTTCGGCCTGGTTTGGGCGAATTGGTAGTAAAAAGTGCTACCGTTCAGCCGAACCGGTAGTAAAAAAACAGCTACCGGGCTTTATTCCCCCCCCTCCCAACGATCAGCTGTTCTGAAGATCAGCTGTGCCGGGATCTCCCTCACTGTCTTATTGCTTCACCCAGAAGGCTTCCCTGAGGTCCAGGAGGCAAACAGGGTCGCACGGGGTGTGCTGCGTGGCCTTCCCGCACTCTGTGTTTTGCCTTCTGGGCCCAGGAGGCCAAAAAATGGAGCATGGGTGTGTGTGTGTGTGTGTGTGTGTGTGCTGTGCAAACAAAGAAGCCATGCTCACCCAGTCACAAACCCATGCCCACATAGCTACTCCTACTTAGCCACACCCACAGAACCGGTAGTAAAAATATTTGCATCCCACCCCTGGGTTGTAGTGTCCTGGCGTCATGTGAACCCCTTCGCCGACCTTCTGACAAGCAGAGTCAATGGGGAGCCAGATTCACTTAGCAACCATGTTATCAATTTATGTAACAACTGCAGTGAATCACTTAACGGTGGCCAGAAAGGTCGTAAAATGAGTGAAATTCACTTAACCACTGTCTCACTTAGCAAAATAAATGTTCGGTTCAGTTGTGGTCATACGTCAATGACTAGCTGTAGTTTTTTGGCATAGTGACTTTGCTGAGGTCAGTTTCCTTATGACATGAAACTGGATCAAGTCCAAAGAACACCTGGAACTGGATAGAATATAATATAATTCTTTATTGGCCACATGTGATTGGATACACAAGGAATTTGTCTTGGTGCAAATGCTCTCAATGTACATAAAGGATCTAAAGGAACTTGACTTGAGGGTGGAAAAATGAAAGCAACGATCCCACTATTCACTTATTTTTCATTGGATTTTAACTCTCTGGCCAGCTGGGTCTGAATCGAGGTTTTATCGTAAATCTCGCAACCCTCCCTTGCATTTGGTGTAGGTTGCCGTAATGGATCATCTGTTGCCAGATCTCCTTTTGGAGGTTGAAGTTGGTCCAAAATGCATGTGCTGTAATGTTCTGTCTATTTGGCTTGCACGGATTACCACTCTGTTTTCCAGTGCCATTCCAGGTGCTGATTACAACCTTTGAAGTCCTAAATACTTTTTCCTCCCACTTAAACCAACCTTCATTAATATAAGGATACCTGGCTTGGTAATTGTCCATGAGAAAATGGCCTTGGTATTTTAATTGATGCCATTTTACATCATCAGAAATATCATTTCCACACAGCAGGATTTAATAGTTGAGGTTTATCCTGCATTGGTGAGGCCCTACCTGGAGAATGAACACCCGTTTAGGTTAACGACATTTGAGAAATATTCAGGTTTAGGCAGTGGTGGGATTCAAATAATTTAACAATCGGTTCTCTGCCCTAATGTTTTCTTCCAACAACCAGTTGACCAAACTGCTCAGAAAGTTAACCGACTGAATCCCACCCCACTGGGTTTAGACTTAGGGCAGGGGTAGCGAAACTTGGCTCTTTTATCACTTATGGACTTCAACTCCCAGAATTCCTGAGTGAGCCATAAAAGGTTCGCCATCCCCGGCCTACTGGTTTTTCAGTTGTGGGGGAAATCAATTTTTGACTTGAATGGGACTGTTTAATATTTAAAATTGATTTCCCCCACAACTGAAAAACCAGTAGGGGAACCTTTTATGGCTCACTCAGGAATTCTGGGAGTTGAAGTCCATAAGTGATAAAAGAGCCAAGTTTCGCTACCCTTGGTCTAGACCAGGGGTCTCCAACCTTGGCAACTTTAAGCCTGGAGGACTTCAACTCCCAGAATTCCCCAGCCAGCTTTGAAGTCCTCCAGGCTTAAAGTTGCCAAGGTTGGAGACCCCTGGTCTAGGGAAACGATCAGGAATGGGTCTAACTTTGATGGAGATGAGATACAATTACACACTTCTATCCCATGCAAGCAACCAGAGGCACTTGTAAAGAGCTAAAGCAAGCAACTTTATTGTTGTTTATTTTCTATACCAGGGGTGTCAAATTCAAGGCCCTGGGGCCAGATCCCACGGGATGCTTAGATCTGGCCTGGAAACAGTGAAGGACTGGCCTGTGGTGCCTCTGCCAGTGAAAACGGAGCTTAGGAGATCCCTATGTGGCCCCTTACGAGCTCCATTTTCACTGGCAGAGGGTTACAGGAGGCTGCTGCAGCTGAAAACGGAGCTAGGGAGCCTGTTTTCGCTGGCAGAGTGCTCAGGCCACCACAGGCATCCCCGACATGAGTGATGTTGACTTGGCCACATCCACCTTAGCCATGCCCACCCCAACCCCCCGAGGTCAAACACAACTCTGATGTGCCCCTCAGTGAAATTGAGTGTGACACCCCTGCTCTATACTATCTATATTGCAAGAAAGTCTCCAAACTGCTTGCTTTTCCCTGGGAATGGCCAGATGAGGCTTCATGGACCTTGAGGGAAGTCAAGCTTCTGCCTCTTGTGACTACGCAAGGATTCTAAGCTAGGTCCTCCCTTGACCCTTCTTTCCAGCTTAGCTGCCAATTTCCCCACACCTTCAAATTCATTATTATGCAGCATTATTATGCAGTCTTCTTCTCATTCCGATGTGCAGACCGAGGAAAAATGGTTTTAGGTTAGAGCTGGTCCTCAGCTTATGACCACAATTGAACCCAAGATTTCTGTGGCTAAGCGAGACAGTTGTTAAGTGAGATTTGTCCTCTTTTATGACTTTTTTGTTGCTTAGTTAGTAACATGGGTTGTTTCTAACTTAACTGCTGAATCCTTGCAGTTGTTAAGTTAGTAAAATGGTTGTTAAGTGAATCTGGCTTCCCCATAGACTTTGCTTGTCAGAAGGTCACAAAAGGAGATCATGTGATGCTGGGACATGGCAACCGTCATAAATACGAATCAATTGCCAAACGTATGAATTTTGATCACGTGACCTTGGGATGCTGCAATTGCCGTAAGTGTGAAAAAAGATGCTATGTTGCTTTTTTCAGTGCTCTTGTAATTTCGGTCACTAAAAGAATGGTTGTAAGTTGAGGATTGATTTGAAGTGAATGTTAATAAAAGCTTATTAACAGAACAGTTTCCCAGCAGGGTCAATGACCCATGTAGATAGTTGGCTAGTTTTCCTTGGCTCTTTTCAAACAGGGGATTGACATACGATTGTCAATCCTATGTTAGGATTCCAGAGCTTTGATCTGTATCTATGCATTGAGATTGGTACTCTTTTTGTATTTATATTTTTTATTTGGCTTATATGTGGCTCAAATTGCGTCCGGTTCTGAGCAGTTTAAGACAACCAAACTGTAATATAATTAAAAATGAAAATCGCAGCAGCGTGAAAAATATAACTCACTCCAGCATTGGGGAGGGAAAAAAAAACAGCCCATACACAAAACCATTTATAGGGCCTAGGATGGGATCAGTGGCTCTTTATAATTATATGAAATGGACATTTTAATCATTCAAGTATCTCCAAAGCTAACCTGGTGGTCACATAGAAACGGAATTTCTGCTGTTCTTCCTTCGCTGAGGAATTCCTTACATCTCGCTTGCTTTTGAAAATTTAATGCTTAAGAAAAAAAATGTAATTTTAGTCCAGGGGGTCTTCAAATTTGGCAACTTTAAAACTTGTGGACTTCAACTCCCAGAATTCCTCCTCCAGTCATGTTAGCTCAGGAATTCTGGGAGTTTGAAGTCCGCAAGTCTTAAACTAGCCAAGGTTGGAGACCTCTGTTTTAGTGTCTTGTTTCATCTCCTGGTTTGGATGAGTGGAAATCTGAGCACAACTTATCTAGCTATCTAAATTACAGGTAGTCCTCAACTTAATGAACAAAATTGAGCCCAGGCTAAGTGAGGAATTTGTTAAGTGAGTTTTGCCTCATTTAACGAACTATCTTGCTACAGTTGTTAAGTGAATCACTGCAGTTGTTAAATTAGTAACGCGGTTATTAAGCGAATCTGGCTTCCCCACTGACTTGTCAGAAGGTTGCAAAGTGGGAATCACATGACCCCGGGAAACTGCAACTGTCATAAATGTGAGTCAAGCCTCTGAATGTAAATGAAGGGACCATGGGGTGCTGCAATGGTCATAAGTGTGAAAAACGGCCATAAGTCACTTTTTTCAGTGCTGTTGGAACTTTGAACGTTGTTCTGACCCAAACCTTGTTCCAAGGAAACAAACACAAAATGGGGGTAACAGCAAAATCTTTTAATGATTTCTTTACGAATTCCGTTCCTTCACGGTTAAAAGGCTGTTTCAAACTAATTGCCTCTGATAAGAACGAGCCTTGCCAAGGTGGTGCAAGGCTGCCAAGAACGCTAGATAAAGTTACTAAGAAAGATTTCAAACACAAAGAGTCTCCAAACACCAACCAAGATACTCCGAACGTCCACACGGCTTGATTGCAAAAACTTCTTTGCTTCCTGCAAAGAACTCCAGTTTCTCAGCTGGCTTTTATCTCTGAAGGGAGGGGCCACTACCTTGCAGCCTAACTCCTGAATCCTCTGTGTTGCTGCTGCTGCTGCTCTTTCCTTTGAGCAGCCCTGCACGCATGCGCACTGGGCACAGGCTCCTCGGGGACCTCTTCATCACTGCTGCCAGCCTCCACAAGCTCTGAAGGCAGCACTCCACCCCCTGATGGTCCTGGCCCCATCCCTGCATCACACACAGGCCCCTCATCTGAGTCCTCGCTCTCCGAGACCTCAGCCATCTGCGCTGAACCACAACAAACGTTCCCTAAGCGAGCTGTTGTACATCCAGGACAATCTGTATTTGGAATTAGCTATTTCATTGCTAGGAGCACCTTTTAGTAACCCAGTAGGAAAAGCTAAGTATTCCAATCGGTCTTTTCAAGCAGAATGTATGATAATTAATAATAAATCATCACTAAAGAATAGCGGAGAGCCTGTTTGATGTAATAATCAAGGCATCAGACTAGAAACCAGGAGACTGGGAGTTCTAGTTTGCATTGACAAGGTCACCCGTCCTTGGGCTAGTCGCAGGGGTTTGGGAGAGCCCCTAGCTAAGATTCTGTGCAGTTCAGAGAAACCCCCCATATCCCACTCCTGGCTGAGACAACTTCCTATGTTCTTCTAGAAATTGAGCAGGGGGTTGGACTAGAAGACCTCCAAGGTCCCTTCCAAGTCTGTTATTCTATTCTGTTCTGTTCTGTTTTGTTCTGTCTCATTCTATATATTCTATATTCTACATCCCATCCCATTCTATATTCTCTGTTCCATATTCTATATTCTGTGTCTCATCCTGTCCCGTCCCATTCTATATTTTATATTTTATATTCCATATTCTATATTCCATATTCTACATCCTGTCCCATCCCATTCTATATTCTATATTTTATATCTCATCCTGTCCCATTCCATTCTACATTCTACGTTCTATTCTATTCTATTCTATTCTATTCTATTCTATTCTATTCTATTCTATTCTATTCTATTCTATTCTATTCTATTCTATTCTATTCTATTCCAGTCTATTCCAGTCTAGTCCAGTCTAGTCCAGTCTAGTCTATTTTCCTATTCCTATTCCTATTCCTATTCCTATTCCTTATTCTATTCTATTCTATTCTATTCTATTCTATTCTATTCTATTCTATTCTATTCTATTCTATTCTATTCTATTCTACTCTACTCTACTCTACTCTACTCTACTCTACTCTATTCCAGTCTAGTCTAGTCTAGTCTAGTCTAGTCTAGTCTAGTCTAGTCTAGTCTAGTCTAGTCTAGTCTCGTCTAGTCTATTTTCCTATTCCTATTCCTATTCTATTCTATTCTATTCTATTCTATTCTATTCTATTCTATTCTATTCTATTCTATTCTATTCTATTCTATTCTATTCTATTCTATTCTATTCTATCCTATCCTATCCTATCCTATCCTATCCTATCCTATCCTATCCTATCCTATATTGTATTCTATATTGTATTCTATTCTAATCATGGGCTCTCTGACTGAGAATGATGGGGCTGGAAGTTCTGGCTTTAAATCACGTGTAAATTTCTTGGGTCAGATGATTTCGAGAGAGTAGCTCTCGGAAGCTCAGAAACTGACTGGGCAAGGATGCAGTTAATCTCCTTAAAACACCCAGCTGTAGAGAGCATGCCATTGCATGTGGGCCATTAAACTGAGCATCCTTCAAAGAGTGAAGCAAGACCGCGGGGCTACGAAAACCTGAGAAGATCTATTGCTAATTGCCCATTGGTTAAGGGCTTGCTTTTATCCAAAGGGCTCGTTTACAGAAGAAAGGAGGGAGGGAGAGAAGATTAACTGGAGAGGACCTGAATCACCTCCTAAAACTAATAAATATCGGTGGAGCTGGACGGAGGGAGGCCAGAATAAATAGGAGGCTGTGTCAGTCTAATATCTCAACTGCTGTTTATTTAGGTCAAGGAAGAGCTCAAGTGTGGCAATCGCTTTGCGCTTTCCTAATACATGCGTTTCAGTTTCACTTGTAAACAGAGCAACAGGAAGTCTTAGACTTATGGCCACAAGGGAGCCCCACCTTTCTCTGTTGCCGAGTGAAACATTCTTTTGTGAGGTGAATTTTTTGGCCCCCGTTTTTACGAATATTCCTGCCGCGGTGGTTAAAAGGGAATCGCCTCAGTCGTTAAGTTAGTAACACAGTTGTTAAGTGAACCTGGCTTTCTCCCTTGGACTTTGCTTGTCAGAAGGTCACAAAAGGAGATCACGTGTGATGCCTGGGATACGGCGACCATTGTAAATAGGAACTGGTTGCCAAGCATCCGAATTTGAATCATGTGACCGCGGCGGGGAATGCCGCCATGGTTGTAGGTGTGAAAAATGGTCGTAGGTCACTTTTTCCAGTGCCCTTGTAACTTTGAAGGGCCACTAAACAAACTGCTATAAGTTGAGGACTGCTTGTAGTTGCTTGTTCCCCTCCTCCAGACCTCATGGTTTTGCACAACAGTTGTCTTAGGCAAGCTGCTTTCAAAATAAAAGCGTGCGAAGAACAGTCATATAAATCACTTTTTTTCGGTGCCGTCGTAACTTCGAACGGTCACTAAGTGAACTGTTGTAAATTGAGGACTACCTGTTATTTTGCCTAGGTCTTTATATATCCTGGATGGTGGAAACTGGAGGCAAGCTATCCAGCTCTTGAATAGAAAGATCTTTCCTTTTCTAGGACGATGAAAAACCAAGAATGGTTTGAGTTATAGCTGGATGGAAGATTGTTAATCTTCTTAAAAAATATAGAAATCGTAGGATCATAAGGCTGGAAGGGATCTTGGAGGTCTGCTAGTCCACCCCCTGCCAAGCCAGCAGTCCTTACATCACCCTCCACAAATGACTGTCCATTCTCTTCTTGAGAACATCCATAGATGTAGCACCCACAATTCTGTGTGGCAAACTGTTCCATTGATGAATTGTTCCCGCTGGCAGGAAATTCCTCCTTATGTCCACGTTGGATTTCCTCGAAGGAACTTCCACCCATGGCTTCTTGTCCTGCCCTCCAGTGTTCTGGAGCAGGGGTGTTAAACTCCCGTGGGCCGGATCTGGCCCACAGGGGGCTTAGATCTGGCCTGCAGAACCGCCCTGGAAACAGGGAAGGACCAGCCCATGGCGCCTTTGCCAGTGAAAACAGATCTCGGGAGGGCTGCGCGCTGCCCACCTGAGATCTGTTTTTGGCTGCGAGGGCCTCCTGCAACCCTTCTGCCAGCGAAAACAGAGCTTGGGACTCCATTTTGGGCTGAGATGGCCTCCCACAACCTATCTGCCAGCAAAAAATGGAGCTCAGGAGGGCTGCGCTCTGCTTTTCCTGGCGGCCCTGACACGAGTGTCACCATTTTGGCTGTACCAACCCTGGTCACATTGCCCTGCCCCTGCCCCCGAGGTCAAACACAACCCTAGTGCGACTTTCAATGAAATGCAACTCTCAATGACACCCCTGCTCTGGAGAATAAATCAATGCATTCTTCTCATTGAGAGCCCTTCAACTATGGGAAGATTGCTATCATGTCACCCCGATCCTTCTCTTCGTTAGGTTAGACCAAGGGTCCTCAAACTTGGCAAGTTGAAGACTTGTGGGCTTCAACTCCCAGAATTCCTGAGCTAACATGACTGAGAGGAGGAACTCTGGGAGTTAAAGTCCATAAGTCTTAAAGCTGTCAAGTTTGAAGACCCCTGGGTTAGGTATACCTAGTTCCCTTCCCCGTTCACCGTACGATTTGGCCTCCAGACCTCTGATCATCCTCGTTGCTCTTCTCCACACGCTTTATAGCTCCCCAACATCTCGATTACATGTATCTGTGTTAATGAGAATAATTCAATCTGCCAATATTGTTTCTGGATTGAGAATAGCTGTTGTGGATCTGTTCTGACCCAAGCCTCGTTCAAATCAAACAAATGCAAAACCGAGATAAAAGCAAAACCCTTTTAATGCGTCTCTGTGAATTCCATTCATTCACAGTAAAACACTATTCAAACTAATTGTTCCAGATAAGAGCAAGCCCTGTCAAGGTTGTGCAAGGCTGCCAAGAACACAAGAGAAATTGCCAGGAAATATTCAAAGTCAAAAGTCTCTGAAAACAAACCAGGATAGACCAAACTTCCATGATAACTTGAAGTGCAAGAACTTCTTTGCTTCCTGCAAAGAATCCCATCTCTGAGGGCTGGCTTTTATCCTTTAAGCTAGGGGCCATCACCTTGCAGCCTTACTGCCGAGTCGCCCGTGCTGCTGCAGCTGCTCTTTCCTTCGAGCAGCCCTGTTGCGCACGTGCACTGTGTACAGGCTCCTCGGGAGCCTCTTCATCACTGCTGCCAGCCTCCACAATCTCCAAAGGCAGCACTCCACTCCCTGATGGTCCTGGCCCCATCCCTGCATCACACGCAGGCCCCTCATCCCACTCCTCGCTCTCCGAGACCTCAGCCGTCCGCACCTGCTTCCAGTGAACCACAACAGGATAAGGTTTAACAAAGGCAGCGGGGCAGAGGAGAGCTGATCTCCACCCTTCTCCTAAAACTTGAATAACCAATTTCCAAGTATGCTAGACAGGTGGTTCTCGACTTATGACCGCAAAGTAGTACACATTTCCATTGCTAAGTGAAGTGGGAAGTGAGCTTTGTCCCTTTTTATGACCTTTCTTTGTCCCTTTTTATGACCTTTCTGTGAAGCGGACCTCTGCAGTTGTTAGTAAAACCGTTGTTTAAGTACATCTGGCTTTTTGCTGTTGACTTTGCTTGTCAGAAGGTTGCAAAAGGGGATCGCATGATCCGTCATACATATGAATCAGTTGCCAGGTGTCTGAATTCAGATCACGTGATTGCGGAGATGCTGCGAAGGTTGTAAGAGTGGGGAAGAAAGTCACGAATTGCCTTTTTTTCAGGGCTGCTGTAACTTGGAATGCTCATGCAATGAATTGCTGTAATTTGAACTGTACTGGCTAGACTTAGCATAACTTTATTGTCACTTTAAATGTACACAAATAAGGCATGTGTTGAAATGAAATTTCATGGCATACAGCTCTCGAAGGGTCACCACCTCCAATGTACACTATGTAAACACACACACACACACACCACACACACACACATGTAAACACACAAACAAAAATATAAATAAAAAAATATATTTTTATTTATTTATTGCTTGGTGGATGTGGCAGGGGAAGGATACTGCAAAATCTCCATTCCCTCCCCAGCTCTCTAACCTGCTTTCCAGCTCCGTTCTCCTGTGCAGGACAGCCAAAGAAGACCCAGCCGATCAGCTTGGGACTCCAGAGGCAGAGAAGAGATAGGGGTGGGGCCAGTGAAAGGTGGGATTTGCCGGTTCTCCGAACTACTCAAAATTTCCGCTACCAGTTCTCCAGAACTGGTCAGAACTTGCTGAATACCACCTCTGCCACACACCCACATATATTATATGACACTGAGAAAGAACACAGTCTAGTTCGGACGTATCAATCTACATGCAATTATGGTTTGATAAAAACAGTCAATCAGAAGGGAGCTGGAGCTTTGCTAGGGATTCAGAACAATCCTTCAGACAAGTCGGAGGCAGTGATGGGATTCAAATAATTTAACAACTGGTTCTGCGCCCTAATGATTTCTTCCAACAGCCAGTTCGCCAAACTGCTCAGAAAGTTAACAACGGGTTCTCGTGAACTGGTACGAACTGGCTGAATCCCACCACTGGTTGGACTTCATCTCCACCTAAAGTAACTGAGGATTGTGAGAAATGAGGCCCATCACAATCAAGGAACTGTATTGGGCTGAGATGGTGCAGTGGTTAGAGCGCAGTACTGCAGGCTACTTCTGCTGACTGCTGGCTGGCTGCAGTTTGGCAGTTCGATTCTGACTGGCTCAAGGCTGACTCAGCCTTCCATCCTTCCAAGGTGGGTAAAATGAGGATCCAGGTTGTTGGGGGCAAGAGGCTGACTCTGTAAACCGCTTAAAGAGGGCTGTAAAGTACTGTGAAGCAGTATATAAGTGCTATTGCTATTGTGATAGGCCGATCCAGAACAAGGCCGAACAACTGGCAAATCCCTGCAAAAGTGACTTCACTCATATCATCCCGGAGTGTAGGAACACTTCCAGAATCCAACTCTTGCTTCAGAGGTTTATTCCATTGTTAATGTCTTCCAGACCCGCTTAGTGTGGGGCGATGAAGTCAAAGAGGAAACTCTCAGACTTTGGGCAAAGGATTCCAAAGGATGTGGTCTAGAAAAAATTAAAATTAAAATAAAACCCAGTTAGGCATGGCGAGCTTAAGGGAACGGGAAGACGATGACATCAGATGAAGATGGAGGGGATCAAAGAGATGATGGGATTGTCCTTGGAAAAGCTTTGAGATCTTTCTCGCAACCAGTGGAAAAGTAGAATAAAATAAAGACTCGCCAATTAGCTAATTGAAAAGTTCGTTGGATTAGCCTTGTAAAGGCTTAGGAAGTTAGCATTCCATCCTTATTTGCATTCCTTCCATCACAGATGGGCCAAAGAATGTGTGTCTAAGTGTCTCTCTTTTTTTCCAGTTGCTTTCTAAGCCTGATACATTCCACAAGGGCATCTTTAAAAAAAAACACCAGAGGTAGAATCACCAATGTCATGTCCTTTCCTTGTTACCTTTCATTACCACCAACTTGTGACCTACGTTTTCCCTTCTTCAGGGCAATGGAAGGGGGAAAGTAGCTGTAAGTTGGAGGAATCCAATGAAAGGATAAATGTTTAGGTATGGTGGGGAAACTGATCCAATCAAGTGCTTCCCATGGGTTCTTAAGGAATGACTGGAGAATTTAGGAAGAAGAAGAAGAAGGACAAGGAGGAGGAGAAGGAGAAGGAGGAGGAGGAGGAGGAGGAGGAGGAGGAGGAGGAGGAGGAGGAGGAGGAGGAGGAGGAGGAAGAAACTAAACAAACTAAACAATGGATGGAAACTAAACAAGGAGAGAAGCAACCAAGGAGAGTCTTCCTAACAGTGAGGACAATTAACCAGTGGAACAGCTTGCCTTCAGATTACTACTACTTAGTAGTAGTAGTAATTCAGTAATTAGTAGTAGTAGTAATTTAGTAATAGTAATAATTTAGTAGTAGTAATTTAGATCTTGGATTGTACAGCCTTTTACGCAACACATTTTAGATGCTTGTAACATATGGCTTTCATCCATGGTATTATTGGTTCAGATTGCAGGTATCATGACATAGAAAGATTCCAAGTTCTGTCTTCTCCTCCTCCTTCCAGAATAGAGTTGGAAGGGACCTTGGAGGTCTTCTAGTCCAGCCCCCTGCTCAAGCAGGAGAACCTCTGCAATCTCAGACAAGTGTCTGTCCAGTCTCTTCTTAAAAACCTCCAGTGATGGAGCGCCCATGATTTCTGAAAGCATCCTGGAATATTGCTATGTTGTTGTTGTTGTTGCTCTTCTTCTTCTTCTTCTTCTTCTTCTTCTTCTTCTTCTTCTTCTTCTTCTTCTTCTTCTTCTTCTTCTTCTTCTTCTTCTTCTTCTTCTTCTTCTTCTTCTTCTTCTTCTTCTTCTTCTTCTTCTCCTCCTCCTCCTTCTCCTTCTCCTTCTCCTCCCTCCTCCCTCCTCCCTTCTCCCTTCTTCTCCTCTTCCTCTTCCTCTTCCTCTTCCTCTTCCTCTTCCTCTTCCTTCCTCCTTCTCCTCCTTCTCATTTCTTTTCTTATTCTTCTCCCTCCTACTCCTCATTCTTATTCTCCCTCCTACTCCTCATTCTTATTCTCCCTCCTCCTCTTCTTTCTTCTCCTTTTCTTCCTTCTCCTTCCTCCTTTCCTCCCTTATTTTCTTATTTTCCCTCCTCTTCTTATTCTCCTCCCTCCTCCTCTTTCTCCCTCTTCCTCCTCCCTCCTCCTTATTCTTCCTCTTCCTCCTCCTCCTCCCCCCTCCTCCTCCTCCTCCTCCTCCTCCTCGAATCACTTGTGTTTAATTTTTTTAAAAAAAGATCCCATCAAATTGTAGAACAAATTTGATGCTCCAAACCAAATAAGAAAATATTCCATTAGCCCCATTAAAATTCCGATTTGTTGTTTGCACTTCAGCACACCTAAAAAAAAAAAAACAGTTAAAGAAAAGAGATAAAGGAAGGTGCAGATGTGAAAGAAGCTTACAAGTGTGTCCTTGGAAGCGCATAGCAAGTGAAGGCACGACACCTATTTGGAAGAAGACTTGCGATGGTGTCCAGCATCCTTTTTCTCTTTGGAAATGTTTCTTGGAATCATTTCCATGATGGAACTCATACTGGAAACACTTAGAAGAAGAAAATGCATGCTGTTTTTCCCCCCCTCTTTTCAAGGACAAATTCCCAGTTAAAAATCTGGCTGCTCTTTAAGGTTCTATTCTGTGCATATGTTTTTTTTTTTGTAGGAAGGGAGTTTGTGTAACAGGTTTCCTAAATCTTCTCATGCAAGATGTGTCAGCCATAGCAACACGAATTAGCTTTAAAGCAGGGAAGAAAAAGGAAGTAACCAAGGACCCCACAGTCCTCCTCCTCCTCCTCCTCATGATGATGATGTTATGTCTGCAAGAAAACAACCAAGGACAGAAAGCACCCAGGACAGTCCTCTTCCTCCCCACTGATGATGTTATGTAGTTTGGTCATAAAACGCCTGACCACCAAGTTCAGAGAACACCAAGGAACCCACAGCTCAATCCTGAGCTACAAATATTCTCTTCTATTATTTCATATTTCTCCCATTCCATCCCATTAACAGATTGTCAATTGGACAGCCTGGCGGGGTTGGGTTTCAGATTGTTTAATTCCCCTTTTCAGTAAATGTTGTTGCCTGGAGAAATCTCTTTGGCGGGGGAAAGATATTTACAGAAGAGCATCTCCTTCAAAAGGAGATATGGATAAAGAGAAGAGAGAAGTCAAGAGTCCAAGGTTCAAAACCTGGAGTTGACACCAGTCGTCTTAATTGCCCCCACATCACCCCAAACGCCTTGTGACAAATTGCTCAGAGCTTCCAGACTCTCAGTTAGTTTAATAACAGTGACAAGGAAAATCTCTTCTTTCACCCTTGCAGTTCAGGCTGTTGAATAAAAGAAAGCCCGAAGGGAAATATGAGTAGAGTTGGGTGTGAACATTGCTGCCGACAGTGAAAACAAATTCCCAGGCTAAGAAAACAAGTTTGCATTCGTTTTTTCAGGGAGGGCTTCTCTGATAGAGCCATCGCTTCCCAGCACCTATCAAAGTAGCCTATCAAAGAGAAGGATGAGGTGGGACATAATATCCATCTTCCAGCAGAGGTGGGTATTCAGCAGGTTCTGACCAGTTCTGGAGAACCCGGTAGCGGAAATTTTGAGTGGTTTGGAGAACCGGCAAATCCCACCTCTGACTGGCCCCATCCCCATCTATTCTCTGCCTCCCAAGTCCCAGCTGATCGTCTGCGTCTTCTTTGGTTGCCCTGCACAGGAGAACAGAGCTGGAAAGCAGATTAGTGGGTTGGGGAAGGAATGGAGATTTTGTAGTATCCTTCCCTTGCCATGCCCACCAAGCCATGCCCACAGAACCGGTAGTAAAAATTTTTGAATCCAACCACTGGTCCTTTCCACCCTATGATTCTACATTCTATGTATCTGGAGTGTAGTATGTTGCTTTTGTAGCCTTGTTTACTACCGTCTTTCTACCACATGGAGAAATGATCTCATAAATAAAACTGGTGTGTACAAGGTGCTTACGTGAAACTACAATGTAGGTCAAAGAGTTATCTTGCATCTTCGTCGCCTGTTGAGTGGAAGGTACTTAGTTGTAGAACAGTTTTCTCTTTTGAGTTGTTGAGAAGGGATGTGGCGCTCTTCAGTTGAGGCGGAGAAGGAGACAAAATTGGTCAGGTCCTTCCTGACAGCATCTTGGCTGAGCTCGAAGGTAGCACTACAGATAATCTTCAACTTTATAATCACAATGGAGCCCAACATTTCCATTGCTGAGTGAAACTGAGTTTTGCTACCTTTCTTGCCATAGTTGTTAAGTGAATCACTGCAGTTGTGAAGTTACTGTGTTTTCAAAAAAGGCGGGTCTTTTTTTTGACCCCGAAAAATGGCTGGCGCTTTTCGGGTGACTTAATCCCCCTGCACTTGGTGGGCGGTCGCGCTTGTGTTGACCGGCGTTGGTGGGCACCTCCGCGGGCACCCAATCCGGTGTGCAACAACCCCCCGTCTCCCCGCCCCCACCATCCCCCCATCCATGTTTTAAAAGGCCTTAATTTGGGGGGGCTTATTCCATGCCTAAAAACAGCTGGGACCCTATTGGGGGCGGGAGAACGGTAGTAACTCAGCTGTAAAGTGAATCTGGCTTCCCCATTGAAGGGGGAACCAAGGATGACACATTTGGTCATCAGAAGGTCTCAAAAAGTGACCACATGACCCTGGGACACAGCAATTGTCCTAAATATGTGCCAGTTGCCAAGTGTCTGAATTTTTTATTATGGGGAGATGCTGCAATGGTCATAAGGGTCATATTTTTTCAGTGCCATTGTAATTTTGGTCACTAAACGAATATTTATAAACTGAGGGCTGCTGTATTACCTTCAGCTGGTCCATGATCTGTTGATGACATGGTTTTTTTTTTTTTTGTTCTGCATTTTGATTTTGCTGTCCATACGCTTCTTCTTCGACACACATGTTCCCATCTACTGAGAAAACAAATTTTGGCTAGTGACGGTAAAAGAATTGGGAAGAATTTCAACAGTCCAACCTTGCTTATAGGTGGCATGGAATGACTTGCCTCTAGAAGTTGTGAATTGCTCCAACACTGGAAGTTTTTAAGAAGAGATTGGACAACCATTTGTCTGGAATGGCATAGGGCTTCCTGCCTGAGCAGGGGGTTGGACTAGAAGACCTCCCAGGTCCCTTCCAACTCTGCCATTCTTCCGTTATCTTCTCGGGGCGAAGCGATCCACGTGCTTGGATCTCTCTTCATAGGACATCGTTTCTTACACTCTGGATCATCTTCAATGAGATTATTTGAACAGGTCCCAATTTTTTTTGAAGCCTTCTCTAAGTAGAGGCAGTCCTTGACTTAACAACAGTTCATTTAGTGACCGTTTAGTGAAAGTTACAACAGCACCGAAAAAGTTACTTATGACCAGTGGTGGGATTCAACAGGTGTAACAACCGGTTCGGTGAGTGCGTGCTTCTCGTGCGCAGTGTTTGAGAACCACCCAATTTCAGCTCTAAAACTTACCTTCTGCCACAGCTCCAGTGAGTAAATCAGCGGAGGTGCGGCAATATGGTGTGCCATGCGAATCAGCTGGGCTGAAAAACACGGAAACATAGGACAGACTAGCGCAGGGGCAGGGTGGGACTAACGGATCGCCTTAACTACTGGTCCTCCCAAACCGGTCCGAACCGGCTGAATCCCACCTCTGTTTATGACAATTTTTCATAGTTACAACCTTTGTAGCATCCCCATGATCATGTGACTAGAATTCAGATGCTTGGCAATCCGTTCATACTTATGATCGTTGCTGTGTCCCAAGGTTTAGAGGAGTAAACTAGAACACTGACTACATATGATTTATTGATGTAATCTAAAACTACATTTTGCAACCACATATTACACTAATGTTTTCATATTCCTATGTCCCATGTATTTAGTTTCTGTTTCCTAACTGAAGAACCTTATACTTGTCTCTGTTAAATCTAGTTCTTTGGCTCATTTCTTTAATCTGTCAAAATCATTTAGCCAATTACCATCTTTTTCTTTAGATTTTTTACCTGCTTCCTCAAGCAATGAATAATAATAACAACAACAACAACAACAACAACAACAACAATAATAATAATAATAATAATAATAATAATAATAATAATAATAAACCCTTCAGAAAACTTACATCGTTTTTCTGTTTAAAAATATCAAATTTGCAATTGTTTACCAGTCCTTAGTACAACCGCATCACCAAAATGATGAAATGCAAGGAAAATTAAGAACCAAAGATGAAATAGATGCGTAGGTGGAAGCAAAGGATATAGCTACAATTTTTAAGATAAATAAAAAATTTAAAGTAAGAGTAAACAGAAATAAAGTATTCATAACAAAACACTGCAAAGCTTTCTTAAATGCTTAAATCTAAATTAAGGATCTAATAAAATATTAATGAGTTAAGAAAAAAATATATATAAATCAATAAACTTCCAGCTGATTTTAAGAAAAACAGCTGAATTTCCATAGGATCAATCAAATTTGTTTTGTCAATAGAAAGAAATCAACTGAAAGGAATATGAGTGGAGTGGGCTAACCTCAAGAGAATTATTCACTGTTTGAAAAAAGAAAGACCATACTTCCTTTTTCATTTCTTACAAATATCTAACCATTCTTATGACTAACCTAAGAAAGAAGATCTATCATATTTGAAGCTCCATTGGTTGAAATTGGCTCTTGATGGATCATGAAAGGTTTCAGGGAAGAAATGAACCTGCCTGTGTGTTTACTTAACGTAGGTCCCAGTTTCTAGAGGCTTTTAAGAAGAGACTGGACAGCTATCTGTCTGAAATGTATAGGGGCTCTTGCTCGAGCAGCAGGTTGGACTAGAAGACCTCTGAGGTACCTTCCAACTTCTGTTCTTCTGCTTGCATGATTCTGATCTTCGTAGGCAATGGTGGGATGCTGCCGGTTTAACAACCGGTTTGATGATCGCACACTTTGCATGAACCGGTCCAAACCGAGAGAATCCCACCCCTGTTCGTAGGTACAAGACATCGAAATATTTGAAGATCTTTTCCAAGGTTTTCATGGCTGCTTAACCCAATGCCAGTTGTGTGTTGTTATGTGTGAGGTCCCTTTCCAGTTCTGTGATTCTATGTATATGTGTTCTATGCTTGGAAAAGTTGCAGTTGGTTAAAGAGGATTTTACAAAACTGGCAGGCAATGCAAGAGGCCAGTGAAATTACCCACACAGCATGGAATATATGGTTAAAGAGTGTTTGGAATGCAGTGCAGTTCAGTACTGATAATACTTACCCCTGTTTCTGTGGGGAGAGATTATTCCAAGTGTTTCTCCCCCTGGGCAGATTGATGATGGATGGACTTCAACGTCCAGAATTCCCCAGCCAACAGGAATTCTGGGAGTTGAAGTCCATGCATGCTGGCTGGGGAATTCTGGGAATTGACATCCACACTGTCAGGATTTCGGCAGCTACTTCCATTTAAATCATGAGTCTTGAGCCAAACTTCCAAAACTTAAAAAGGATTTATTGGGAGTTAAACTGTCCGACACTGCCTGGGTGTAGCTGACTCTGAGGCACATCATTCATTGTCACCTTTGACCCTGGTTTCCCCCCACCTCCTGGGTGTATCGTAATTCATATTCTCCAATGGGACACATCCATAGCCAAGAGTCATCAATCACGCTCTCCAGTTAGAATTTTGCATTGGAGAAACTTCAGTCACCTAGTTACTATCTTTGAAAACATTTATGGAATGCAATTTCATTTTGCAAGCTGCTGTACTATTCCCACCTCCCTTTCTGTTGGCAACTCTAAAAAGACCATATATTTTATGACTTGACACACACGTCTTCAGGATATCCAAGTGGAGAAACACCTCCCTACCTACTGTGGGAATTCCACGGGGATACAGTTGGAGAATATCGCATACACTTCCTGGAAACACTTTTATTTGAATTACTGTATTTTAAGACTCGGTGATTTTTCAAGTGCTCCCATCTCGTAGGGACTTTGCCTTGTTTCAGATGGTTTCCATCAAATTAGAAGTTTGTCCATTTTTGATTTTGGGCTTTATCGATTAAATACCGTGTTTCCCCGAAAAGAAGACCGGGTCTTATATTAATTTTTGCTCCAAAAAATGCATTAGGGCTTATTTTCCGGGTAGGTCTTATTTTGGGGGAAATACAGCGCTAAATGCATCCATCTGGCTGACAATCTTATATGGGGCTTATTTTGGGGGTAGGTCTTATATTACGAGCATCCTGAAAAAAAAACATGCTAGGACTTATTTTCCAGTTGGGTCTTATTTTTGGGGAAACACAGTAGATAACGGAAATAGCTAGTTTAAAGTACTATGTAAAATTAAAAAGTTGTGGTTTGATGTTATTACCCTATTCTATTGCACCAAAGGAAGTTGGAAGTCAATGCCTTTTTTCCATCTTTCCCCCTCTTCTCCTCCACATTTTCTCCTTCCACTTTCTTCCCAATCTTCCCTATTTCTCCTTTTCTTTTCTTTTGTATTCTTTTTGTACACTATATCATAAATTAATAAAATTGGTATACACACACACAAACACGCACACACACACACGTTTGTCCACGAAGGATGCAGTGTGGAAAAATAGCACTTCCCAGAATACAATGAAGTTATTTTTGAGATAACATGACACAGGATTAGATTAGTTTAGAGCCTCTGTCTGTTCCCTTGACCCACATTCAAAGAAAAAAGAATTACTAGCACGTGCAGTTGCAAAAAAACATTTTGCCTTCTCTCTTCCTAAATATGTTTTTAAAAAAACACACACACATCACCCCACCCCCTGGAAGATACTTTCTATTGGCATAAATCAACTGCAGGCATTTTTGTATACCAATTGGCCTGCTATGCAAGTATAAAACTGACATTAGAATGTATATACATTTTTCTGCATCTATTAGCAACACCAACATGTGGCACCAATAAAGGCTATTTTAATCTTCCATGTGAAAACTGCTTAGGTTTTATTGGTCCTGCCTTTCACATCTGCTGTTGAAGTTTGCAAAGTTCAAGTTATTTATATTAATTAGTATGCAGGGAAGATAAGGCTTTGCATTAAAGTTCTGGTTTGTTCTAGTTTGTTTTAGGTTATTGTATTATTTTCAAGTTGCCTTTTGAGCAGACATGGAGGAGGGAAGAGTCCTCTCTCAACGTGAAACGCTCTGTAGGAAAAATACACTTTTAAATCTATAAATTAAGTTGAAAATACACTATTAAATCTGTAAATAAGTTGAAAATACACTTTAAATCTGTAAATAAGTTGAAAATACACTTTTAAATCTGTAAATAAGTTGAAAATACACTATTAAATCTGTAAATAAGTTGAAAATACACTTTTAAATCTATAAATAAGTTGAAAATACACTTTTAAATCTATAAATAAGTTGAAAATACACTTTTAAATCTGTAAATAAGTTGAAAATAACTTTTTAAATATGTCAGTAATTGAAAATACACATTTTAACCTGCAAATAATCTACCTCTATAGCAGGTGGATTGATCCATGGAAAATAGAGATGGCTGGGCTGATTGAAATGAAAGACTGGTTACAGTATAGATAGTCCTGGACTTACGACCATAGCAGAGCCCAAAATTTTGCTTGTTAAGCAAGATGTCAAGGTTCCCGCGATTTCCCTAATTAAATCATGACCCTTGAGCCAAGCTTCAAAAAAAATCAAAAGATTTATTAGGAGCAACACGTCAACATTAACTTAAACAATCCAACTCTTACAACTCTGTAATTTACATTCACCTGTGACCTTGTTTCCCCCCCTCCCACATGGGTGTATCATAAATCAGATTCTCCAATGAAGCACGTTCATAGGCTGGGTGTCATCAATCATGTTCTCCAATGAAGGACTTTCCCAGGCAGAAGATCTGGTAGCCTAGCTACAATCTGTGATGACATCACCCCACCCCCTGGATGGCACAAAAATAACAAAGTCACCAAAGTAGAATAAATTCCCTTTAATGCCTCTAATTTGGCCCCCAGTGTCCAGTTATCCTCGGCTGGAGATCAAAGTCTTCCAAAAACAGTCTACGAAAGGGAAGAAATGCAGTCTGAACCCTAAGTAAAGATAATTAGAAATAAAAAAAACCAACACAAACCACGCTGAAGTAATTAACACGACAGGCCAGGATGATAAATTGCAGACTTCCAAAAGATAATGCAGCACCCACAGTTAGGAGGATGCCAAAACCCAGATAAGCCTCGACAAAGATAATGCACTCTTTGCTTCCAGCAAGGAGCTGTGTGCAAACGTCCTTCTTATATCCTGTTCTCCCAGTTGCAACTAATGAAAGGGATCAGGGCCTTTTTCTCTCTCGTAAGCCACGTTGCTCCCTTCTCCGTTCCTCCTTGCATGCCCTAGGATAAAAAGGGGGTGGCCTTGGGTCTTCCTCTGAATGCCCAGCCGGACTGTACCCTTCCCCTGTGTCTTCTACAGTCACCGGAGCCACCCTCCCGCTCCCTGTCAGCTGCTCAATCTCCAACAAGGGCATGACAATAAGACTCCAACAAGGGCATGAGAATCTTTGTAAGATAAGTGTGGAGTGTACTTCTGGTTTTAAACTGTCGTAATGCTCCCTCAGATTCCCCCCTCCTTATTTATGGCAACTCAAAAACAGGCATAGAAATGCTTTACGAGTTGACACCAGACAGGTGAGGTTTGGCCCATTTTACCACCTTTTTTGGCCACATTTGTTAAGTGAATTGCTGCCGTTGTTAAGTGAGTAACACGATTGTTAAGTGAATCTGGCTTCCCCATTGTCTTGTCTTGTCTGAACGTCGCAAAAGGGGGGGGGTGTCACATGACCCTGAGATGCTGCGACCATCATAAATATGAGTCAGTTTGCCAAGCAGCTGAATTTTGATCACATGGCTGTGGGGATGCTTGCAACGGTCATACGTGTGACCATTTTTCCCCCCAGCGTCTTTGCAACCTTGAAGGGTCACTAAGTTAATTGCCGTAAGTCAAGGATTATTTTGCAGTTACTTATTTGCCATCCCCCAAACCTGATGGTTTTGCATCTCGGGCAAGTGGCTTTTAAAATAATTCCTCTGACTGGAATATGTGTTCGTGGTAGGAAAAAAATGGTATCTGAACCTCAGTCTGCGGTCACAACCGTTCTCCTCCTTACCGTTGTTTCGTTTTAAGTTAAAAACGGCCTCAGTGTCATAATAAGAGGTTGCGCTGCCAGAAACTACCTAGGCAGGAAAATGGTGAGATTCATTTGAAGTACATCCCCACAGGAGTAATAACACAAGGCCATCATTACTGCATTCATTCTATATCAGCATTGCTATAAAAATGGATTAGAGAGTGAGATGAGAGAGGGAAGAAGACAGAGGGAGAGGGAGGAAGGGAAAGACAGGGAGGGAGGGGGAAAGAGAGGGAGGGAGGGAGAACGAGAGAGGGAGAGAGAAAGGGAGGGTGAGAGAAGGGGAGAGGGAGAGGGAGGGAGAGAGGGAGGGAGGGAGAGAGATGAAGGGAGAGAGAGGGAGGGAGGGAGAAAGAGAGAGAGAGAAGGGAGGGGAGAGAGAAAGGGAGGAAGGGAAAATGAGAGGGAGGGAGAAAGAGAGAGAGAGGGAGAGAGAGGGGGAAAGGGGGAGGGAGGAAGGGAGAGAGAGGGAAGAAGAGAGAGAGAGAGAGAAAAAAAAAACACTTTTTTTTTAATTTGGAAGAGTTTCTCATCTGAATTTCAAGAGAGGGACAGAAGAAAATAATGACATTATATAAATGCACATAACTCATTTCAGCCACAGGGTAAAAGCTAAGCATGTTAGAAAGTTCACAGAGCCTTATTAAGATTGTCCCATGGTTTAATTCACTGAGGTGTTAATTATAGCCCTCTTTTGGAGCAAGGACGGCTGATAGTTAAGTAAAAGTGGGGTTTCAAGAAAGGGAAGGAGATCTTAGCCGATACAAGATGTTGAGACTCTAGCAAAGAGAGCAGAGAAGAGCAACAAAGAGGATTAGGGGATTGGAGGCTAAATATATATAAAGAACAGTTGCTGGAGTTGGATTTGTCTAGTCTAAAGAAAAGAAGAATTAGGGGTGACAGGATAGCAGTGTTCCAATATCTCAGGGGCTGCCCCAAAGAAGAGGGAGTCAAGCTATTCTCCAAAGCACCTGAAGGCAAAACAAGAAGCAATGGGTGGAAACTAATCAAGGAGAGAAGCAACTTAGAACTATTTTTATTTATTTATTTTTTATTTGTCAGTTGCTTACAAGATAATAGGTATAAGTAAAAACATAGTTACAAATACATGGATATATATAAGAAAAATAAAAAAAATAAAAGAAACAATAACTAAGGAGGAATTTCCTGACAGGGAGAACAATGAACCAGTAGAACAACTTGCCTCCAGAACTTGTAAAATGCTCCAACACTGGAAGATTTCAAGAAGAGATTGGACAACCATTTGTCTGACATGGTATTGGGTCTCCTACCTGAGCAGGGGTTGGACTAGAAGACCTCCCAGGTCCCTTCCAACTCTGTTATTCTGGATGCTAATTTTTTTTTCTCTTGGAAAAAATTAAGCAAAGGTCTGATGTCTGTTGTTAAATCAAATTGCTTTTCAACCTCCTTTGAGTTGGTGGTAGCAAATTTTCCCAGCGTGACGTTTTGCTGTCCCCGTTGTCCTCCCTTTGCCTGTCTTGGTTGGCAGCCCTTTGTTGGCAGCAATGTGGAGCAGATCTGACACAGTTTGAGGCTACCCACAAATGGTGTCAAATGAACAGAGGGAAAAAAAAAGGTACCTTGACAGTCACATTCGTAAGGTTAATGTATTCTTGTTGTTAAGTTGGGGGAAGATGCAAAGGCAGGAAAAAAAATGGTGGTTGCCGGAAGATATTTAGGTCATATTTAGACAGTGTTGGGATTCAATTTTTTTTTTTTTTTACTACTGGTTCTGTGGGCGTGGCATGGCTTGGTGGGCGTGGCAGGGGAAGGTTACTGTAAAATCCCCCTTCCCTCCCCACTCCACTAACCTGCTTTCCAGCTCCGTTCTCCTGTGCAGGGCAACCAAAGAAGACCCAGCCAATCAGCTGGGACTTGGGAGGCGGAGAATAGACGGGGGTGGGGCCAGTCAGAGGTGGGATTTGCCGGTTCTCCAAACTACTCAAAATTTCTACTACCGGTTCTCCAGAACTGGTCAGAACCGGCTGAATACCACCTCTGGATTTAGATAAAGATGGAGGAAGGTTCCAAATATACTTGTTTCGCAAGTACTGGACTTCCTTTGTTTTTTACTTGAAAACCTTTCGCTTCCCATCTGAGAAGCTTCTTCAGTTCAGTTTAGATTCTGGATCAATAGTAGGAACTTCTAATGGTATAAATGGGAAATATTTTTCATCTGAGAATTATTAAGGGCTGAGTAGACACTTTTCTGGCATGGATTAATTTTAATAAGTAAAATTTGTCTGGCCATGGCTGTTTGTCACTTTAGATCTAATATAGATCTTTTTCAGCTGGTATTTTTTATTTTACAAAGGAAATAGTAACAGATGCGTGATATACTGTTGTTTAAAGATATGGAAAAAAGAACACAATGGGTAGGAACTGAGCTTTTTAATGCTTAAACAGCATGCACCTGGATAAAATGCCTATAACTTAACTTAAATAACCTTTAAAGATTTAACTAAATTAACAGAGAACATTGAAAGACCCCATTGTCTTCCTTTCCACCTACGCGTCGAATTAAAAATAATCCAGTTTCTGGATTCCCTAGCGGTACAGGTAATCCTCGACGAATGACCACAATTGGGCCCCAAATTTTCTGTTGCTAAGGGAGACATTTCTGAAGTGAGTTTTGTCCCATTTTACGACCTTCCTTGCCACAAGTTAGTAAGTGAATCATGGCAGTTAAGTTAGTCCCGCAGTTGTGAAACGAATCTCGCTTCCTTATTGACTTTGCTTGTCAGAAGGTCACAAAAGGGGATCACATGACCCCCGGGAGGGGACGGACGGACACTGCAACCGTCATAAATATGAATCAGTTGCCAAGCGCCTGGATTTTGATCGCATGACCATGGAAATGCTGCATGTCATAAGTGTGGAAATGGTCATAAGTCACTTTTCCCACTGCCGTTGTAACGTCAAACATCATCATCATCATCTTTTAACAACCCCATAATCCCTTGTGGGGTGGAGTCTGGGCAACTGAATGGAGCTAGCAGAGTGTTTTAATGGCCGGATGCCATTCCTGACGCCAGTGCGGAGTTTTGTTGCCAAACGTCTGGATTTTGATCACGTGACCATGGGGATGCTACGAGAAATATGGTCGTAAGTCATTTTTTTTCAGTGCTGTGGTCACTGAATGAACTGTTGTAGGTCAAGGACTGCCTGTATACTGGCCCATAAGTTAAACCAACAAACTTAGTTTGTGTGGCACAGTTAAATCACAGGTGTTCAAGCAAGGTAAACACAAACTTCTTATGAAATTGCATCTGCTTCAATCAGAGGTGGCATTGAGTAGGTTCTGACCAGTTCTGGAGAACCACTAGCGGAAATTTTGAGTAGTTTGGAGAACCGGTGGCAGAAATTTTGAGTAGTTCTGGAGAACCGGTAGTGGAAATTTTGAGTAGTTCGGAGAACCGGTAGTTGAGTAGTTTGAAGAACCGGTGGCAGAAATTTTGAGTAGTTTGGAGAAATGGTAGCGGAAATTTTAAGTAGTTCGGAGAACCAGCAAATCCCACCTCTGACTGGCCCCAATCCCCCATCTCTTCTCTGCCTCCCGAGTCCCAGCTGATCGGCCGGGTCTTCTTTGGTTGCCCTGCAGAGGAGAACAGAGCTGGAAAGCAGGTTAGTGGAGTGGGGGAGGGAATGGAGATTTTACAGTAACCTTCCCCTGACATGCCCACCAAACCGCATGATTTTACTTTGTAGAAAGAAGATCTATCTACACCGTATATTGTCATTTAAATTTTTGCTGCTTTTGATCAATTCAGGGAATTTAGGTTGATTAATTTTCAGCCTTAACCCACTGGTGTGCACATGACTAGTTCATTTTAATGGGTTATGCCGAATGGCTCAATTTTTGCTCTTGTTTGTACACGTTTTTAAATCTTTTACTTCTGTGTGAACAGTTCAGTGGAAAGTACGAAAAATATGTCAATAAAGCTTTCTATGAAGGGATTCTCTTGTTGAACTTGGAAGAGATGAACCTCTGAGTAAAGCACTACTGTTAGATTTACGCTGTCTTCACAAAATCAAAAGGTTTTTATCATTTGCGGAGCTGCAGCATTTAATTGGTTGGATTAATTAATTCAAAGAATCCCTCAATTGATGAAATACCGTTCCTTAATAATGAAACAGCAGGTCTTCTTTGTTTGGCTGCATAATTTATACTTATAAATTGTTGTTAATTATTTTTACTGCCAAGACTGGAGGTTTCAGGGTTTCAGACTGGAAGAAGGTTAAATTATTTGAAGGTTGGAGCAGAGGTGACACTTCAAAAAGCAAAGCACAGATCACACGGTGAAACAAACTGAAAATTAAGTTGATCCCTGGTTGATGCAAGTTCCTTTGGAAAGTTGGTGGGTTTATTGATTCTGAGATCTGGACTTTCTGGTTTTTCTTTGAAGACGTTTCACTTCACATCCAAGAAGCTTCTTCAGCTTCTGGGGGAATGGAAGGATTATCCTGTCAGGGCTGAAGAAGCTTCTTGGATGAGAAGTGAAACGTCTTCAAAGAAAAACCAGAAAGTCCAGTTGCCTCTTGAAAAAAAAAAAACCAAACACCTGTGAGACAACCAGAACCCGAAGGACTGAGAATCTCCATAAACATTGATTCTGAGAATGATCCAATCTTAATCTGAGCCAGTGCTCCATTCATTGGTAAGTATATACAGTGTTAACCCGATGAATGATATAATTGATTGAGGGTTCAACTCCTATGCACCATCTTTTCTGAGCCATTGAACTCAAATTTCCGAGTAGCTTTGTACTGAGGTGAAGTCAACTTCAGCATTTCTCAATACTGTTACATTTCTAGGCACGCTTACCTGGAAAAAATTTTTTACCTGTTAAAGAAAGAGAGAGGGGGGTACCTAGAACTAAAGAGACATTTCCTGAGGGTGAAAACAATTAATCAGTGGAACGACTTGCCACCAGAAGTTGTGGATGCTCCAATACTGGAGGTTTTTAAGAAGAGGTTGGGTAACAATTTGTCTGAAGTGGTGTAGGGTTTCCTGCTTGAGCCTGGGGTTGGACTAGGAGACCTGTAAGGTCCCTTCCAATTCTATTTTATTCTGTCCATCAAGGCGTGATTCCCACCTAGAATTAAAGGGAAATTTCCTGACACTGATTAAAACAGCCAATGGAACTGTTTGCCTCCAGAAGTTGTGGATACTCCATCACTGGAAGCTTTTAAGAGGAGATTGGACAACCACTTGTCTGAAATCGTATAGGGTCTCCTACTTGAGCAGGGGTTTGACTAGAAGACCTCCAAGGTCCCTTCCGACTGTCTTCTTCTGTATGTCCTACATCAGGGGTCTTCAAACTTGACAGCTTTTAAGACTTGTGGACTTCAACTCCCAGAATTCCTCCTCCAGTCATGTTAACTCAGGAATTCTGGGAGTTGGAAGTCCACAAGTTCTTCAACTTGCCAAGTTTGAAGACCCTTGTTCTACATGGTGTCCTGATCTGAATGCAAAAGGGAAAATGTGTTTCACTGTGTTTCAATATCCTGTTGCACACAAATTATCCAGAAATATTGATGATCTCTTGGGATTCCCCTTGCAATTGGAATGTCTGCGTAGCTCTTGTTTTTTCCTATCCATATCGTTAATTTATGGTTTTAATTGTGCATTTGGGCAGAAGGCAGTCATTTAATTTCATTTTTGCCTTTTTTTCTCCCCCCTCATGGTTGGGGACTACCAAGGACCCCTAGATGCAGGCAGTGATGGGATTCAAATAATTTAACAACCGGTTCACCAAACTGCTCAAAAAGTTAACAACTTGTTTTTAATGAACCGATGCGAACCAGCTGAATCCCACCACTGGATGTAGGGGTATTTCAGGTAGTCCTTGACTTAAAAACTTCCGTGTAGCGACTGTTCAGGTGTACTCCCTTGTTCAGGTGTACTCCCTCCCTTTACAAAGTGATTTATGACCATATTTTCACACTTATGACCCTTGCAGCATCCCCCTAGTTACAAAAATCTAGATGCTTGGCAACCGACTTGTATTTATGATGCTGGCAGCGTCCCAGGAGGGTCATGTGATCCCCTTTTGCGACCTTCTGACAAACAAAACCAGTAGGGAACCCAGATTTGCTTAACCGACATGTGACTTGCTTAGCAACTGCACTGATTCACTTAACGACGGTAGCAGGAAAGGTGGTGACACGGGGCAGAACTCATTGAACGCCTGTCTCGCTTAGCAAGGGAAATTATTTGGGGCTCCGGTCGTGGCCGTAAGTCGAGGACTACCTGTAGAAATGTAATAAACCTCATCTCTGCAGCGGAGAAACCCTGTCCCACCCGACGTGTCCCCCTCTTCCTTCCTTTACTGCCCCTCCCTCAATGATTTGTGTCCCCTTTTGTTTTCAGAAGGCAGGGAGTGTGTAAACTGTGGAGCTACCTCAACCCCACTTTGGAGGCGAGATGGCACAGGGCATTACCTCTGTAACGCCTGTGGATTGTACCACAAAATGAATGGGCAAAATCGGCCGCTGATAAAGCCCAAAAGAAGACTGGTAAGTGAAACTCGGATTTCAAAAAATGCACTAACTTCTTTTTCTCCTCTCTCTCTCTCTTCTCTTTCTTTCTTTCTATTTCCTTTTTTCTTTCCTCCCACTCCTCTTCCTTATCCTCCCTACCTTCATCCTTCCATCCATCCCTTCTCTACCATCACGTCCTCTTCCCTCCCTCTTCCCTTCCACCTCCTCCTCCCTACCTCCATCCATCCATCCGTCCCTTCACTTCTACCTCCTCCCTCCCTCCCTTTCT
This sequence comes from Notechis scutatus, assembly GCF_049901735.1. Taxonomy (NCBI): domain Eukaryota; kingdom Metazoa; phylum Chordata; class Lepidosauria; order Squamata; family Elapidae; genus Notechis; species Notechis scutatus. Next base: position 76,340,695 of record NC_142014.1, on the reverse strand, counting down.
TTCTACTTCCTCCTCCATACCTCCACCCATCCAACCATTCATCCATCCCTTCTCTTCTACCTCTTCTCTCCCTTCCCTTCTACCTCCTCCTCCCTACTTCCTTCCTTCCTTCCATCCATCCATCCATCCATCCATCCATCCATCCATCCATCCATCCATCCATCCCTTCTCTCTCCTCCCTCTCCCTTCCCTTCTACCTCCTCCTCTCTACCTCCATCCATCCATCCATCCATCTATCCATCCATCCATCCATCCATCCAATCCCTTCTCTTCTACCTCCTCTCCTCTCTCCCTTCCCTTCTACCTCCTCCTCCCTACTTCCATCCATCCCTTCTCTTCTACCTCCTCTCTCCCTTCCTTCTACCTTCTCCTCCCTACCTCCATCCATCCATCCATCCCTTCTCTTCTACCTCCTCTCTCCCTTCCTTCTACCTCCTCCTCCTCCTCCTACTTCCATCCATCCATCCCTTCTCTTCTACCTCCTCTCTCCCTTCCCTTCTACCTCCTCCTCCCTACCTCCATCCATCCATCCATCCATCCATCCATCCATCCATCCATCCATCCATCCATCCATCCATCCCTTCTCTTCTACCTCCTCTCTCCCTTCCCTTCTACCTCCTCCTCCCTACCTCCATCCATCCATCCCTTCTCTTCTACCTCCTCCTTCCTCCCTCCTCCCTCCACCTCCTCCTCCACCTCCTCCTCCTCTACCTCCTCCTCCTCCTCCTCCTCTTCCTTCTTTCCTCAGCCCAAGATGGAGAACTTTCTGGAGGGACTAGAACTGGGCCAATCCGCCCAAAGTCTTATTTGTCTGTACAGAAGAGAGTTTTTGAGGGGCCCCGCTCCCCATTTTTCACCATGAGTGCCAAGTTATGTACCATTTCTGTCTCTCTCTATATGTCTTTTATTTAAAAAAAAAAATTCTGGAACTTTTGCTTTGAAATGAAAAATAGGGTCAGGATGATCTTAAACGGTTTGTCTTTGAGGGTGATGGTGGTTGAAGATGGAGAAGATGCAGAAAAAGATGGGAAAGAGAGGATTGATTAGGGGGAAAGGAAGTGGGGGGAGATACAATGCCTTGATCCTGATGGTTTGCAAAAATTAAAAAGGTCCTGAAAGCTTAAAGATGGTGGACAGCCTTATCTTCTGAGGCGGGTTTGTTAAGAGTACCGAAAGGTTCCAGAAGCTGAAAAGAATAGGATGTTTTTACCTCAACTTCCTCTGTAATAAAATGAGTGAGAGACTCAACAGTGAAAGACTGCAGTTCATTTAGTGACCATTCGAAGTTACAACGGCACTGAAAAAAGTGAGTCATAACCATTTTTTTTCACACTTATGACCGTTGTAGCATCCCCTTGGTCACATGATCAAAATTCGATCATGATCAATTCTTGGCAGTTTGATTGTTTCCTTGCAGACCGTTCATGACCCAACTAGGTAACTTCATCAGTGCTAGAAAGGAGTGGAGTTTGCAAGGAGGAGGAGAAGAGGAGGAGGAAGAAGAGGGGAAGGAGGGGGAGGAGGAAGAGAACTGTGGGGTTCTGGGCACTCTTTGAGATTGTTTCCTTTTCAGACGTCTCATGACCCAACTAGGTAACAGCATCAGTGCTAGAAGGGGAGTGGTGTTTGTCCTCTTTTTATCCATTCGTGGATATAGGCTGTGGATTGTCAATTCCACAGCAGAGCAGGGCCCTAACCAGATTCTGGTTATGGAGAGAGAAATGGAGGCACTATGCTTACAGGCACACAGATAGCGAGATCCTATCCTAATCCTGGATTTGAGCCATTCTCACGCTTAACTGTGTTTGATTGTTAGAATGCCAGGTGACTGGATAAGGAGAAGCACATTCTCCCTCACCTCTCATTAGGATGTTGTTTTTCCCCTAGTCTTTTGCAGCCCACCTGGGGTTTTTTTTTCCAGGACCTTTTTGGGTTATTTCCCCCCACAACCCCATCCCCTCTTTGAGGATTAAAAAAAAAACACACCGCTTTCCCAAAAACCAAACAACACAAAGTGGGATTATAAACGGGTCCGAGGGAAGAGAATGACACAGCCCCTTCCTCTTCCCAGTGCCCGACCCACGACTGAGCGTCCTTCCGAAGCTGCTTCTCATTAGGGAAAATAAAAGTTGGAGGGAAGTTCCATATGCCTGCGTGTACCGTGTCGTTTGGCCCTAAGGAAATAGGACATTGTTTTTGTTTGTTACATCTGTTTCTCTAAAGGTTTTGGAAGACGTACAAGGCTGTTTGGATAAATCGGCTGGTGCTTTGGATTGTAAATGGGGGAGAGGAGGGAGCAGAGGAACGTTTTGCAGGGACTGGTAGAGAGGATAATGCTGGACCTTTAAGTAGAAATCCTGCCTCTCCCCCTCCCTTTCTTAATATAGGTAAAGGTAAAGGTTCCCCTCACACATACATGCTAGTCTTGCTAGTCATTTCCGGCTGTAGAGGGGGCAGCATTATCTCCGTTACAAAGCTGAAGAGCTAGCGCTGTCCAAAGACGTCTCCGTGGTCATGTGGCCGGCAGAACTAAATGCCGAAGGCTCACGGAACGCTGTTCCCTTCCCACCAAAGGTGGTCCCTATTTTTCTACTTGCATGTTTTACATGCTTTCGAACTTCTAGGTTGGTAGAAGCTGGGACAAGGAACAGGAGCTCACACCGTTACATGGTGCTAGGGATTTGAACTGCCGAACTGCCGACTTTTCTGATTGACAAGCTCAGCATCTTAGCCACTGAGCCACCATGTCTCCTTTTCTTAATATATAAACCCTTTTTCAGGTGAGGGAGGGCTGTCCCATACAGGTGTTCCTTGATGTACGACCACAAAAGAGCTGAACATTTCTGTTGTAAAGCGAGAGAGTGGTTGAGTGAGTTTTGCCCCAACTTTCTTGCCGTAGTTGTTAAACGAACCCCTGCAGTTGTTAAGTGAATCTGGCTTTGCCCAATGACTTTGCTTGCCACGACAATCGGGTCTTCATTCGACCAACCTGGGAAGGATGAAAGGGCTGAGTCAGAACAGAATAGAAGCTAAACAAAACAGAATTACAGAGTTGGAAGGGACCTTGGAGGTCTTCTAGTCCAACCCCTTGCTCAAGCAAGAAACACTACACCATTTCAGACAAATGGTTTTCCAGTTTCTTCTTTAAAGCCTCCAGCGATTGGAGCATTCACAACTTCTGGTGGCAAAATGTTAAATGTTTTCACTCTTAGGAAATTTCTCCTTAGTTCTGGGTTGCTTCTCTCCTTGATTAGTTTCCACCCATTGTTTCTTGTCCTGCCTTCAGGTACTTTGGAGAATAGCTTGACTTCCTCTTCTTTGTGGCAGTCCCTCAGATGCTGGAACACTGCTATCATGTCTCCCCTGGTCCTTCTTTTCACTAGACTAGACATAACCCATTCCTACAACCATTCTTCGTTTTTGTCCTCCAGGTTCCTTGGAGAATAAGTTGACTCCCTTCTTCTTTGTGGCAGCCCCTTATATATTAGATATTGATAAGAGTTAACCTTGGGCCCTGTCAGGATCAAAGGGGAAGGGCTTTGATCGTCAAAAGTTGTTAGAATTCTTAGATTATTTTACTTTATGATTGATCCAGAGATATACACGCAAGCACACAGACATTAGTTAGATATGAAAATTCTTCCGTTTGATTGTAGTATAATTAACAGCTCTCTTCCTTTCCCCAAACCAGCTGCTAGAATAAATTTGCATCCAATGCTGGGAAAGAATACTTTGGTATGTGTCAGGAGAGTTCCTGGTTGTAGTGTGCTAGATGTGGTTTCCAACATATGAGAATCAGAAGAAAAATTAAGATACCCTTTTGCCCCCATGTGCAAAAGAAGACAGAGTGCATGTGCTGATTTGCATGATTATATGCACAGGATGAAAATAGGTCTTAAAAGGGAATGGAAGACATGCAGTTGTCATGGCGAGGCCACCAAGGGTATTGCTGATCATCCATAACTCAAGATTCGCTGAAACTACAACTCCCATATTTTCTTATGTTAAGTGGTAGCTCTAACTCCTCTGGGAGAATCGATAGTTGGGGACGAACCACGAGCAGAGGGGTTTGGCTAGAAGACCTCCAAGGTCCCTTCCCTTTCTATTATGAATTTGAATTTGAAAAAAACGTAAGAGTTGTTCTTAAGTCTTCCTTGGCACAAATATACAGTACATCGGACCTGAGAACCTTTGCTGTTGGATGATGATCTGGTGGCGCCCACAGAACTCCTGCTAAATTTCCAAAATAAATAAGAAAGCCCCTGGATTCCTTGAGAATTAAAACCTTCCCTCCTCCATCCAGCGGCTATAACGGTTTTAAAATTCTTCCTTCGATGAATCTAGCCCTTAGACTTATATACCGCTTCACAGTGCTTCACAGCCCTCTCTAAGTGGTTTACAGAGTCAGGATGTTGCCATCACAATATGGGTCCTCATTTTACCCACTTTGGAAGGACGGAAGGCTGAGTCCACCTTGATCCTGGTGAGAATTGAATTGCTGAACTTCTGGCAATCAGCAGTCAGCAGAAGTAGGCTGCAATACTGCATTCTAACTACTGTACCAACAGTCCCTTCCTTCCTTCCTTCCCTCCCTGTATTCCCATTCCTTCCTCTTTTCCTCCTTCCCTCCCTGTATTCCCCTTCCTTCCTTCCTTCCCTCCGTCCTTCTGTCCCTCCCCCTCCCTCCTTCCTTCCCTCCCTGTATTCCCCTCCTTTCCTTCCCTCCGTCCTTCTGTCCCTCCCCCTCCATCCTTCCTTTCCTCCCTGTATTCCCTTTTCTTCTTTCCTTCCTCCCTTCCTTCTTACTTAGCACTTAGACTTATATACCGCTTTACAGCCCTCTCTAAGCAGTTTACAGAGTCAGGATATTGCCCACCCCCAACAAACTGGCACCTCATTTTACCGACCTCAGAAGGATGGAAGGCTGAGTCGGTCAGGATCGAACTGCCAGCAGTTGGCAGTCGACAGAATTAGCCTGCAATACCGCATTCTAACCACTGCGCCACCACGGCTCTATACGTGGCTGGACTGGTTTTAAGTCCCTTTTTTTTTCAGCACTGACCTAACATTTGTTAAATGAATGATTGTAAGTTCAGGACTCCCTGTAATTTTTAAATGAGCAACTGGGATATCTTGAGTAGGGCTTGACGATTCTCTGGGTTTCTGTCCAGATCAGCTGCATTGGACCATATTACAGGTAGTCCTTGACTTACGGCTGTCATTGAGCCCTGAATTAGGTCTGTCATAAATCATGCCAGTTTTTAAGCAGGTCACTGTGCCTGATTTTTTACAAGTTTTTTTTTTAAATTTGAATTCAGGCCATATGTAGTCCTAGGGAGATTTGCTGTAACTTTGATCCGTCGCTAAGGATTTACTCATAAGTTGAGGACTACCCGTGGTGGGGAATAGACGCCAATATTGGAGAATTCCAAATACGGCATGATTCATTGACAAAAAAACAAAGTACAGTATGAATCAACTGTAAAACTGACAACAACAGTCATTTGAAAAGGCACTGCAGGCTCAGTTCAGTCAAAGTGAAACTTGTTGCGATTCCACTGCTGTCAGCAAAGAAAATTAACCCTGGTTTATAGCTCAGGCATGGTTTGTGGAAGTAAAATAATAATAAAAAAATATTTAAAATAATAGACCCTGTAGGTTTCCTTTCTACGTTATCTGACTTACTTCAGAAGAGCCAGGGATGTTTTGTGATAGGGCTTTTAAACATTCAGATTTTATTGGGCAAAAAAAACAACAACGGTATGTTTCTAGTCCATAAGGCCACAAAGCTGGGTTTTAATATTATTTGGGCAGTGCCTTGGAAAATCACAGATACAGGCAGTCCTTGATGTACGCCCACAATTGAGCCACAAATGTCTGTTGCTAAGCGAGACATTTGCTCCCAGTGAATTTGACTCCGTTTTACAACCTTTCTTGCCACCGTTGCTAAGGGAATCCATTCAGCTGGCTTCCCAGTTGACTTTGCTCATCAGACGGTCACAAAAATGGATCACATGACCCTCAGATATTGCAACCGTCACAACTATGAGTCTGAATTTTGATCACGTGACCACGGGAACTCTGCAATGGTCATAAGTGTGAAAAATGGTCGCAAGTCACTTTTGCAAGTGCCGTCGTAACTTTGAGCAGCCATCAAACAGATTGTTGTGAGTCAAGGACTGTCTGTCCAGATCTTGGAAACTTTGCAAATCACAAAAGAGAAATATTGGGACCGATGCACTGTTTTTGGTCAAAGAAACCTCAGAGAAATACATAACTCTATAGTATTGTTTCCTCTCTCGCCGGTCTGAGAAATAATGTGTTTAAACACAGCATCATAATTAATTTGATCCTGATGTTTAGACTCTCATAACTAAATTGTTGAGCAGTGACATTATTTTACAGATAGGATGTACCACGTTCAGCCCTGAACGTTGTAGTTAAAACACACACACACACACACAACTGCGCAAATCTTCAAGTTGACTGGGAACAAGCTTTTTACATTTTGGGATAAAACATAGGCATATGGCTTGACTAAAATGTGTTAGCCACTGCTGAGGTTCATTAGTCATGGAGAACTGTGAGAAGAACTTTAACCGAAAAAGATCGGTTGATCATTTTGAGGTGGACGGTGGTTGAGGAGTTGTTTACAAGCAGTCTGCAGAACATATGACTCCAGCCTCAGAGGAACACAGAGAAGAATGTCAAGGAGAAAGATTTTGGATGCCTAGCATCTTTAATTAACTCCGTCTTCGGCAATGCACAGTCCCCAGGGTGGGATGGTGGGATGAGGGCCAGGTTGCCCATCAGAGAAGCAACATAGATTGAAGGAGATGGAGGTGGGTGGATGGAGAATGCTTCCAACTGCCCACATGGTGGGATCCAAATGTCCAAGGACGCCTTCCTTGGCATCCGTCACCTCCCCGGGTCCATCCGTTTCCCATTTTTTAAATTTATCAAAGCGCGTTGTTACTACGATGGAAACTGGGCAAGCTCGAAATCAAAGGGCCAATCTCAATACTCTTTAGAAAAAGAATAGTTTTTTTGAGTCCTGCAGACTTTTTAAAGAAATAATGAACGAGGGGGGCTCGTTGCTTGGATGTTTGCCCGTCTCCACCAGGAGAAGGAAGGCAAAACTAAGCTGAAGTTTTAGGGAGGACCATGAGAAGGTTGCATGGAGCAGGCCTCCTAGTTAACTTCTTCTCAGCGGGTGTCTTGGCTCTGGCTGTCATCCTCTCGGTGGCCATTTTATGAATCGGGAATGGCATCCTTGAAGGCAGCCATTTTGTGAGAGAGCGCCATGCTCTCCAAATTCCATCCAAAAGTTGTGGATCCAAGAAAGTGAAGCGGATGTTGTCAACTTGTGAAACATTCCTATGCCTGTTTCCAAGATGCCACGAGGATGAGGGGGGAAAGACCCGAAGGAGCATATGGCAAATAAAATCAGAAGCACATTCCAAGCTTATCTTATAAAGATTGTAATTTAGGAAACCAGGTTTTCTGCCCACGAAAATCCTTTATAGGAGAAAGTGACTGATGACACCCAGCCCATGAACGAATTATTATACACCAGCAGGATGGGGGAAGACAGGGTCATAGGTGATTGTAAGTTACATGTCTCAGAGTTGGCTTCATACAGGTCATACTGGCATGTTGCTCCTAATAAATCTTTTGAAGTTTTTTGAAGCTTGGCTCGAGGCTTATGATTTAATTAGGGCGATCACCGAAATCCTGACAGATGTGTCTACTGAGTGAAGCCTCATAGTTGCTCTACCTCGATGGAGAGAAGTGGGTCACCACGGCATGCTTCATGATCATGACTGAGCCCAAAATTTCAGTTGCTAAGCGAGAGAGTTGTTAACTGAATTCCCCACCCCATTTCACAAACTTTCTGGCCACAAGTGGTTGGTTGGTTGGTTAGTTAGCAGTTGTTAGTTAGTCACATAGTTGTGAAGTGAATCTGGCTTCTCCGTTGACTCTGTTTTGTCAGAAGGTCACAAGAGGTGATCGCAGGTTGGTTAAGGTTTAAGTGTCAAAACCGAACATTGGATGGACATCAGACAATTGATAAGGAGCAGTAGGATGGAAAATTGGCCCTCTATGTGGAGATGTCTATCTCTTGGATCTTGAGAAAGTCTTGGATGCTGTAAGGCAGTTTGGAGGGATCAATTCTAGCAGCTTCATCGGTTAAACTCTAGTATGCCTGACTTTTAATCTCTGATCATTTAAACCTTAATGATAGAACTTGGTGGATATATTCTTGATATCATCTGGAGATGCACATGGTGAATGATCCCACTGGTTTTAGGGAAGCCCGTGAATAATGTATCTAAGACTGTTGTTCATCTGTGTGTTTTTTCTTTCTCTGACTGTTCGTAGCTGGGAACTCTATTGTTTAATACAGAGATCTCCAAACTTGGCAACTTTAAGACTTGTGGATTTCAACTACCAGAATTCTCCGGCCAGCTGGAGAGCTGAAGTCTTAAAGTTGGGGACCCCTGGTTTAATACATTGAAAAATTATGGGTAGAGATTATAAGAATATAAGCAGTGCCCTGCTGGATTAGACCTAGTCTTCTCCCAGTGGGCCACCAATCCTATGAGCAAAATTGACCCCAATGTTTTTGTTGTTAAGCAAGACAGTTGTTAAGTGAATCACTGCAGTTGTGACGTTAGCGACATGTTTGTTAAGAGAATGTGGCTTCCCTCCATTGACTTTGGTTGTCGGAAGGTCACAAAAGCGGATCACATGCCCCTCGGACACCACAACCATCGTAATATGAGCCCGTTTCCTAGCATCCAAAATTGGTCATGTGACCATGGGGATGCTGCCACAGTTGTAAGTGTGAAAATAGCAACAGCAGTAGCACTTAGACTTATATACCGCTTTATAGTGCTTTCCAGTCCTCTCTAAGCAGTTTACAGAGTCAGCCTATTGCCCCCAACAATCTGGGTCCTCATTTTACTGACCTCGGAAGGATGGAAGGCTGAGTCAACCTTGAGCCTGGTGAGATTCGAACTGCTGAAGCGGGTGGCAATCGGAAATCAACAGAATTAGCCTGCAGTACCTGCACTCTAACCACTGCGCCACCAAGGCTTTTAAGTGGTCATCAGTCCCTTTTTTCAGTGCTGTTGTAATTTTGTAGGGTCACTAGTGGTTGTAAGTCAAGGACTACCCATAGATGTTCTTCAGAGGCTGTCCCACTGCCACCAGGGCCAATAGCTGTCTGTCTCCACTACTTTCATGGATGGGTCCCACCCTTGTTGCTGCCAATCAGCCAGCAACACCTCTTGCGGTAGCACACTCCAAAGTTTAATGGCGTGTTGAAAATATTTCTCTCTTGGTTCTTTCGAAGTTTTTCCATTTCATTGGGTTCTGGTTCGTTGCCAAGAGAAACACCAATGCTGAGCCTTGGAATAAATATTATTTTTGGGGTGGCTTCTGAGTTGGCTTTTGCAACTTTGAACTAAGTATTGAGATTCTTGTTGATTAAAATCTTGTGTCTTTCACCATCGACAATCATGAGACTTTGATCTTGACGTTGTTGCCTGCATGATCATTGGGGAAAGATGCAATCCTACTCAGATAACACCCATGATTATCAACAGGATCTGGGCTAATGTAAGACCCAAAGAGGTGACTACACAATTGCACTTGGATCCAACCTCTGAAGAACTCAGTGAATCGATGCATGGTTTATTGTAATGGGCTGGCTTTGCTTTTGTAGGATGCACAGTGATGGTTTAGGGCAGGGTTACTCAACAGTGACAACTTTAAGATGGGTGGACTTCAACTCCCAGAATTCTGGGAGTTAAAGTCCACCCATCTTAAATTCACCAAGATGGAGAAATACTAGTTTAGGGTCTTCAAAACCACCACCACGTGAATCAATGGTGAGGTGACTTTGCTTTCTCTCTTCTCCCCACAGTCAGCTGCAAGACGGGCTGGGACATCGTGTGCAAACTGCCAGACGACAACCACCACACTGTGGAGGAGGAATGCCAATGGGGATCCTGTGTGCAATGCCTGCGGGCTGTACTACAAGCTCCACAATGTAAGTGAGATGGTCATCCTCTCAGCAGAGATAACACGGTTGCGTTACCTCAGGGGTATCCAGCCCGGTCTACTGTGAAGACTTGTGGACTTCAGCTCCATGATGGCTAGGGAATTCTGGGAGTTGAAGTCCACAGTCCGTAATTTGGACAAGGTGGAACGGCGGCGCTGCATTACATGGCAAAGCTAAATTGAACTGCTTTTGATGTGCTCACCTTAGTTTGCCGTCTTGAGATCAAATGCAGGACATTTTAGTCCAGGGAACGGGGAACGACAGTGGACTTCATCTCCCAGAGTTCTTGAAATTCCATGAATTTCCATCCTATCCTCCAAATTTCAGATTTATCCTCCATCTAAATTCCCACAATACCCTTGTCGAACCTTGCTGTGAAAGGGATTGTGGACCATCTAAAGCAGAGATGGGGAACGATGGCCTCTTTATGACTTGTGGACTTCAACTCCCAGCATTCCCCAGCCAGCCGTGGCTGACTCAAAATGGCCGGCTGAGGAATTCTGGGAGTTGATGTCCACAAGTAGTAAAAGGGCCGTACTTCCCTACCTTCTGTTTTGGTGTACGTTGATCGTGTTTGAACACCCATGAAGCTTCCTAAATCAAGCTGGGCTGATGAGATTTAATTCAAGAATGGGGATGCACTGTCCTTCCATATGGAGCTGGACTACAGTTCCCATCGTCACCGACCATCTAAAAATAAATCGTCTCTGATCGGGAAGCAGAGAGACAACTAACCATGCAGTCGTTAAGTGAATCTGGCTTCCCTCATTGACTTAGGTTTTTGGAAGCAGCGGGAAAGGTTGCAAAGGATCCCAGCATGTGGTAAATATGTGTCACTTGCCAAATTTTGATCACACGACCATGAGGATGTTGTGATGGTCATAAGTGCAAGGACTGGCCATAAGTCACTCTTTTTTATAGTACTGTTTTAACTTTGAATTGGTTGCAAAATAAATGGTTGGTTGTGAGTCAAATACATATACATTTTTATATACATTAATTAATTTATACACAGGTTGTCCTTGACGTACGACCACAATGGAGTCCAAAATTTTGGTTGCTAAGCAAGACAGTTTTTAAGTGAATTTTGTCCCATTTTACGACTTTTCTTGCCAGGATTGTTAAGTGGATCCCTGCTTAGTTTGCTAAGTGAGTCACACGGTTGTTAAACAAATCTCGCTTCCCTATTGACTTTGCTTGTCAGAAGGTCGCAAAAGGGGAATCACATGACCCTGGGACACTGCAACCGTCATAAATATGAGTCAGTTGCCAAACGTCTGAATTTTGATCATGAGACCGGGGTGTGTGTGTGTGTGTGTGTGCCACCACGGCCGTAAGTGTGAAAAACAGTCAGAAGTCACTTTTTGCAGTGCCTTCGAAGGGTCACTGAACGAACTGTTGTAAGTCGAGGACTACCTGTACGTAAATGAATGTTGCTAGCCAGTTTTTAAAAAATTACATCCTGTTTTGTCGGTCCTTGCTCTGGAATAGGGATCTGCAAGCTTGGCAACTTTAAGACTTGTGGACTTTAACTCCCAGAATTACCCAGCCAACATGACTAGCTGAGGAATTCTGGGAGTTGAAGTCCACAAGCCCTAAAGTTGCCAAGGTTGGGGACCCCCTGCTCTCAAATAGCATTTCTCAACTTCCGCCATTTTTAAGATGTGCGGACTTCCAACTTCCAGAATTCTCTAGCCAGCAAAGGAATTCTGGGTATTGAAGTCCATGCTCCTTGAAGCGGTTTGAGAAACACTGCTCTAGGCCAGTCATGGCGAACCTTTTTGTTGTGGTGTGTTGAAAGCGGGCGCGTGTGCCAGCACCCACAATGCAATGCACCCCGCTCCCCTGCGCATGGGTGCTCAACACCCCCCACCCCCACCATCCCCTTACTGCGTGCGCCTCCTAGCTGATTTTCAGCCTGTTTGAGGCCTTTTTCGGCCTCCTAGAGCAGGGGTCCCCAACCACCGGGCCGCGGACCGGTACCGTCCGCGGAACAACTCGTACCGGGCAGCTGGCTTGCTGGCGCCGCCATCTTTTTGATGAAAAAGTGCTTCCGGTGAGCTTTTCCGGGTAGAAAGCTCACCGGAAGCACGTTTTCATCAAAAAAGATGGCGACATGCGCTTCTGGTGAGCTTTTCCGGGTAGAAAGCCATTTCTGCCGGAAAAGCTCACGAGCGCAGCGCCGCCATCTTTTTGATGAAAAAGTGCTTCCGGTGAGGTCACCGGAAGCACTTTTCATCAAAAAGATGGCGGCGCCAGCTGATGCCGGTACCGGGCCGCGGCACCCAGCTGATGCCGGTACCGGGCCGCGGCGTAGAAAAGGTTGGGGATCACTGTCCTAGAGGCTCAAGGGAAGTCCCTGTAGCCTTTGGAGGCTGAAAAACAGGCCCATTTTTTGGCCTCCAAATACCAGAAGTGATGAAACGGGCCTGTTTTTCGGTCTCCAAAGGCTGCAGATGCTTCCCTTGAGCCTCTGGGAGGCTGAAAAAGGCCTCAAATGGGCCGAAAACCAGCTGGGAGGTGCGCGCGTGAACCATGCAGGTAAGTTTGGCTGGAGCTCATGTTCCCGCACCAATGGCTCTGCGTGCCACCTCTGGCACGCGTGCCATAGGTTCGCCGTCACGGCTCTAGGTCTTCGCCATCGTGCGTGTTTGCGTGAGAGATTTTGGACAAGCTGGAGACATGACCAGCTCACAAAAAAAGTTAATTGATTTTTGTTTAGATTAACAGACCCCTGACCATGAAGAAGGAAGGCATCCAGACCCGAAACCGGAAGATGTCTAGCAAGTCGAAGAAGAGCAAAAAGATTCACGACAGCCTGGATGATTTCCCCAAGACCAGCTCCTTCAATCCTGCCACCCTTTCCAGACACATGTCGTCCATCAGTCACCTCTCTCCCTTCAGCCATTCGGGCCACATGCTGACCACACCGACTCCGATGCACCCTTCTTCCAGCTTGTCTTTTGGACCTCACCACCCCTCAAGTATGGTCACCGCCATGGGCTAAAAGAGTGCATTCTCAGGCAGAGAGAGGGGGAAAAAGAAAATAAAAAAAAATAGAGACTTTCCTGCTTAAAAGAAAAAGAAAAAAGTGAAAAAAAAAAAGAAAGAAGAAACCAAGTTCCTGTTTTTTGTTTTTTTATTTTGACTTCTCTGAATGAGAAAGTTATCTTTTATATATTTGCCTCATGAGGGGGAAACTTTCCTGGCCCTTTCAAAAAAAACAAAAACAAAAACTGTTCGATGCAGACGCTAAAACGGACTGGCGGGAAAATAAAGGAAGATGGAAAAATGGTAAAAATTGGCTGAAATCCTCGGAACGAAAGAAACAAAGCAAAGATGGAATAATTACAGAAAGTTGACTGCGAGCGTCTTTGTGTTTCTAAACCACCGAAATCTGGAGGCCATTTGTGAATAAACCATCGCCACGCAACTTCACTGTCGAACTGAGTTTTTAGTGCTGTGAAATAATAATAATAATAATAATAAATAATAATAATAAAACCCATACCACCCTCCTTCCTTCCCTCCCTCCTTCCTTCTCTCCCCTTTCCTTTGCTTTTTCCCTCCCACCGAAATGAAAGCAAACACTGCTGAACACTGTATAACTTATATTGTAAGAAATATTGTACATTTTGTTTTTTTGGATGAAGATTGACAACTGGGTAGCTGTAAAAACAAAAACGGGGGAGGGAGGGGAAAAGAAAAAAAAAAGAAAAGAGATTTTGGAGGTATGGATAGTACGAGTGCCATGAGAAATATTTTATGGTACGGTCTGCAGAGAATGGACAAACCGGCAAATGTACAAATTGCCAGTTAATGCTTTTTTAGCTGTTTTGCGTGCTCTCGCTCTCTCTCCTCACCTGCTGGCTGAAAATTATTTTGATGCATTAAAAAAAGATAAAATTACATCCAAGCTGTAAGCAAGTCATCCATTCCAGGTGACGGGCCTCTGATCAACGGAGAAGGGGTTAAAGGATGGTAACGGGGGACCTGGTGTGACACACAGTAGCTTGTCTGTCACAGCCAGTTTGTCTTAAGGCCTATTCACATTGTGAACCAGTTCTTGTAATTGTCGTTTGTATGTATAACTAAAAAAAAAAGCGCTCTCAAATAAGACAAGGTGTAGATTTATTTCATCCTATGATGCAGATTTGAATGGTTGTACAAATTTTACTTGCTGCTAGTGTTTAAGAACTGCGCTTTGGTTTTTTTTTTTTCCATTTTCATATTTTTCCTCTTTTTTTTTTTTTTGGAGAATAAACTAGATTAAATTCTGTTAATTTGATGTCGGCTTGTGGTTTGGAAGGGATGGGAAGTGACGTGTCAAAAGGGTCTTCAAGATTTGTGGAGAGAAGAGTCACGAAGACGATAGATAGTCCAGAGGCAACAGTAGGACTCAGCTGGTTCGCATCGGTTCAATAGAACCGGTTGTTAACTTTCTGAGCAATTTGGTGAACTGGTTGTTGGAAGAAATCATTAGGGCAGAGAACTGGTGGTTAAATTATTTGAACCCCACCACTGGCCAGAGGTCTCCAAGTCTTAAAGTTGCCAAGTTTGGGGACCCCTGCGATAGGCGATCGACATTCTCAGTCATCCAGGTCATGGTTGTCCCAAAAGTGCTTTTTCCAAAAGACAACTGGACTTTCTTATTTTTTGTTTTCCTTTGAAAATGTTTCGCTTCTCATTGAAAAAGCTTCTTCAGTTCTAACTGACTGTTAGGAAATGGTCAGTTAGATGGTTAACATCTAACTCTCAGAGAGCCAACGGTCAGATGACTTCAAAGGATATAAATCCTTCCATTCTCCACCAGTCAGTCAGAACTGAAGAAGTTTCTTGGATGAGAAGTGAAACGTCTTCAAGGAAAAAACAAAATCCAGTTTACCTTTTTTGGGGGAAAAACACCTTTGGGATGATAAAGGGTCTGGAGGTTAAACTGTATGATGAACAGAGCTAGGTATTCTAGCCAGGGGTCTCCAACCTTGACAACTTTAAGCCTGGAGGATTTCAACTCCCAGAATTCCCCAGCCAGCAAAACTGACTGGGGAATTCTGGGAGTTGAAGTCCTCCAGGTTTAAAAGTTGCCAAGGTTGGAAACCCCTGTAATCTAGCCTATTGAAGAGAAGGACTAGGAGTGACATGACGGCAGTCTTCCCATATCTCAGGGGCTGCCTCGAAGAAGAGGGGGTCAACCTATTCTTCACAGCACCTGAGGGCAGGACAAGAAACAATGGGTGGAAGATCATTAATGAGAGTCCCAATCTAGAACTAAGACGGAATCTCCTGATAGAAGAATTAAATCAATAGAATGGCTTACCTCTGGAAGTTGTGGGCACTCCATAACTGGAGTTTTCAAAAATAGACTGGACAACCATTTGACTGGGATGGTATAAAGCTCCTGTCTTGAGTAGGGCTTTGGAGTAGAAGACCTCCCACCTCCAGAATCATTGGAGGCACGCTAATTTCTGTGGACCAAAAGTTTCATTTCAACCATGTGTTCCAACTATGCCTCACTATGATAAATTCCTTATTTTCAGATCCCCGCACCTTACAAGTGCCATTTATTGTCTTTGGGCATATAGGGAGGACGTGCTGAAAAACAAGTTCATGTGCAAATTACAAACTCCAGTATCCCTCTTCCTATTTCCTAGACAGCCAAGGATTTGTAATAAAACCCCATGTAGAATTTCACCGAGGAGGAAGCCCTGGATTAGGTAGAGTGTATATTTTGCAAGGCGGGGGAAAAACCCAAGTGAGACGTGGGCATGCAATCCTTGACCACCTGACTTGATTGAAGGACAATTTCTAGGTTCCTAGCATTCATTCATCTCTATCTCTGGGAAGTCTAAGGTAGCACTTCTCAACTTGGACAACTCTTAAGAGGTGTTGGGGGCTATAACTCTCAGAATTCTTCAGTCAGAAGGCTGGCTGGGGTATTCTGGGAGTTGAAGTCCACACAGCATAGAGTCGTTAAGATTGAGAAGCACCAATCTAAGAGGTCAAAGGTCTGAAGAGGAAGTGGAAACATCTGGTGTCCAATGCACACATGCAGCTATGGACACTAACTTCCTTTTCAGACTGATAGACTACTCTTCTGGTTTGCCTTGTCTTTCCAAACCAGCTCTTAGCTGTTTGGCAACATCTTGAATCTTAGCTAGCTAACAAGCTCTCAAGGAAACCATTTCACCGGTTTCTTCAAGAGACCAACGCTACATAGTTTTCTAGGACATTTTCCCCTTGGCTGAGAATGGCAGAGTTTTGATCTTTCAGCATCAAGACGAACACGAATCCCAAAACTGCTACAAAACATCTTAAGGATTGTTTTATGCCCTCAATAAGGCACTTGTTAGCGGATTTGGCTTCTTGGGAAAGTTTAAGAGAAGACAACACACTGTAGGATTAACTTTAATTTGGTTAAGATCAAGGAATGCCGAGACACATCAGCCATCGGTGGTTTGGGGGTGGATGGGCCAATTATTTACCAAATTAGAATCATGGAGTCAGAAAGGGCCCTTTGGGTCATCCAGCTCACCCCTTCCTCATCTGCCTTCACTCTGCATGGAACCAGCAGCAGATATCCCTGCTGAAGGTAGCTGAATATATTTGAGGGGCTGTCACAGAGAGAAGGGGGTTAACCTATTCTACAAAGCACCAGAAGTCAGGACAAGGAATAACAGATGGGAGGTTATCAAAAAGAATTCCAAATTAGAACTAAGGAGAAATTTCCTGACAGAACAATTAAATCAATGGGAGGACTCACCTTCAGAAGTCACCACAATATGAAAAAGATGTTGAGACTCTAGAAAGAGTGCAGAGAAGAGCAACAACGATGATTAGGGGATTGAAGGCTAAAACATACACGATGAACGGTTGCAGGAACTGGGTATGTCTAGTCTAATGAAAAGAAGGACCAGGGGAGACATGAGAGCAGTCTTCCAATATCTCAGGGGCTGCCACACAAAAGAGGGAGTTCTCCAAAGTACCAAAGGTCAGGACAAGACGCAACTGATGGAAATTAATCAAGGAGAGAAGCAACCTAGAACTAAGGAGGAATTTCCTGACAGCGAGAACAATTAACCACTGGAATGACTTGCCTCCAGAAATTGTGGGTGCTCCATCACAGGAGGTTTTTAAGAAGAAATCGAATAGCTATTTGTCTGAAATGATATAGAAGGGTTCCTCAAACTTGACAGCTTTAAGACTTGTGGACTTCAACTCCAGAATTCCTCTGCCAGTCATGTTAGCTCAGGGATTCTGGGAGTTGAAGTCCACAAGTCTTAAACTTGCCAAGTTTGAAGACCCTTGTATAGGGTTCACCTCTGGAGCTGATAGGGTAAGAAGACCTCATTCCCGTTCATCTCTTAGCCGTCGTAGTTGCAGTTTCAGTACAGTTTTTAAATAATAGTTTAATCTGCGTCATTTTAATTTTTTAATTACTTTTTACTCGTTTACTTGCAAACCTCCCAGAGTCACCTGGTAGGGGAAATTGGCAGCATAACTATATAATAAATAGTCATAGAAGAGTAATTCTACAGCCCAGGACTCAAACATACACTTTTAAAAAAAAACACCCAACCTCTCAACTCCAGTTCTTCCTCATCTGTGACTTCATATTAGCCTGTCCTATATTAACCTTGCATTCTAACTCATTGATAAACATCAGTGCTCCAAAAAAATTTTTTTTTTGCTGGATGTGAAACTTATTTCAAGCTTCATAATTTCATCACTTCGCTGTCGGGTTGACAGAAGTGTATAACGTCTTCCTCTGTGGGTTTTGTGGGCCTTGTTCAATGATGCAAAAAAGATGTCCTTCTCTGCCACTTCCCATTTCTTCTTTCTTCTTTGATTCTGATGTTCCATTCTTACAGCTTAAAAAAAAAAAACACCCATTAATAGCGAGATTCACCAAGTCAAGAGGATAACCATATAGTGTCTAGGTCAGCAACCTTATGGTTATAGGAAGGTTGGAATGATTAGTGTTTTCCATGAATTGCTCCCGGGTTCAGAAAGGAAAGCCAAGATAAGCTTTGTGAGGTCCTTAGAGGTCTCTGAGCTTGGTGGCTTTGTTTCAGAAATTTCATTACCGAACTAGGTAACATCATCGTTGCTAGTAGGGAGTGGAGTTGACTCTCATTTTATAGACTAGTGGGGCTATAAATTTTCTATCGACAGAAGCTTCTCTTCCCTGGACAACCTCCACATAACCGTACAACATTAAGAAATTGTGACCTTGAAAAATCATCTCCTCCTCCTCCTCCTCCCTCCTCCTCCTCCTCCTCCCTCCTCCTCCTCCTCCTCCTCCCCTCCTCTTCTCTTCTCTTCTTCTCTTCTTCTTCTTCTTTTCTTCTCTTCTTCTTCTTCTTCTTCTTCTCCTTCTTCTCTTCTTTCCTCCTCCCTCTCCTCCTCCTCCTCTTCTCCTCCTCCTTTCTTTTCCTCCTCCTCTTCTTTCTCCTCCTCCTCCTCCTCCTCCTTCTCCTCCTCCTCCTCCTCCTCCTCCTCCTCCTCCTCCTCCTCCTCCTCCTCTTCTTCTTCTTCTTCTTCTTTCTTCTTCTTCTTCTTCTTCTTCTTCTTCTTCTTCTTCTTCTTCTTCTTCTTCTTCTTCTTCTTCTTCTTCTTCTTCTTCTTCTTCTTCTTCTTCTTCTTCTTCTTCTTCTTCTTCTTCTTTCTTCTTCTTCTTCTTCTTCCTCCTCCTCCTCTCCTCCTCCTCCTTCTCTCCTCCTCCTCCTCCTCCTCCTCCTCTTCTCTCCTCCTCCTCCTCCTCTCCTCCTCCTCCTCCTCCTCCTCCTCCTCCTCCTCCTCCTCCCTCCTTCTCTCCTCCTCCTCCTCCTTCTTTCTCCTCCCCTCCTCCTCCTCCTCCCTCCTCCTCCTCCTCCTCCTCCTCCAAATTCAAACTCCAGTTTCTCTAATTAAAGAAGTACTTCTGCATCCTTGGAGGAAGCGAAGTAGAGAATGCAAGATCGGGATAGATGAGAACACTCTATAGCTGGTGGGCCCTATGTAGGATCTCCTTCCCATTTTTGTGCTTCATGTTGTTCTGTTACTATTCAACTCTGACTTTTCACAACCCCCATGGAGCATAGCATGCCAGGCCCCCTTGTCCTCCACTGTGTCCCAGAGTTTGCCAAATTGTGAATGACACTATTTAACTATCACATCCTCTGCCGCCCTCTTCTCCTTTTCTCTTCCATCTTCCCAACATCAGAGTCTTTTCTTATTAGGTGGCCAAAATATTTGAGCTTCAGCTTCCAAAGAAGAGTCAGAGTTGATTTCCTTTAGGATTCTATAGTCCACAACCTCTTATTAGTAGGTTAAAAAACAAAATGCTTCCTGATCAAAGTCTGTAGAGATTCTCGGTCATCCAGGTCATGGTTGTCCCAAAGGAGCTTTTTCAGGAGGCAACTGGACTTTTTTCTTTCTTTTTTTCTTTTGAAGATGTTTTGCTTCTCATCCAAGAAGCTTCTTCAGCTCTGACAGGATAGTGAGGAATGGAAGGGTTTATCTTCCTTGCAGACAGCTGGTCATTTACATCCTTTTTAGAGAGTCCTTGAGGCCACTTGGAGGTTTATCTGTATCTTCAGGATCTTCAAAAGAAAAAAAAAAACAAGAAAGTCCAGCTGCCTCCTGAAAAAGCACCTTTGGGACAACCATGACCTGGATGCTTGAGAATTTTTCAAGATTTTTAACTGTACAATTTGGGATGGACCCCCTTGGAATGGTGTGGGAGTAGGAATGGATTTCCAGAGGAAGAAAAATTGCAGACCACAGTAACCTGGAGCACCACTCAGGTGACCCCGAGGACACAGATAAACCTCCAAGTGGCCTCAACGACCCTCTAAAACAGAAGGTGTCAAAATCAAGGCCCACGGGCTAGATCCAGCCTGCAATATGGTTGGATCTGGCCTGCAGAGCCATCCTGCTCTACCCAATGTGAAGGGGAAAGATCAGGCCAACGTAGCTTTGGCCCGGTCTACCCAGGGCAAAGAGGAAGCATGCCAGCAGTTTGGGGAGTGGTGTCAAGCTGGCCATGCCCACCTGTTGGTCACGCTCACCCAGTTGGTCACATCCACCCAGTTAGCCATGCCCCTCCCAGCCCCCGCAAGTTAACCACCGCCCTGATGCTGCCCTCAATAAAATTGAGTCTGACACCCCTGTTCTAAGAGGATGCAAATGACCAGCTGTCTGCAAGGAGTATAAACCCTTCCATTCCCCACCGTCCTGTCAGAGCTGAAGAAGCTTCTTGGATGAGAAGCGAAATGTTTTCAAAAGAAAAAATAAGAAAGTCCAGTTGCCTCCTGAATAGAATAGGATAGAACAGAACAGAACAGAACAGAACAGAACAGAATAGAATAGAATAGAATAGAATAGAATAGAATAGAATAGAATAGAATAGAATAGAATAGAATAGAATAGAATAGAATAGAATAGAATAGAATAGAATAGAATAGAATTCTTTATTGGCCAAGTGGGGTTGGAAAGAAATTTGTTTTGGTGCAAATGCTCTGTGTACATAAAAGAAAAGATACATTCATCAAGAGTCAGTAATCATAAGGTACAACACTTAATGACAGTCATAGGGTACAATAAGCAATCAAATCATACTAGGAAAAATCCATATAAATAGTAAGGATACAGGTGACAAAGTTACAGTCATACAGTCACAAGTGGGATGGGATGGGTGATAAAGAGTGATGAGAAGATTAATAGTAATAGTAGTGCAGACTCTGTAAATAGTTGGACAGTGTTGAGGGAATTATTTGTTTAGCAGAGTGATGGCTTTCGGGAAAAAAACTGTCCTTGTGTCTAGTTGTTCTGGAGTGCAATGCTCTATAGCGTCATTTTGAGGGAAGGAGTTGAAACAGTTTGTGTCCGGGATGTGAGGGGCCTGTAGATATTTTCACAGCCCTCTTTTTGACTCGTGCAGTATACAGGTCCTCCATGGAAGGCAGGTTGGTAGCCACTGTTTTTTCCGCAGTCCTAATTTTCTGCAGTCCTGATAAAGATCTTTGGGGCCTTCTGATCAAAGACTCAAAGAATCCAAAATGGACCTCATATCCCATCCCTGACTAAGAGACTAATGTTCTTACAACATCCCTCTATTCAGCCTGATATCTAAAAAAATAGGGTGACCATGATGCACATTAAAAAGTTGTGGGTTTTTAGTGGATGACCATGGACACTGCCTCGACTTTTTGACCTCTTCCCCAAGATCCAACAACATGTACACATCTTCTGCTGCTCTAATTTACACAACCTTCACGTTCTGGAAGATTGCCCTAAGTCTTAAGTCCAGGACAGGCATCCGAACACTCATTTTGGAGTTCTTTAAAAATAAATAAATAAATTGAAGAATGAGGAGGAGAAGATAAAGTCATGACTCTTGCTCGAGGGTTGTTGGAAATCTTGCTAATACCCACTAGAGCTAAAAGTAATAATGGTAAAAACATTAGACCAGAAAACCACAAGTCGATTTCTTTCTGACTGGCTTGAACACCAGTGTGAGCTGAACTGCAAAATTCATCGGAAAAGTCAAAGAGGGGGGAAGACATTGGCTTCTGAATACATGTGGACTGTTTAGTAGACGTTAAAGATAGATTCATAATAACGGAATAACAGAGTTGGAAGGGACCTTGGAGGTCTTCTAGTCCAACCCCTGATCAAGCAGGAAACTTTATACAATTTCAGACAAATAGTTGCCCAATACAAGAGGTGGTATTCAGCCAGTTCTGACCAGTTCTGGAGAACCGATAGCAGAAATTTTGAGTAGTTGGGAGAACCGGCAAATCCAACTCTGACTGGCCCCTCCCCCACCTATTCTCTGCCTCCCATTGAGTCCCAGCTGATCGGCTGGGTCTTCTTTGGTTGCCCTGCACAGGAGAACGGAGCTGGAAAGCAGGTTAGCGGGGTGGGGAGGGAATGGGGATTTTACAGTATCCTTCCCCTGCCATGCCCACCAAGCTACCCCACCCCCACCAAGCCATGCCCACAGAACTGGTATTAAAATTTTTTTTGAATACCATTACTGCCCAATACCTTCTTAAAAACCTCCAGGGTTGGAGCATTCACAACTTCTGGAGGCCAGCTGTTCCACTGATTAATTGTTTTCACTGTCAGGAAATTCCTCCTTAGTTCTAAGTTGCTTCTCTCCTTGATGAGTTTCCATCCTTATTGCTTCTTGTCCTGCCTTCATGGGGTTTGGAGAATAGCTTGACTCCCTCTTCTTTGGGGCAGCCCCTGAGACAGACTGCTATCATGTCCCCCAAATCCTCCTTTTCATCAGACTAGACATACCCAGTTTCCAGAAACCGTTCTTTATATGTTTTAGCCCTTAATCATCCCTTAATCATCTTGGTTGCTCTTCTCTGCACTCTTTCCAGAATTTCAACATCTTTTTTTACACTGTAGCAACCAAAACTGCCTATAATATTCCAAGTGTGGTCTTACCAAGGCATTATAATAAAGTGGTATTATCCCTTCACATGATCTTGATTCTAATCCTCTATTAATGCAGCCTAGGACTGCATTGGCTTTTTTGGCAGCTGCAGCACACAGCTGGCTCCTATTTAAGCGATTGTCCACTTAGGGCTCCAAGATCCCTCTAGCAGTTCCTACTGTTGAACCAGGTACCACCTGTTCTACACTTGTGCATTCAGTTTTTCTTGCCTAAATGTAAAACCCTTCTCTGCACAGAATTTTCATTTTGTTAGATAGGGCCCGGTTATTTAAGCCTGTTAAGATCCTTCTGTATCTTGAACCTCACTTCTGGAGTATTGGCTATTCCTGCCAGTTTAGTGTTGTCTGCAAATTTGATAACTTCCCCTTTAATCCCCTCATCTAAGTCATTGATGAAGATGTTGAAGAGTACTGGTTGTCAGCCGAGTTTCCAGCATGGGTTTTCCATTTGATCAGTGGTGGGATTCAATTTTTTTAATTGTGGGCATGGCTTGGTGGGCGTGGCAGGGGAAGGGTACTGTAAAATCTCCAGTCAGAGGTGGGATTTGCTGGTTCTCCGAACTACTCCAAATTTCTGCTGCTGGTTCTCCAGGACTGGTCAGAACCTGCTGAATACCACCTCTGCATTTGATGCTTGCTTGCTATTGGCTGCCATAGTAATGAGGAAAGTGGGGCATGGCATTTGGGAAGTGAGCTGGTATGGTGAAAACCCATGTGAACTGAAAGGGAGGTTTGCTCTCAGGAATCACTGCGCTTGTGAATGGTGTTGTTTACACCCAGTCAAGGCAAAAACCTCCCCCACAAGCAGTTACGAAAAGGAGGAAATGCCGTTTAAACTAAAAATGCCTATAAATTATAAAGAGTAAAAACAACACAATTAAGGGAACCAGGCAAGATAAGGGCTTGAAGACGTCCACAGATATTGGAACATACACTGGGAAGAACGCCAAACTCAGAGAGGAATGACAGACTAAAGATAATTTCACGCTTTGTTTCCAGCACTGGCCCATACACATGTCCATCCTTTTAACCAGTTGTCACAGCCGCAGCCCATGAAGAGGATCAAGGCCCTTTCCTCCCCCATTGACCACGCCATTCACGCCTCTCCCTTATCCTCTCCTCCCTGCGTGCCCTAGGATGGAAAGGGGATGGTCCTGGGTCTTCCTCTGACTGCCCAGCCTGGCCTCTGCCCTTCCCCAGCCTCCACTACAACCTCTGGAGCTACACTTCCAGTCCCTGTCGGTTGTTCCTCCTCTCCCTCAGAGTCAGTCTCCAACAGGGGCATGACAGCATCCAAAGATATGCTCCATATGACACTATGCAGGACTGCTGAATACCACCTCTGCATTTGATGCTTGCTTGCTATTGGCTGCCATAGTAATGGGGAAAGTGGGGCATTGGACATTCAGCCTGGGTCCCTGGGCAGGGGGAAGAATTTGGGGAAACTTTCAATCGGGGTGGGATTCTCCCGGTTCGGACTGGTTTGGGTAAACCTCTACCTCCGATGATCAGCATTGAGCGAGCCAGTTCTCTCCGATGATTAAGTCAGCCCGCCCTCCCAACCTCTTGCCCCTGTGCTGTACTTACCTATATCCTCTCCGCTGGTTTGTGCGGCAAAGCGCATTGCCGTGTCTCAGCTACGTTACTCCCCAGAAGTAACATAGGATGTAAGTAATTGTGAAAGCTGCCCACGCGCATGGAGAGGGCGATCACCAAACCGGTGGTTAAACCAGCAGCATCCCACCACTGCTTTTAATATGTAACTTGCACACCTTTTGGCTCAAATCTTGCTTTTCTTTCGCCGCTTTCATTTCAAACTCAGTAAAAGTATCTCTTCTCTACTTCAATGGAGCGGGGAGGCTTTCTTTCTTGGGTTTTGAACACAGGCAGGCCTGGACGTTAGGCCTAAGACAGAGCCTTTGGGCTACCCCACTGCTCATTTCCCTCCATGTAGATGGAGTTCCATTGAGGACTACACATTGAGTGCTGTTGGTCAGGCAGTTGCTGATCCATCTGTAGAGCATGCCTCTTCCAAAAGGGACAATGAAGCAAGTTCAGCTGGGTTCACAAGCCCAGGAAGTGACCAACGCTCTGGATTCAGCTTATAGTTTAGTGATGTAACAGGTTTGTATGCATGCCCAGATCCTGTAGCATCCATGTGGTCTGGTTGAAGAAGTTAAGATGATGGCTATGGTGATGCAACGCATCCATTTTTATGTGCATCAGGACTCAGAAGAAAAAAGAGAAGAAGATGGAACTTTGATCGCACTGTTGTGGTCACCATCTTTGACCACATCCTCCAGACACTTCTGTTAGATCTGAAGTCAATACAGATTACTGAAATCTTTACACAACCTGTGGATCTTCTGCTAGGCTGGCCTTTATTTCCCATAACTTTGAAAAATAAGGGCCACGGTTTTTCAATGATGAAGGATGTCACCAAAATTGTTGGTGGAATAGCCAACAGGGAGTGGAAGTGTGGCTCCGGAGGTTGTGGAGGAAACTGGGGAAGGGCACAGACCAGCTGGGCATTCAGAGGAAGACGTCTGGACCCATCCCCTCTTCATCCTAGGGCACACAGGGAGGAACGGATAAGGGAGCAACATGGGTTACGGGGGAGAAAAAGGCCCTGATTCCCTTCATGGGCTGCAGCTGTGAGGACTGTTTATTAGGACAAACTGCGCATGACCCAGTGCTGTAAGCAAAGCGTGAAATAATTCTAGTCTTTCAGTTCTTATGTGAGTTCTGGCGTCCTTCCCAGTGTGTGTATTTTGATATCTGTGGACCTCTTCAAGCCCTTGCCTTGTCTCATTAATTGCTTCAGTGTGGTTCCTGTTGTTTTTTTCTGTTTATAATTTATATGTATTTTGAATGGCATTTCTTCCTTTTCGCAACTGTTTGTGGGGGAGTTTTTTCTCCAGTCAGTGATAATTGGAGCTTTGAAGCCAAGTTGAAGGAATTAAAGGGACTTCACTTGTCTTTGTGACTTTGTTGCTTTTGTATCCCACCCTGGGTCATCACATAGGTGCATGATAAGAATATTGTTAATACTACTGTGTGGATTTCTGAAAGCTACATAAGAGGAAAGAGAGGCCTTTTTCTATTTGAAGCTTGTGTTACAAAAATTGAATAACGAAAGAAAAAAAAAAAAGGAACCAGGAAAGTATCTGAGCTGAAAAAAAGCAGCTCCAAGGAAGATGCATGTGGCTATTGTAAAATGGGACAAAATTCACTTAACAACCGTCTTACTTAACAATGGAAATTTGGGGCTCCATTGTGATTGCAGGTTGAGCACTACCTGTAGTGGAATTAATTTTTTAAACTCCAGATAAGTTCAAGAGCCAAATAAATCCAAGATCCAGCCAGTGTCTTGCCCCGTGTTGAAAATTTACTTAGTAGATGTGATTTTTTTAAATGATTTTTTGCTATTTTTTTTTTTAATGGAAATATATTTTTTTAATATGATGTAACGTTCTACTTGAAAATCAAAGTTGGGGAAAACTCATCTGCAATGCTGGAGGCCGCTTGTCAAAAAAATATCCTTGTGTGGACAAGGTGACTCAAATGTTCGCCAATTTACTTGGAGATGACAAAATTTGTTCCGTCAACACATTTCAATACCAAAAGTTTTTTTTCCCCAAACTCCTTTTTCCGCCCCTCTATGGGACTTGAGACGACTTCAGAGAACATGAACACAACTGGTTCACTGGTTACTCATCCGAAATCAAAGCAAACCCTAGTCAGATGAACTGGTTGGTAATCTGCTTAAACTTGTAGGGCTGTGAGGGGGTCAAACCATCTTTCGTTTATGGCAACTTTAGCCCATTTCCTTGCTTTTGGTTTTTCTTTCTCTTCTCTTCACTTTTTGCAAATCTTATGCCCATAGAATGACCTTGATTTATTCTGCAACGAAGGCAACTTTAGTTAGTTAATTTACATTATTGTCATTGTACCTCGTACAATGAAATTAAATGCCATGTTCAGTGCAAATTGTAACAGTGGTGGGATTCAATTTGTTTTACTACCGGTTCTGTGGGCGTGGCTTGTTGGGCATGGCTTGGCTTGTTGGGTGTGGCAGGGAAAGGATATACTGCAAAATCCCCATTCCCTCCCCACCCCACTAACCTGCTTTCCAGCTCCATTCTCCTGGGCAGGGCAACCAAAGAAGACCCAGCCAATCAGCTGGGACTCAGGAGGCAGAGAATAGATGGGGGCGGGGCCAGTCAGAGGTGGGATTTGCTGGTTCTCCGAACTACTCAAAATTTCCACTACTGGTTCTCCAGAAACTGTCAGAACCAGCTGGATACCACCTCTGCTCCCCACCCCACTAACCTGCTTTCCAGCTCCATTCTCCTGTGCAGGGCAACCAAAGAAGACCCAGCTGATCAGCTGGGATTCAATGGGAGGTGGAGAATAGATGGAGGCAGGGCCAGTCAGAGGTGGTATTTGCCGGTTCTCCAAACTACTCAAAATTTCCTCTACCAGTTCTCCAGAACTGGTCAGAACCGGCTGAATACCACCTCTGCTTGGGAGCCATTTCCTAGGTTTAATTTACGTTCCAGATTAAAAACGGGAAGGCCGCTTATGTCTTTAATTCATGTTCTCTCTGTGGTGATAAGAAGAAGACATAACGCACACCTCTCCATAGCAAGATATTTCTTTGGCCTGCAGATAAGGATATTGTTGGATGTAAAACAAAGGGTGTTAAGATAGAGAACACACTGGATGTAAAACACCATATTTTTTTTCTTCCCCCTTTGATTTCTGCGACTGAAGGAAACTGTAAGATTCTTCTAAAAGTAGCAATAGAGGTAGTGTTATGACCACAATCGAGCTGAATCTTTCTGTTGCTAAGCGAGATATTTCTGAAGTGAGTTTTGGCCCATTTGATGACCTTTTTTTTTTTGAAAAAGTTTTTTTTATTTTAACAACAAAGACAGCAAATAAAATCATCTTTCAATTTTACAGTGTGTCAGTTGAGTGCATACATCTTCTGCACATAATAATATTATTGTACATTTCTTACTTGATTATATTTATAAACCATTCTAAACAACATTTTATATCCTATTATTCTGTTATTATTGACATTATAGTAGTTATCTTTTAAAAACACATCTCATTCTTGCTAAATTATATTCATTCTCTTACTCATTCAAGCTTAATCAATTATAGTATATTATTACTATTACTACATATTTAGAATACTAGAATAGAATAGAAGAGAATATTTTATTGGCCAAGTGTGATTGGACACACAAGGAATTTGTCTTGGTGTAAATACCCTCAGTATACATAAAGAAAAGGTACATTCATTAAGAATCAAGAATCATAACGTACAACACTTAATGATAGTCATAGGGTACAATCAACAATCAAATCATACTAGGAAACAGTCAAGTGGGAGGGGATGGGTGATAAGGAGTGGTGAGAAGATTAACAGTAATAGTAGTGCACACTTTGTAAATAGTTGAATAGTGTTGAGGGAATTATTTGTTTAGCAGAGTGATGGCTTTCGGGAAAAAACTGTTCTTGTGTCTAGTTGTTCTGGTGTGCAATGCTCTATAGCGTCATTTTGAGGGAAGGAGTTGAAACAGTTTATGTCCGGGTTGTGAGGGGTCTGTAAATATTTTCACAGCCCTCTTTTTGACTCGTGCAGTAAACAATTGAAGGCAGGTGGGTAGTAATTATTTTTTCTGCAGTCCTAATTATCCTCTGAAGTCTGTGTCTGTCCTGTTGGGTTGCAGAACCAAACCAGACAGTTATAGAGGTTTCTTATTAATATGAATTATATATTTCATATAGTTATATTTCAGTTTCTTATTCTTCTATCTAACCATTCATAAAATAAATCCCAACTCTTAATACTCTTTTTCCTCCTGTTCTCTAATTGCCATTGTTAGTCTACTCATTTCCACACATTCCATTATTTTCTTAATTGTTTCCTCCTCTGTCGGAATTTTCTCATTTTTCCAATTTTGTGCAAATACAATTCTAGCTGCTGTTAATACATTAATAATTAAATATGTTATCTCTCTATTATAACCTTCAGGCATAATTCCTAATAAAAATATCTCTGGTTTTAAATCTATGTGTTGTTTTATCATTTTTTCCAACCACATGTGTATTCTAGTCCAGTATCTTTCAGCTTCTGCACATGGCCACCACATATGGTAATATGATCCAGCTATCTGATGACACTTCAATATTTTGCCGATTTGTCTTTAAACATCTTCGCTATTCTTGCTGGGGGTTAGTGCCACCTGTAAAACATCTTATACAAATTCTCTTTATAAGCTGCTGACATTGTTAATTTATAATTTCTTGTCCATAGTTTCTGCCTTTATGATCTTTCTTGACACTGTTGTTAAGTGAATCACTGCAATTGTTACATTATGGGTGTTAAGTGAATCTGGCTTCCGCATGGACTTTGTCAGAAGGTCGTAAAAGGGGAATCCCATGATCCCTGAGACACACGGCAAAGGTCATAAACATGAGTCAGTTTGCCAAGCATCTAAATTTTGATCATACGACCATAGGGATGCTGGAATGGTCTTAAGTGCGAAGAACGGTCATAAGTCACTGTTTTCAGTGATATTGTAACTTTGAACGGTCACTAAATGAACTGTTGTAAGTCGAGGATTGACTCTTATGACTTTAAGCTAGGGTAAGTTTCTGGCCTGTCAGAAGCTTCAGTTTGGAGGTTCAGTTTTCAGATTTCAGTCTGAATTCCTGTCAGAGAATCTATTGTTAATTTGGGGAACCGAATGGAGTTTCTGATAACAGATAATCAGAGTTGGAAGGGACCTTGTAGGTCATCTAGTCCAACCCCCTGCCCAGGCAGGAGATCCTACACTATTTCTGACAAATAGCAGTCCAGTCTCTTCTTGAAAGCCTCCAGTGATGAAGTTCCCACAACTTCTGAAGGCCACTTCTGTTCCATTGATTGATTGTTCTCATTGTCGGAAAGTTTCTCCTTATTTCCAGGTTGAATCTCTCCTTGTTCAGTTTCAATCCATTATTTCTTGTCTGGCCTTCAGGTGCTTTGAGAAATAGCTTGACCCCTTCCTCCTCTCTGTGGCAGCCTCTCAAATATTGGAAGACTACTATCCTGTCTTCCCCTGGTCCTTCTATTCACTAGACTAGCCAGGCCCAGCTCCTGCAACCCTTCATTGTATGTTTTAGCCTCCAGTCCTCTCATCATCCTGGTTGCTCTTCTCTGTACTTTTTCTAGAGTCTCAACATTTTTTTTACAGTGTAGTGACCAAAACTGGATGCAGTACTCTAGGTGTGGTCTTCTGAGTCAAACTGATTGAATAGGGATCAAAGCTTTTACGATTAGTGAAAGCTAATCCCAATTAGCCCAAGCTGAAGAGTTTGAAGGCGCAAAATGGCTGCCTTAAGCATCGCCAACCTTTGAGGTATCCATTTTCCCACTCAAAAACTGTCCTAAAATGCAAACACAATAAACCATTCTATGGGTCCCATCGAATGAGGATGTCCATCAGAGACAGCCACTAAACAGAGAGTGCGATTTTAAACATATGTGTACCTCCAGATTTTATTTCTTGCATTCAGAATTCACTAAAGAAAAAGCACATTAGGGGAATACTGTATTTGCAGATAAGCCAAGCTTTATAGATTCCAAAATACACCCTAAATTTTGGTTCTGCTTTTTATCTGCAGATGGGCTTATCCAAAAACATATATGCTACACCTCCAAAAGGATGTTGCTTGTTAAATGCAAGCTATCAGAATGGTGCCAATAATAGGTCAAATAAATTACTTTAGTGTTGATTACTGGTTTATTTCTGGTTTACAGGAATCTTGCCAGACTGAAATGGCAGATAGAGGCCTAAGGTACCAACGGAAGAGAATATTTGCAACTCAGGGTTGAACTGTGAGGTCTTTGTTGCTCTCTGAGTTGGATGTTTTCTTACAGATGTTTCATTACCCAACTGGGTAATATTACCAGTGCAAGATGATGACAACACTGATGAGGTTACCTAGTTTGGTAATGAAACATTTGCAAGAAAACAACCAAGTTGTTTACTGTTTGTCTGAGTTGGTAGTTCCTTGATTGGGTAGTTCACTTGAATTGCCGGTCTAGTGTACACTTTGGTGTTAATCTTGTTGATTGCTGGCGAGGAGATGTTTCCTTTTGGGCTTTTGGATTGTCTCTTTCGAGTGGTAGGTAGATGTTGTTTATCTCCATGTGCTTGTCGATGGCTGATTTCCCCCCCCCAAGTGTCAGGTTCACAGGAATTCTCCACTGTTCTTGGGCGTGGCTTGATCTCTAGGATGCTCACCCTAAGGTGAACCCTAGTTTCCTGGTTCAGCATCTGAACTTGTTATAATCTCTTATTTTCTCCACTGAAGACGCTGATAAGCGAGGGAACCCCCTCTAGACAAACAAGAGTAGAAAGGAACATAGGTCTACCTCCTTGCCTCTCTCAACCATTTGAAATGTGGGAGGTCTAATTCTAAGGGCGAGAGAGGGCTGATCTCGAGGCTAATCTCACTGGCAAGACTTCCCATTTTCCTTCTCCACCCAGCCCTAATTTTCACTCCTTTGTTGCTTTTAACATTGAAGCCAGGCATCTGGGTTTTCAACCTCAATTATAATGAAAAACGATAGGGACCTGTCTAGGTTTGCTGGAGGATTTGCGTGTATATGGAAACAGTTAAGGACCCGGAGGGAAAACCTGGTTGCTTGGAGAAAGTGTAATTAGCACCATGGATCTATCAAGAGGTCATACTTGGTCTTGAGTTGGGGAAGTTCATGAACTTGGCACTTCAATGGATTGCCTCCCAGCCACGTGGGTCAAGGGCACCCATCCTACCTCTCTACACCACCCACGTTGACTGTTCTCTATGATGCAACGTGTTGATAGGGTAGACAGATCTAGGTGCTCCTTATTCATTGCTACAGGGGCCTTTTGGCTTTTTGACTTCGATAGGAAACATCATTCCACCACGGTGTTCTTCAGCCACAGGAACTTTCAGATGGGTGGAATTCTGGCAGTTGAAGTCCACCTATCTTAAAGTTGTCAAGGTTTGGGAAACACCGCTTTAAAGAGTTATGACAGAACTGAACAAACTTCTTGGATGAGAAGCAAAACGTCTTCAAGGAAAAAGAAAGCCCAATTGCCTTTTCAAATAAACGAATAAATCATATTTGGGACAACCATGACCTGAAGGACTGGGAATCTCCATAGACAAAGAGTTATGTAACTCCCACCGATCCGGTTGTAGGTAGAATAAAATAACAGAGTTGGAAAGGACCTTGGAGGTCTTCTAGTCCAACCCTCTGCTTAGGCAGGGAATCCTATATCATTTCAGACAAATGGATGTCCAATCTCTTCTTAAAATCTTCCAGTGTTGGAGCATTCACAACGTCTGGAGGCAAGTCGTTCCACTGATTGATTGTTCTCATTGTCAGGAAATTCCTCCTTAGTTCTAAGTTGCTTCTCTCCTTGATTAATTTCCATCCATTGCTTCTTGCCCAACCTTCAGGTGCTTTGGAGAATAACTTAACCTCCCTTGTCTTTGTGGCAGCCCCTCAAATATTGGAAGACTGCTATCATGTCTCCCCTGGTTCTTCTTTTCATCAAACTAGGTAACATAGCCTGTTGTGTGAACTCAGCCCACTGGGTTCATGGCAGGACAGTGAACATTGTCAGAGAATATGGATCCTTGCAGGGTATCTCCAGGGCCAGTGAGGAAGAGCACTTTTGCCTTTGGACACTAACTACATTTCCCAGCATTCCTCCTTAGCTGGCTAAGATTGCAGGAAGTTATAGCTTTATACCATTTGGTGGATTATGTTCTTATCCCTGGGCCCTTCACTCTACCACTGTGTTTCTCAGAGACAGCAATTTTAAGATAGGTGGACTCTGAGAATTCTGGGAGTTGAAGTCCATCTACAGTATGTTAAAGTTTATTTTTATTTATTTATTTATTTATTTATTTGATTTGTCAATTGTTTACAAGATAATAAGTACAAGTGTATACATAGTTGTGAATATATGAAATGGGTACATATAAGAAAAATAAAAGAATAAGAGAAACAATAGGACAGGGACGGTAGGCACGTTGGTGCGCTTATGCACGCCCCTACAGACCTCTTAGGAAAGGGGTGAGGTCAATAGTAGACAGTCTAAGGTTAAAGTTTTTGGGGTTTGGGGAAGAGACTACCGAGTCGGGTAGAGTATTCCAGACATTGACCACTCTATTGCTGAAGTCGTATTTCCTGCAATCAAGTTTGGTGCGGTTTACTTTGAGTTTGTATCTGTTGTGTGCTCTTGTGTTGTTATGGTTAAAGCTGAAGTATTCATTGACAGGTAGGACATTGCAATGTATGATTTTATATACCATGCTTAAGTCGGACCGAAGACGGCGTAATTCGAGGTTTTCTAGTTTTAGAATTTCGAGTCTGGTGGCGTAAGGTATTCTATAACGGGTAGAAGAGTGGAGAACTCTTCTTGTGAAATACTTCTGGACTTTCTCAATTGTGTTAATATCACATACGTGATAAGGATTCCAGACTGATGAACTGTATTCGAGTATTGGTCTAGCAAATGTTTTGTATGCTCTGGTTAGTAGTGAGATATTACCAGAGAAAAAGCAACGTAGGATTAGGTTAACAACTCTTAATGCCTTTTTGGCTATGTAGTTGCAGTGAGCTCTAGCACTTAGATCATTAGAGGTGAGTATTCCCAGATCCTTTACAGAGCTTGGGTCATCAACAAGATCTTGACTATTCAGCTTGTATTTTATTTTCTGATTTTTTTACCAATATGTAAGACAGAGCATTTATTTGTTGAGATTTGGAGTTGCCATATGTTAGACCATTCAGATACATAGTCTAGATCTTTTTGAAGGGTAGTAGTATTGTCTGTGGTATTGAACAGCTTTACATCATCAGCGAAGAGAACGCAATTGCTCTTGATATGATCACAAAGGTCGTTTATGTAGATTATGAAGAGAGTTGGTCCTAGAACACTGCCTTGGGGAACACCACTATTGACAGGTACTGGAATTGATAGGGCGTTCCCAATTTTGACCATTTGTTGTCTGTTTGACAGGAATGCTTCTATCCAGTTATTCAGTTGCCAAGATTAAGAGACAATCTTCTGGCAGATCTAAGATAGCTTCTTGTGTGGCTTTCCAAGGCCGCCAATCCAGGGACAGCCTCGTTATCCATTCTTTCATAATCCCTTTTTAGATGGAAATGCCCACGATTGAATGAGGAGAAGACAATCTTTAGTTCCAGAATTGTTGTTCCATTTCCACTGCTGAACATGGCTGTCTTAGTTTCTCATTTGTTGGTTGCAAACATGGATTACTTAGAATGTTAACTCTGCATCTCAACTTTCTACCCCATGTTGTTTGAAGCAATGAAGAGTATTAACACCATAGCCGTACAATATGTAGTCAAAGTAGAATAATGTTAGGAATTGTAAAACTACAGAGACATTGATTGAATTGGTTGGCTAGAATCGAATGGAATAGAATTCTTAATTGGCCAAGTGTGATTGGACACACAAGGAATTTGTCTTGGTACAAATGCTCTCAGTGCACATAAAAGAAAAGATACATTTGTCAAGAGTCAAGAATCATCAGGTACAACACTTAATGACAGTCATAGGATACAATAAGCAATCAAATCATACTAGGAAACAGTCAATATAAATCGTAAGGATACAAGTGACAAAGTTATAGTCATACAGTCACAAGTGGGAGGGGTTGGGTGATAAGGTGTGATGAGAAGATTAATAGTGATAGTAGTGCAGACTTTGTAAATAGTTGGACAGTGTTGAGGGAATTATTTATTTAGCAAAGTGATGGCCTTTGGGGAAAAACTGTCCTTTTGTCTAATTGTTCTGGAGTGCAGTGCTCTATAGCATCATTTTGAGGATAGGAGTTGAAACAGTTCATGTCCAGGATGTGAGGGGTCTATAGATATATTCACAGCCCTCTTTTTGTCTCATGCTGTCCTCAAAGGAAGGCAGGTTGGTAGCCATTGTTTTTTCTGTAGTCCTAATTATCCTCTGAAGTCTGGGTCTGTCTTGTTGGGTTGCAGAGCCAAACCAGACAGTTATGGAGGTGCACATGACAGACTCAATAATTCCTCTGTAGAACTGGATCAGCAACTCCTTGGGCAGTTTTGAGTTTTTTGAGTTGGCGCAGGAAGAACATTATGCTTTTTTCATGATGTTTTTGATGTGAGGTGTCCATTTTAGGTCTTGTGATATGAGTGAATAAATTTCTTGAATAATTTTCTATATTTATAGAAATTCTATCTATCTATCATCTATCTATCTATCTATCTATCTATCTATCTATCTATCTATCTATCTATCTATCTATC
Source organism: Notechis scutatus (assembly GCF_049901735.1). Taxonomy (NCBI): domain Eukaryota; kingdom Metazoa; phylum Chordata; class Lepidosauria; order Squamata; family Elapidae; genus Notechis; species Notechis scutatus. The sequence goes on along the minus strand of NC_142014.1, from coordinate 76,305,803 downwards.
TATCTATCTATCTATCTATCTATACACATACATACATACATATATACACATACATACATACATACATACATACATACATACATACATACATACTATAACTTCTATAAATTATGTAAAGCAGAAAAACCTCCCTCATCATCAGATGTATTTGTTGGTCTTATAGATTGTTGACTTACAACAATTCATTTTGTGACAGTTCCAAGTTACAACAGCACTGAAAAAAGTGAGATATCACCATTTTCCACGCTTATGGCCATTGCAGCATCCCCATGGTCATATGATCAGATTTGAAATTCTTGGCAACTGGTTCATATTTCACTACTGCAGTGATTCACTTAACAACGGTGGTGATAAAGTTCGTTAAAGGGAGCAACATTGACTTAAGAAATGCCTCGCTTAAGCAACATACATTTTGGGTTCAATTGTGGTTTGTAAGTCAAGAACTACCTGAATCTCACTTATTTTGGACATGCCATGCGTGGGGAATTCACTGGAGAAAGCAATGATATTGGGAAGATGTAGCCGTAAAAGGAAACCAGGTCGGGAGAGAACATGGTGGCTGGGCACCATCAAAGCTGACACCAGCCAGAGCATAGAACAGGAGTCAGCAACCCACGGCTCTGGAGCCGCATGTGGCTCTTTCATCTCTCTGCTGCAGCTCCCTGTCACCGGTTGGTAAAAGGGAAAAGGATGCTGTGCTAGGACTCTATGGTGGGGGAATCAGACTTCCAGTCAGCAGAGGAAAAAGGACGCTGCGCTAGGAGGAGACTGTCATTCCCCTGTTGGAATCTGATTCTGAGGGGAAGGTCGAACAGCTGACAGGGAGTGGGAGTGTGGCTCCAGTGGCTGTTGAGGAAACTGGGGAAGGGCACAGCCCGGCTGGGCATTCAGAGGAAGACCCAGGCCCATCCCCTCTTCATCCTAGGGCACGCAGGGAGAAATGGCTAAGGGAGCAATGTGGGTTATGGGGGAGAAAAGGGCCCTGATTCCCTTTATTAGCTGCAGTTGGAAAAACAGGATAAAAAGGGTGTTTGCACATCGCACCTTGCTGGATCTTTGTTTGTCAAGTCTTATCTGGGTTTTGGCATCCTCCCAACTGTGTGTGTTTCATTATCTTTTGAAGTCTGCAATTCCTTATCCTGCCCTGTCTCGTTAATTGCTGCAGCGTGGTTTGTGTTGGTTTTTATTTATAATTTAGATGTACTTTGGGTTCAGACGGAATTTCTTCCCTTTAAAAACTGTTCTTGGGAGAGTTTTTTCTCCAGCCGATGATAACTGGACATTGGGGGCCAAGTTGGAGGAATTAAAGGGACTTTACCTATTTTTGTGACTTTGTTGCTTTTGTGCCATGCCCCTTTGGGTCATCACAGAGACTGTATGGTGGGGGAACCAGATTTCCAGTCAGCTACAGAATTGAACAGGGGTCTTCTGGTTAGGATCTTTGTGGCTCTTTGAATGTTTAAGGTTGTCGACCCCTGGCAGTGAACAACTGAAAGAAACAGTGCAAAATCAGAAGATTTGGAGAGACCAGAGAATTGCCAAGAGTTGGACACGACTGATGGAATAATATCATCAGATAGACAAAACACCATTGTGACTCTGAGCTTCACTCTTTAACAAGCAGCATCTGTAATCCAAATGCTAACCATGTTGCCCTCCATTTCTCTAGTATAGACTTATCTCATACAAATCGCCCAATTATTAAAAACTCTTCGTTCCTTTTTTTGCAACCTATGCAAACTCACTTCACACATTAAGGTATTATTCATCTGCTGGTATGTGAGTCTTTAATAAAGTCAAATTCCCAATCACTTCAAAGGGAATCGTTAACCAGAGGGAAGAAAAAACTACCCATTTTATCACGCTGACTCATCGGGACTCTCACCAACCTTCTAGACGTTGGATGATGTCCTTGTTTTGAGGCCAGGTCTTCATGTTGCCTGACAGGGGACAAAGTCAATCTCCCATCTATGCTGGGGGTGGTTCATGATAACCAGGTTATTTCTTCCCAGGATCTGCATGGATTGAATCCTGATCTTGTAGAGATGCTAGAAATGGCAGGTAAACGTCAAACTGGGGGAAATGGTGAGGCAGAAGGCTGTTGAAGAACAACTCAAAATGGCCAGAAAAATGTTTCTACCTGCACAAGGTTGCTTGCAACATATTCCTTATGCTCAATGCCTGGAGAAGGACCTGAGAAATGAGCAGGAGCCACCAAAGGAGTTGTTTTGGTCCTTTGCTACATCAGATAACCATCATTGCTGATCCTGCTAGACAGGGGTGGGATTCAATTTTTTTAAACAACCGGTTCTGTGGGTGTGGCTTAGGTGGTGGACATGGCTTGGTGGTCATGTTATTGGCTGGGTGTGGCCAACTCAATATCACTTACATCGAGGCACGCATCTCCTCGACTGGCCTCTCATGACTGTGGGGATGCTGCAACAGTTGTAAGTGTGAAAAATGGTCATAAGTCACTTTTTTCAGTGCCATTGTAACTTTGAATGGTCATTCTACACAAGCAAAGTACCAGCAAAGGAGGGGGGAAAAACTCCACAGACGTTCCTGAGAAAAGGAAGTCTAGTCCTGCCAAGAATGTAATAAGGGTTAAAAGAGAGGCAGTTTCTGTAAGCAACACCAGAATGTTTCCTTCCTGCCTTCCTTACAGGATTAGGCCGGTAATTTCTTCTAACAACCGGTTCTCCGAACTGCTTGGAATGTTAACAACTGGCTCTAGCAAATAGGTGCGAACTGGTAGAATCCCACCCCTGCTGCTAGATTAGAAGATGTTGGTTCTGGAAGAGACCAGTTTTCTGGTCCAGAGAGAAAAAAGAGGAGAAAAGTGTTGGATAGTGTGTCTATGAAGATTCTCAGGTCTTGGTTGTCCCAAAGGTGCTTTTTCAAGAGGCAACTGGACTTTCTTGTTCTTTCTGAAGACCTTTTGCTTCTCATCCAAGAAGCTTCTTCAGCTCTGACTGGATGGTGGGAATGGAAGCATTTATACTCCTCGCAGGGAGTATAAATGTCAAAATTGAACGGCCCTCTCTCAACAGATGAGGAGGGATGCGATATTATCTTCATCACTTGAGACTTTCAAGAAGAGATTGGACTGCCATTTGTCAACAATGGTGAAGGGTCTCCTGCTAGGGTGGTGGATTGGACTAGATGGCCTACAAGGTTCCTTCCAACTCTGTTAATCTCTTAATCTATCCCCAGTCCACAACACAGTCCTTTCATCAGTTCCAAGAAGGCTCTCCACACCCATTTGCACCACTCAGGTGACCCCGAGGACACAGACAAACCTCCAAGTGCCTTCAGTGACCCTCTGAAAGGATGCAAATGACCAGCTGTCTGCAAGGAATATAAATCCTTCCATTCCCCACCATCCAGTCAGAGCTAAAGAAGCTTTTTGGATGAGAAGTGAAATGTCTTCAAAGAAAAACAAGAAAGTCCAGTTGCTTCTTGGAAAAAAAAAAAAGCACCTTTGGGATAACCACGACTTGGAGGACTGAGAATCTCTACAGATGTTTAGCTACACAATTTGGGATGAACACCCTTCGAATAGTGTGGGAGTAGGAATGGATTTCCAGAGGGAAAAAATGCAGACCACAGGAACCGTTTGCACTACTCAGGTGACCCTGAGGACACAGATAAACCTCCAAGTGGCCTCAATGGCTCTCTGAAAGAACACAAATGACCAGCTGTCGGCAAGGCGCATAAATCCTCCCATTTCCCACCATCCAGTCAGAGCTGAAGAAGCTTCTTGGATGGGAAGTGAAACGTCTTCAAAGAAAAAGTGGACTCTGTGTGATCCTAAGTTGAAGACTTAGCTGTGTAACCCAGATGGATTCAGAGAGGATTGTAAAAAAATAAAGTCATTCTCCAACTTTGCCCGATGAAACTCAGAACAATTGTTTCACCAGCTTGCCTCATTTCATCTCTCCGTTGTTGCATGTTGATGTGACTGGCTGTGCAGCCAGAGGGCTTGCGATCTGGAGGTGTTAAACATCTAAATATTTTAATTTGAAATTGGCATTTTACACTACTGATTCAACAGAAGGATTAGCGGGCACCCTTCCAGGATGAGTAAGCGTGGAGGAAGCTGCCTTTGTGTGCAAGAAATTCCAGATTCTTTTCACCCCACAAAAAGCTTCTGTACATTTTCTCATGCTCTTCCCTGATGGAGTCCCTGCTATTATGGGCTGGCCACCCTGGCCACATTCATCTGATGGAGCCTCTCAGGGCAAGGCCCTTGCGATTAAGTTTGCCCACAAACCCTATGACACATCTGCCTTAATAAAGGGCCTTCTCGTGGCTCATCAACAAATAGGAGATGCTGTGGGAAACTTGACTCAGGATTGAAAAGGAGAAGACCTCGGAAGGTGCTTCCTAGCTTGGGAGCCATGGAAGATCATGGACCTCCCAAAGGACTACCACACCTGGGCTGCAAACATCCAGATGACCACCGGCAATGGGTTGGCGCTTCTTCCATGTCTTGTCTGTCTCTATCTGAAACACAACAACAGAGTTGGAAGGGACCTTGGAGGTCTTCTAATCCAACCCCTTGCTCAAGGAGGGAATCCTATGCTACAGGGGTGCCCAAACTTGGCATCTTTAAGACTTGTGGACTTCAACTCCCAGAACTCTCCAGCCAGCTGGAGAATTCTGGGAGTTGAAGTCCACAAGTCTTAAGGTTGCCAAGTTTGGAGATCTCTGCTATACTATTTCAGACAAATGGCTGAAATAGTCTCTTCTTAACAGCCTCCAGTGATGAAGCACCCATAATTTCTGGAGGCAAGCCATTCCATTGATTCATTGTTCTCACTGTCAGGAAATTTCTTCTTAATTCTAGGATGCTTCTCTCCTTGGTTAGCTTCCATCCGTTGCTTCTTTTCTTGCCTTCCAGTGTTTTGAAAAATATGCTGACCCCCTCTTCTTTGTGGTAGCCCCTCAAACACTGGAACACTGCTATAGAATAGAATTCTTCATTGGCCAAATGTGATTGGACACACAAGGAATTTGTCTTGGTGCAAATGCTCTCAGTGTACATAAAAGAAAAGAGACATTCATGAAGAGTCAAGAATCATAAGGTGCAACACTTATTGATAGTCATAGGGTACAATAAGCAATCAAATCATACTAGGAAACAGTCAATGAAAATCGTTAGGATACAAGCAACAAGGTTACAGTCATAAAGTCACAAGTGGGAGGAAATGGGTGAAAGGAAGGATGGGAGGATTAATAGTAGTAGTAATGCAGACTTAGTAAATGTCACCCCAAGTCCTTCTTTTCACTAGAGTAGACATACCCATTTTCTGCAAGAGTTCATCATATGGTTTAGACTCCAGATCCCTAATGATCTTTGTTGCTCTTCTCGGCACTCTTTCCAGAGTCATCCTGATGTTTGCAAATGTGATCCTAACTTGCATGGAGAACTAAGTGCCACCTAACAAATCCAAGATGGCCCCTCGTACTATCCAGAAGGAGGTTGGCTCCAACCTTCCCAAAGAGCGTAAGAGACCTGGCTCTGCCAGCTGACCTGGGGTCCAAAGAACTTCACATTGAGGATGGTTGGTAGATTAATAACAGATCCCACCTCCTCCCCCTGCTCATCCAACTCCCTTCCCCTCCCCCATCTTTTAGCTATGACTGTGTATTGTATTTTGTATTTTTGTCATATTTTATTTATAAAGTTTTATCTTTTGAACAAAAGATAAAAGCTGCCCAAAGTTGCCCTGTGGTAAGATGGGAAGCCAATAAATTTAATAGATGGATGGATGGATGGATGGATGGATGGATGGATGGATGGATAGATAGATAGATAGATAGATAGATAGATAGATAGATAGATAGATAGATAGAAAGATAGATAGATAGATAGATAGATAGATAGATAGATAGATAGATAGATAGATAGATAGATAGATAGATAGATAGATAGATAGATGATAGATAGATAGATAGATAGATAGATAGATAGATAGATAGATAGAAAGAAAGATGGATAGATAGAGATAGAGAGATGATAGATGATATAGAGAGATATAGATAGATGACAGGTAGATGATAGATAGATAATATAGATATAGATATAGAGATAGATAGATGATAGATGATATAGATAGATATAGATAGATAGATGATAGATAGATAGATGATAGACAGACAGATAGATAGATGCAAAGCAATTGACGCAATCTACATAGACTTCTGTAAAGCCTTTGATTCAGTGGTACACGACAAACTACTCCTAAAAATAAAATCCTATGGTATCTCTGGACAACTGAATAACTGGATAGAAGCATTCCTGTCAAACAGACAACAAATGGTCAAAATCGGGAGCGTTCTATCAAATCCAGTACCTGTCAATAGTGGTGTTCCCCAAGGCAGTGTTCTAGGACCAACTCTCTTCATACTCTACATAAACGACCTCTGTGATCATATTAAGAGCAATTGCGTTCTCTTTGCTGATGATGTAAAGCTGTTCAATACCACAGACAATACTGCTAAAAAGATCTTGACTATGTATCTGAATGGTCAAACAAATGGCAACTTCAAATCTCAACAAATAAATGCTCTGTCTTACATATTGGCAAAAAAAATCAGAAAATAAAATACAAGCTGAATAGTCAAGATCTTGTTGATGACCCAAGCTCTGTAAAGGACCTTGGAATACTCACCTCTAATGATCTAAGTGCTAGAGCCCACTGCAACTACATAGCCAAAAAGGCATTAAGAGTTGTTAACCTAATCCTACGAAGTTTTTTCTCTGGTAATATCACACTACTAACCAGAGCATACAAAACATTTGCTAGACCAATACCCGAATACAGTTCATCAGTCTGGAACCCTCATTACGTATCTGATATTAGCACAATTGAGAAAGTCCAGAAATATTTCACAAGAAGAGTTCTCCACTCTTCTACTCGTTGTAGAATACCTTATGCCACCAGACTTGAAATTCTAAAACTAGAAAACCTTGAATTACGCCGTCTTCGGTCTGACTTAAGCATGGTATATAAAATCATACATTGCAATGTCCTACCTGTCAATGAATACTTCAGCTTCAACCATAACAACACAAGAGCACACAATAGATACAAACTCAAAGTAAACCGCACCAAACTTGATTGCAGGAAATACGACTTCAGCAATAGAGTGGTCAATGTCTGGAATACTCTACCCGACTCTATAGTCTCTTCCCCAAACCCCAAAAACTTTAACCTTAGACTGTCTACTATTGACCTCACCCCTTTTCTAAGAGGTCTGTAGGGGGCGTGCATAAGCGCACCATCGTGCCTACCGTCCCTGTCCTATTGTTTCTCTTATTCTTTTATTTTTCTTATATGTACCCATTTCATGTATTCACAACTATGTATACACTTATACTTATTATCTTGTAAACAATTGGCAAATCAAATAAATAAATAAATAAATAATAAAATAAATAAATAAATATAGATAGGTAGCCAGAGAGAGATGATAGAGATGAAAGATAGATATAGATAGATGATAGAAGATATAGAGATGATAGCTAGCTAGCTAGATGATAGATAGACAGACAGATAGATGATAGATAGATAAATAGATAGATAGAGATAGATGATAGATAGATGATAAATAGATGATAGATAGATGATAATAGATAGATATAGATAGCTAGATCTAGCCATGGAAACTGACAGTCCAAGGACCCTCACAGAGTATAACAACAAATTCTCTAAGCAGGGTTGAACAAAATGAAGTATTCTGCCAAACTACAGGCAGTTGTCAACTTATAGCACTTCATTTAGTGACCATTCAAAGTTACAATGGCACTGACAAAACTGATGACCATTTTTTTACACTGACAACTGTTGTGGCATCCCTATAGTCACCTGATCAAAATTCAGACACTTGGCAACTGACTCCAATTTATGATGGTTTGCCGTGTCCCCGGGGTCACATGATACCCTTTTGCAACCTTCTAACCAGCAAAGTCCATGGGGAAGCCAGATTCACTTAACAACGGTAGCCAGAAAGGTCATAACATGGGGCCAAACTCACTTCACAGTTGTCTCCCTTATCAACAGAAATTTCAGGATGAATGGTGGTCGAGGACTATGTATATAAGCAATCTGACAGAAGTGAATGGTAGGTGTGTGTGTGTGTGTGCGCGCGCGCTTGTGTTGCTTTTCCACATCTTGTCTAATTTTATGAGCTTCTATCCCAGGAAGTTTTTGTTGGCAAAGCCAGAAGCTAAACTATTGGGTTGGGCCTGGGAAGATAAAAATTCAAGTCCCCGCATGACAGACAACTACCTTGCCCCATACCGTTGTTGTGTTCACATGGTGTAACACGCTTAACCTGTTTCCTTGAATTGACCCATTTGTCGGTTTACACAGTATGGAAAAGAAACCAACCCACTGAGCCAGGGGGAAGAAAAACAACAACAACTAACCAAGTTTAAAAGCAACCCAACTTTTCATGTGCGAATGCCAATTTCCTCGATTTGAAGTTCAAAGACTTTAACACTTGCTAGAACTTGGCAGAATGTGTGAGGACTTTACGAGGCTCCAGAATTGATCAGATTACAGATAATCAGAGTTGGAAGGGACCTTGTAGGTCATCTAGTCCAACTCCCTGCCTAAGCAGGAGACCCTACACCATTTCTGACAGAGGGCAGTCCAGTCTCTTCTGGAAAGTCTCAAGTGATGAAGCTCCCACAACTACCAAAAGCAACGTCTGTTCCATGGGTTGATTGTTCTCACTGTCGGAAAGTTTCTCCTTATTTCTCCAGAATTGATCAGATTGGATGCCCAGAGAAAGGGTACCGCAAGCATGAGATACCTTAACAAGGCAGGATGCTCACACTGGACAATTATGGCTACCATCTTGAAACTATAAATTTCCTACTGTGGATACCTCTGCATCCCGTGGTTACCTTTAATTTTACATCCATCTGTAAATGGCTAAATTCACTTTAGGTGCACAATCAGGTTCGTTGTAGGAACAAAGAATGGCCTTGAGGCACAGCAGAAAAAGGTTTGTACAGATTTTCAGTCCTCCAGATCATGGTTGTCTCAAAGGTGCTTTTTCAGGAGGCAACTGGCCTTCCTTTTTCTTTTCAAAAGAAAAAACAAGGAAGTCCAGTTGCCTCCAGAAAAAAGTGCCTTTGGGACACAGGAGAAGAAACTACAACCAAAGTAATGGTCAGATAAAGGAGGTGTAAGTCCAGAGCAAGAAAGCAACACGAGTAAGTATCTCAGTCCCCTGCCTAGTTCAGCTCAAAGATATGTTGAGTTGATAAGTTGATGTCATCCCACCCCTGTTGGTATAGCTTTACAATAAGCTCACATCCGATCCATTGGACATTGGTTTTGGATTTGGGGGTTCTACAAACTGCACAGAATCTTAGCTAGAAGGTCTCCCGAACCCCTGCGAACCCCCAGCAGCCCACCCCTGCTTCAACCTCAATGTCAGGAAGCCATAGGAAGAGAGTCAGCTAGCTGTCAGGATTCCGGCAGTTACCCCCATTTAAATCATGAGTCTCGAGCCAAACTTCCAAAACTTCAAAAGGATTTATTGGGAGTTAACATGTCCGGCATTGCCTGGGTGTAGCCGACTCTGAGACACATCATTCATTGTCACCCTTGACCCTGGTTTCCGCCCCACCCTCTGGGTGTATCATAATTCATATTCTCCAATGGGACACATCCTTAGCCAAGAGTCATCAATCATGCTCTCCAGTTAGAATTTCGCGCGGCAGAAACTTCAGTCACCTAGTTACTATCTTTGAAAACATTTATGGAATGCACTTTCAGTTTGCAAGCTGCTGCACTGTTCCCCTCCTCCCTTTCTGTTGGCAACTCTAAAAAGACCCTAGAAATATTTTATGAGTTGACACTCTATGTATAATTTACCCTTGGAGAGTTTTTTTTTTTTTTAACTTAGGTAAAGATGACATAAACGGTGCATATAGGGTGCTGTGAATATCTCCACCACTTTGCTTCCAGGGCCCCTGAAGGAATTCTGATTGTGTAGCTGGGGTCAGAGACTGCCAACAACACCCCTCTTGCGTTGGCGAGAGCAATTTTAGGTTGTTGTTGCTAGAGGGGAACATCAAGTTCTCGATTTGGCTGACATGGGAAGAGCTCCAGGAGCTGGAGATTAAAGGCTTTAACGTGGAGTTTTTATAATGTTCCTATACTGGGACGGTAGAAATGAATGAAAACATAGTCTGGCCTCTGTCATTGGTCATCAGAGTGGCTCGACCTCTGTTTGGAAACAGACGAAGGACACCCGGTGGGTGTGTGAAAACAACAAGAAGAACAACCCTTCAAAAATGCAGCAAATATGCCTATTACATTATACAAACGTGGATAAATGTTCATCTTAGAAAAAGAGTTTGATGTATGTTTTATGTTTTACTATGCCAGACAAATTCAGAAGTCATTCTTTTTTTCCTTCCTTCCTTTCCCTCCCTCCCTCCTTCTTCCTTCCTTCCCCTCCCTTCCACCTTCTTTCTTTTTCTCCCTCCCTCCCCCGCCTCCTCCTTCCTTCCTTCCTTCCTTTCCCTCCCTCCCTCCCCCTGCCTCCTTCTTCCTTCCTTCCAACCTTCCTTACTTTCCCTCCCTCCCTCCTTCTGCCTCCTTCCTTCCTTCCTTCCTTCCTTTCCCTCCCCTCCCTCCCCCTGCCTCCTTCTTCCTTCCTTCCAACCTTCCTTACTTTCCCTCCCTCCCTCCTTCTGCCTCCTCCTTCCTTCCTTCCTTCCTTTCCCTCCCTCCCTCCCCCTGCCTCCTTCTTCCTTCCTTCCAACCTTCCTTACTTTCCTCCCTCCCTCCTTCTGCCTCCTTCCTTCCTTCCTTCCTTTCCCTCCCTCCTCCTGCCTCTTCCTTCCTTCCTTCCTTCCTTCCTTCCTTCCTTCCTTCCTTCCTTCCTTCCTTCCTTCCTTCCTTCCTTCCTTCCTTCCTTTCCCTCCCTCCCTCCCTCCCCTGCCTCCTCCTTCCTTCCTTCCTTCCTTCCTTCCTTCCTTCCTTCCTTCCTTCCTTCCTTCCTTCCTTCCTTCCTTCCTTCCTTCCTTTCCCTCCCTCCCTCCCCTGCCTCCTTCTTCCTTCCTTCCTTCCTTCCTTCCTTCCTTCCTTCCTTCCTTCCTTCCTTCCTTCCTTCCTTCCTCATCCATCCTTTCTTCTTCACACAACTGTTACAGCATCCTTTGGTCATGTAATCAAAATTCAGATGCTTGGCAACTGATTCCTATTTATGACAGTTGCCATGTCCTAAGTTGATTTTTTTAAGATTTACTTAACAGCCATGTTATTAATTCACTTAACAACTGTAGCAAGGAAGGTCATAAAGTGGGGCAAAACTCACTTAACAAATGTCTCACTTAAAACCAGAAATCTGTGAGATTATACATACACACACACACACACACATATGTACACACACACACACATACATATATTCACACACACACATATATACATATATACATATATATGGTATTCAGCTTTGTTCGGGTATTTTCCTACGTCATTACAGTTGTGCTTTTAAAGTTGTGCTATAATGACGTGGGAAAATACCCGAACAAAGCTGAATACCATACATACAAATACCTGCGAAAAATTAAGAAAACAAATACATACACACACACACACACACACACACACACACACAAACACATATATACACACACACACATGCACACACACACACATATATATGTACACACACACACATATACACATAGAGAGATAGAGAGACAGGAGGGAGAGGAAGGGATTCTCATTAATTTGCAGAAAAAGCAGCTGTAGACAGCGAAAACTAGGAAGGAAAGTGTGTCTCTGTGTGTTTGTGTTAGAAAGCTGACTTGCATATATTTACCTTTGGGGGCAATATACTGACTTTGTAAAGCACTTAGAGAGGGAGGTGTAAAGCATTGTGAAGCGGGATATAAGTCTAAGTGCTATTGCTAGTGCTGTTACCTCCATGCTTAATTTTCATGAGCCACTGTCATTTGTGCACCAAACTGGGTTAAATGGACAGCACAGTGCAATAAGGACAATGAACCAGTGGAGCAGCTTGGCTCCAGAAGTTGTGGGTGCTCCATCACTGGCCATTTGTTGAGAATGATACGGTGTGTGTGTGTGTGTGCCTCCTCTTGGACTAGAAGACCTCCAAGGTCTCCTCCAGCTCTGTTATCGGTTATTCTTGTTAAATCAGATCTGAATGTGTTGTCAATCTCCTTTTTAGGACATTGGCTTCATCCTTAAATGACACCTACTCTCATTTTTCTTCTTCTACGAGGTGAATGAAGCAATATGTTCAGAACAGACAAGGGAACTGGGTCAAAAGGTATGCATTTCTGCTTTTCACTCCATGTCTAAATTAAACTTTCCAAATGAAACTTCAAAACCTTCCATTCGCCATCTATTCATTGTATTTCAAAGAAAGTCCACAGTGGCTTCTGGTCTATCAAAAGTCGCCACAATCTCATATCCATCCAGGATCAAATATCCGTGACTCATTCTTAATAATAAAGTTTTTCCCAAAGGAATTATTCAGAATCTTTTTCAACAGTTTGGATTTGGAACTTTCATTTAGCTGTTGGTTTCCCCCATTAACTCTGTTTTTATATAGCAGATAGTTGTGTCAGGCTAAGTGGGTTGGGTAAATAGCATTGTAAAACTTTACAAATTGTGTGCCTGCTTCGCAAGCGAGGGGAGGAATTATTATCTTGGAAATATATTTATCAGTATTCATCATGTCCTTTTTTGGGGATGTTATCCTATTTAGCTTTGTTTTCTTTGTGTGTTTTTGGTTCTTGTTTGGAGTTCCTATTTTAAGGTTTTGAATTAAAAAGAAAGAAAAAGCAAGACCGTTTCACAATGTGAAGCTTGGGGATTTCCTTGGTGCCTGACCTTCCCAACATACATCCAAGATTTGGAGACAGGGCATGAAAGAATAGTTCCAATGTGCAAAATTTGTCAGCGGCCTGTTCAATAGCCTTATTGTTATGGAATAAGTAGAATTTGTAAAACTAGAAGGAGGAAGTGCCAGGCGATGAAATGACAGCCATTAAGTTTTAAGAGTGACAGGATAGGCAGGTTGGTTTGCATTAAAAGGGTTTCCTCCCTCATTCCGTTTTCTTCATTAATTAATTGGGAAGGAATTTAAGGAAGAATATTCCCTACCCCTTTCTCACTTTCCCACTGTGTCAAAAATCAAGCAGAAAAGAGCTGGATGGGACTTTGGAGGTCCGCTAGTCCAACCCTATTTCAGATAGATGGCTGTCTAATCTCATCTTAAAACCATCCAGTGATGGAGCACCCACAGCTTCTGGAGGCAAGTTGTTCCATTGGTTGATTGTTCTCACTGTTAGAAATTTCTCCTTAATTCCAGGTTGCTTCTCTCCTTGATTAATTTCCACCCGTTGTTTCTTGTCTTCTGGTGCTTTGGAGAATAAGTGGACCGCCTCTTCTTTGCGGCAGCCATCTATGTCTCCATCTATGTTAGTTGGAAGTGAAGGAGTCTCTCCCTTGGTTATGACCAGGGGTCTTCAAACTTGATAGTTTTAAGACGTGTGGACTTCAACTTCCAGAATTCCCTCCTCCAGTCATGTTAGCTCAGGAATTCTGGGAGTTGAAGTCCACAAGTCTTAAACTTGCTAAGTTTGAGGACCCTTGGTTAAGACCAACAGTTGTCTCAACCAGTGAAGACTGATAACTATTCAGACAGCCAATTTGGTGTAGCGATTAAGGAACCAGGCTAGAAACCAGGAGACCATGAGTTCTAGCCCCACCTTATTCATGAAAGCCCACTGGGCCAATCACCAGGAGATGGTGAGTTCTAGTCCCGCCTTAGGCATGAAAGCTGGCTGGATGACTTTGGGCCAATCACCAGGAGATGATGACTCTTGGTCTTGCCTTAGCCTCCAAAGTTGGCTGGGTGTATTTGGGCCAATCACCGGGAGATGGTGAATTCTAGTCCTCCTTTAGGCCAGAAAGCTGGCTGGATAACTTTGGGCCAATCACCAGGAGACGGTGAATTCTAGTCCCACCTCAGGCATGAAAGCCACCTGGGTGACTTGGGGCCAGTTGTTCTCTCTCAGCCCAACTCACTTCACAAGTTTGTTGTTGTGTGGAAAATAGGAGGACGAAGGTGTATTGGGTATGTTCTTGCCATGAGTTATTTCTGAAAACAGTGAATGCAGGATATGAATAAATAAATACATTCCCAGTTTTGGCAGAGAGGATGTTCAAATGGAGATCTGAAAATGTGACGTTATCAAGGAAAAACTGAGGATTTGTCTGTTTCTTGTCCACAAAACTTATAACGGTTGACTTGAATGGCTTCTTGATAGTCTCCAGGTCTTCTTTCTTCCTGGAAGTATTTTCTCTGCTACAACTCTCTTTTTTTGGGAGGGGCACGGGAAAAAAAGAGATCATTTATTAATTTTTCCTCCCTCAGGTAGTGAAACACAAAACCCAGCCAGCAAAAGGTGCACAGAACTGATTGGCTAGAAATACATCTTGTTCGAACTAGAAGCCAGGAAATATTCTAGAAAGGAAAGTATCATTAGCATTTTCATTAAAAGCTGGAGTATGATTTAGCCATACCTCTGAATTCTTGGTTTCTAAAGCACTAAGTTTACTGAGAACTTTTCAACAGGATTTAATTGATTTAGCTTTATTAACTGGTCTTTTGTTACTCCTACACTTTGCCCTTCCACGGTTCCAAAATGCAACTTCCTTGTAACCGCTTGGAAATCGAGATTGTTCTTTTGATTCAGTACCAAAACATCATTAAAACCATTAAAACGTTCCCTAAAAGACACGGAATCGAATAAAAGGAGAATACAAAATTTATGACCCAAGAAGAAATGAAGATCTATGATTTTGATTCCAATTGTTCTGTTCCGGGATTGCCTTTTGGCTACTCAACGAAATATCAGTGTGTTGATTTCAGGGGTTAATATTTCGGATAAAGTTTCGTCTCGAAATGCCTGTGGGGAGACAACCTGCACCGTTCTCCCTTCAAAAGATAAGAGTTGGTCCCAGCAATTCAAAATAATTTTCATGGCCCTGCAGTAAAGCAGATGTTCACCATAGCCTTCCGAATTTAATTATATTCCAACATTTTTCCAGGTCATCCTTGACGTTCAACAGTTCCTTTACTGACCATTCGAAGTCACGACGGCGCTGGGAAAGTGACACATGGCCATTGCAGCATCTCCATGGTCACCTGATCAAAATTCAGAGGTTGGCAACTGGCTCATGTTTATGACGGTTGTGGTGGTACGTCAAGGACCAGCTGTACTTCTCTTTGTATTCTGAAGAGTATAATGTAGGATGTGAGTCAGTGTATAAAATTGTCCCTTGCACTGTGTTTGACGCAAGTTCCACCCGTTGGTAGTGTAACCGGGGGGTGGGCTGCTACCGGTTCATCTCGGTTCAGGTGAACTGGTAGCTAATTTTATGGCCAGTTCAGTGAACTGGCTCCTCCCACCCTGCCCTCCCACCCTGCCCTGGTCCTCCCAGGAGTTTCCACACAGCCCATTTGGGATGGCAGGTAAGTGCAGAGTCCGTGCAGAGGCTGTGGAAGGCTGAAAAACGGGCCTCCCAGGAAATGGCAGGAAATGGGCCTGTTTCCAGCCCTCAAAGGGCCTCTGGAGCACGGGGGAGCCTGTTTTCTCTCTCCTGGAGGCTCAAGGAAAGTGTTCTGACCCAAACCTGGTTCCAAGGAAGCAGACATAAGACAAAGGTAACAGCACAACCTTTTAATGTTTCTTTACGAATCTCATTCCTTCACAGGGAAAAGGCGGCTTCAAACTCTTCAAGCTCTGATAAGAAAGAGCCTTGCCAAGGTTTCGCAAGGCTGACAAGAACACCAGATAAAGTTACTAAGCAATAATTGAAACACAAAGAGTCTCCAACCTCAGATAATCCTAACGTCCACCAGGCTCGAGTGTAAAACTTCTTTGCCTTCTGTAAAAAACTATGGTTTCTCAGCTGACTTTTATCTCCTCAGGGAGGGCCATTACCTTGCAGCCTTACTCCCAAGTCGCCTATGCTGCTGCAAGCTGCTCTTTCCTTCAAGCAGCCCTGCACGCGTGTGTGCTGGGCACAGGCTCCTCGGGCTCCTCTTCATCACTGCTGCCAGCCTCCACAATCTCCGAAGGCTGCATTCCACTCCCTGATGGTCTTGGCCCCATCCCTGCATCACACGCAGGCTCCTCATCTGAGTCCTCGCTCTCCGAGACCTCAGCTGTCCGCACCTGCTGCCGGCGAACCATAACAGAAAGCTTCCGGAGCTTGGGGAGGGTGAAAATAAAAATGGGGCATGATTCATTTGACAACTGTCTTGCTTTGCAACATAAAATTTGGGCTCGGCTGTGGTTGTAAGTCAAGGACTACCTGTATAAAATGGACAAAATTGTTAGGAAATCCCCAGCGAATCTGACAGGGACCTGATGCTGTTTAGGTGAGAGTCAATTTCCAGATTAAGGGAAGAAGGAAATTTCTGCATGAGGTGCTTCAAAGGAGATCACCTGTGCAGGTACCAACAGAAGGAATGGTTTGCCAGATGCTCAGTTCTTCCAGCTGTGAGATACCTTGGACACCCAAAGGTGCTTTTTCAAAAGGCAACTGGATTTTGTTTTTCCCTTGAAGACATTTTGCTTCTCATCCAAGAAGCTTCTTTGGTTTTGACTGAGTAGTGGAGGATGGAAGGATTTATATACTTATATACCTTAAAGGTCTTCTAATCCAAACCCGTTTGATCACGAGACCTTATACTATCTTGGACAAATGGTGGCCAGCCTGTCTTGTCTATGGAGATTCTCAGTCATCCAGGTCATGGTGGTCCCAAAGGTGCTTTTTTCAAGTGGTAACTGGACTTTCTGATTTTCCTTTGAAGACATCTCACTTCTCATCTAAGAAGCTTCTTCAGCTCTGACCGGATGGTGGGGAATGGAAAGATTTATACTCCTTACAGAAAGCTGGTCATTTGCATCCTTTTAGTGTCATTGAGGCTACTTGGAGGTTCAGCAGTTCCAAGAAGACTCCATACCCATTTGTACTACTCAGATGACCCTGAGGACACAGATAAACCTCCAAGTGGCCTAAATCAGTGGCCCCCAACCTTTTTCGAACCAGGGACTGGTTTCAGGAGAAATTCTTTTTTTTTTTTTTCATTATAAGGAATGAGATAGAGGGATAATAAAGGATGGGCAAAAGATACAAATATAATGATTTAAATTAAGAAGGATTGAATAAGATAGAATTATGTAGAGTGAAATGTGTGGAGAAGTATATATAGAAGATACAGAATGGTAAACAAAATAGGTAATGATCTCTAAGATGAGCATGAATATAATTAAAGCCCATATAAAGAGAGGTACCGGGGCCAAGTTACTTTACTAAAAGATTTTTATATGTTTGTTTGTGTCTGTTTATGTTTTTGAGAAGTATTGGTGAAACCTTTTAGAAACACAGAAAGAGAATGACGATAATCAAGTCAGAAAGAAATAGAGGACAAGAGATGTTTTTATGCTCATTTAGAAATGGTTTAAAATAGAATTGTATTGTATAAGATAAGGTTTTATCTGACTTGTAAAATTTATAATGGAAAAAGGTTCAAATATGTAATGGTTGATGATGATTTGTTTGTTTTTGAAATTAATAAAACTTGTTTAAAAAAAAAAAGAACCAAAAAACGATTATTTATTCTTCCACGGACCGGTACCTGAGTAATGCAAGACTCCACCGCCATCGGGGTGGCTCTTCGTTTGAAGCCGCCCCCCCTTCGACGAAACTAAGGCGCGAGCACCCAAATGCCACTTTCCAACCGAAACCCCGGAAGCAACCGAAAAGCACCGGAAGCACCGTCGAAACAAGATGGCGGCGCCCAAGCTTTGCGGCCTGGTAAAAAATGATCCATGGACCGGTCCCGGTCCGGGGACCGGTGGTTGGGGACCCCTGGCCTAAATGACCCACTAAAAGGATGCATATGAACAGCTGTTTTCAAGGAATATAAATCCTTCCATTCCCCACCATCCAGTCAGAGCTGAAGAAGCATCTTAGTTGAGGAGTGAAACATCTTCAAAGAAAAAACAGAAAGCCCAGTGGCCTCTTGAAAAAGCACCTTTGGGATGCCCAGATGGAGCACCCAGAATTTCTGGAGGCAAATTGTTCCACTGATTGATCGTCTCATTGTGAAAACAAAGTTCTCACCTAATTTTAGCTTGCTTTTCTCCTTGATTCGTTTCCATCTGTTGCTTCTTGTCCTGCCTTCAGGTGCTTTGAAGAATAGGTTGACCCCCTCTTCTTTGTGGCAGCCCCTCAAATATTGGACCACTACTATCATGTCATTCTTAGTCCTTCTTTCCATTAAAGTAGACATATCCAATTTCTGCAACTGTTCTTTGTATGTTTTAGCCCCCAGTCCCCTATCAAACATTCATTTCAGTAAATTTTCATGGAAATGTCTAATATTTGACAATGTTTACAGCAGAGGTATTCCTTCAGTCTAAGTGCTGTTGTCTTGCATTGGCCAGCAATCTGTTTCACCCCACTGTCAAAGTTTCATCTGAGTTTCCCCAAATTCTTCTGCCCAGAATTTCCCACCTAGGAAGGTCAAGAATTCCAACACGGAAACCCTCAATCAAAGATCTCTAAACCGGGCAAACTTTAAGACTTGTGGATTTCAACTCCCAGAATTCCCCATCAGCCTGGCTGAGGAATTCTGGGAGTTGAAGTCCACAAGTCTTAAAATGGCCCAGTTTGCAGACTTCTGCCCTAGATAGAACAAACTCCACGGTTGTTCGCTCTTTTACTGTCATTTTTTTTTGTTCCCATGAATCCTCTGGTTGGGAAAGGCCTACGCATTTGAAAGGATCTTTATTTATGAAATCACCTGCGTCTCCGAATTACGACTTTTAAAATTTATGAATATTACTGCCAGCCTGCTGATACTTGGCAGAGAGAAGAGCAATAAAAAAAGTAACGATTTTGCCTCTGGTGTTGGGGTGGAAATCTCTCTTAGAGAAATTAACACTTAGTTTATAGGCTGTTTTCTCTCACCGGTTGCTGAAGGAGAACACGAATGACCTTGGATCAGGAGGTCCATGACAGACCAAAGAGTCAGATTAGACACGTTTGGCAAGTTAGGCAAGAAGATAAGTTGGGTGGGCGGGAAGGAGATAGATATGAATCAGTTTGCTTTCCTTCTCAAGAGCTCAGGACAACTGATTTACAAGATATCTGAGCCAGAGACAAAATAAGCTGAAGGTTTGAAGGTCATCCAGCAACTTTCACGGTTAAGGAACGATTTCAACCCAGCTCTTTTCTTTAAAGATCGAAAAAGCTTTTGTGAGAAATGTGCTTATTTGTCATTGGCCAAGTCTGAAATGGAATTAAAAATGAATTCATGAAACTTTCTGGATCACCAATAGACCTTGACTTACAACAGTTAGCTTAGTGTCCGTTCAGATTGACAATGTAAACAAGTTTTTTATTGAGAATAAACATTAAAAATATTGAATGTGGTGGTCTTCTTTGACATACATTTCAGACTAAACATTTCACATTAGAAAAGATCAAAAGATATAAACATTTATATACATATATACACATATATATGTATATATACATTTAAGCTTTGTACCATTTTAATTCTCATTCTTATACCTCATTTCTATTTAATCTTTAATTCTAATTTCAGTTTTGTTAACTCCCTTTCATATCCCTCCAATGATAAAATTTGTTCCATATTTGATAGTATTCTGATTTATCTTGTTCTTTCAATTCTAGTGTCAATCTGTCCAATTCAGCATATTGAAAAATCTTATCTATTATAGCATTGTCATTTGGGATTTCTTTTGTTTTCCAATTTTGGATGAATAACATTCTTGCTGCTGTGATTACGTGTATAATTAAATAGGTATCAGCTTTGCTGAAGTTCTCTTTCATTATTCCTAGTAAGAACATCTCTGGTGTATAGATAATTTTTAACCCCATCATTCTCTCTAACCGTGACCAAATTTTGTACCAAAACGCCTGTGTTTTTTTTACACGACCACCTTACATGATAGTAAATGCCCCGTTCTTTCGAGCATTTCCAGCAATTGGGCGATTGGCTACCGTACATTTTAGCTAATCTAGCTGGCGGGAGATGCCCCCTATAAAACATCTTTCCTTAAAAGATTTTTCACACGGACGACCATTGCTGCATCCCCACGATTACACAATTAACATTCAGACACTTGGCAAGTGGTTCATATTTATGACAGTTGCTGTGTCCCGGGCTCATGTCATCCAGTGGTGGTATTTTACCGGTTCGGCCCGGTTCAGTCAAACAAGTTCGTTCCGATGATCAGCTGCTGGAAGGCTCTAAACTGGCCTTTAATTCCTGCTTTTCAACCCCAGTGTTCTGACCAAGGCTTCCTGAGACTGTAATTAAGCACACGCTTAGTCTAAACGACTCTTGTTTTATTTCAACTCTGGGAATTATGTTCATTCCCAGCCTGTAAAAGACCCAAGCAACCCTCGAGATAAGCACCCACCTTTCTCTCCTTTGAAGTGCTGCCAACAACTAAAGTGCCCAATGAACTATAAAAAACCAACCGAAGTACAAAGTTCACACAGAGCTTCAAGGACTAATCCAAACAGAATGAACGACTTTGCTTCCTGCAAAGGGTTCATCATCTTTGCCTGTCCTTTATACCTTATGGGTGGGGCAATGACCTCCAACCCTTGTGCCTGAGTCACCTCTTTTATCTTAGCTGCTCTTGCCTTCTAGCAGCTCTGTGCACACACGAGCTGGGAATAGGCTCCCCTGGTTCCTCTGCCTCGTTGCTGCCAGACTCTGGAGTCTCCAGAATCAGCACCCCACTCCTAGATTGTCCTGGCCCCATTTCTGCATCGGACGCAGGACCCTCATCTGAGTCCTCTCCAGACTGCCGGACTGGTCCTCATTCTTCCCCACTGTCCGATTCTGCTGCCATCCACACAGGCTGCCGGTGAACCACAACACTCAGTTGCTTCGTGCGGCACAGCTGATTGTGCACATCAGCTGTTTTACACACAGGGTTTGCAGCAAAAGGTGAGTTGCAAATGATGCACAAAGCACGCCTTTGGCATCCCCTTTTGTGACCTTCTGACAAGCAAAGTCAACAGGGAAGCCAGATTCACTTAACAACCTTGTGACCCGCTGAACAGCTGCAGAGATTCGCTTAACAACCGTGGCAAGAAAGGTTGCAAAAAGGGGGCAAACTCACTCAACAATGGTCTTGTTTAGAAAGAAGAAATGGGGGGTTAATGGAGCTGTACATTGAGGATTACCTGTATCACAGGTTTTTTTTTCCTACCTAGAAGAAAGCTTCTCCTCTTTTTTGTAGAATAAAATTAAAACACACTATTATCATAATGTCAGCTTTGGAAGCCATATTGACACCAGAAGCTTCCACGCTGCCACATTCTTGAGCCTGGGAAAATGGGAGGGGGGGAGTTTCTTGGAGTGTATGTGGTTAGACATAATAGTATTTTTTTCTAAGTCAAGGTCATGTTCTTTCTGCACCTGGGTGAGGGGAAGTCTGTTCTTTTCCAATAAGACAAACAATAACCAAAGGAAACAGAAATCTTTTAATGAGTCTTACGAATCCCCAGTTAAAAGGCTGCTGCAAACTAATTAACTTTGATAAGCACAAACCTTGTCAAAACTGTACGAGACTGCTAAGAATCACAGATAAGAAATATTTCACAACACAAGAGTCTTCAAATACCAACTTAAGATACTGTAATGTCCGCGAGGCTGAGTTTCAAAATGTCTTTGCTTCATGCAAAAATTGTTTGCTTCACAGCTGCCTTTTATCTTCCTGAAGGAGGGGCCATTACCTTGCAGCCTTATTCTCGAGTCATCCGTGCTGTTGCAGCTGCTCTTTCCTGCGAGCAATCCTGTGTGCACTCACACTTGCCACAGGCTCCTCGGGAACCTCCTCAT
This sequence comes from Notechis scutatus, assembly GCF_049901735.1. Classification (NCBI taxonomy): domain Eukaryota; kingdom Metazoa; phylum Chordata; class Lepidosauria; order Squamata; family Elapidae; genus Notechis; species Notechis scutatus. The sequence goes on along the minus strand of NC_142014.1, from coordinate 76,283,825 downwards.
CGCTGCTGCCAGCCTCCACAATCTCTGAAGGCAGCAGTTCACTCCCTAATGGTCCTGGCCCCTCATCTGAGTCCTCGCCCTCCTCAGCCATCCTCACCTGCTGCCAGCTAACCACAACAAAATCTCAAGTTGGGACAGATGGTGATTGGGGCATGTGATGCAATGATGGGTGTAGGGGGTGGATTTGTAATTTTTTACTTATTGCAAGGAAACCCGGAACTTTCAGATTCGGGATTCCCCTGATGTGCCAGTTTACTATCCAAATAAAACAGAACTTTTGAGAGGAATGTCTGTCTCGGAGTTATTTGTTGGAGTGGAGGTTTTCTGGAACGCTGACATATAAATCAGGTTTTGTCTGGACATACCAGGAAGCAGGAGCTTCACTTTTAAGGCCTAATGTAAAATGCATTCCAGTTGGATTAATTTTGATGGGAATTCACACATCACACAATGCAATGGAACACTTTGTAGTTTGCATACATACAAAATGCGAAGGTGGATTATTTTCATTAAACTTGTTTGACTTCTTTTCTGGTTTAGTATGTTGTGCAAACTCCACCCCTTGGAATACGTTATGGTTTAGCCCAGCATGTCTTCCTGAAAAAAAATTGGTATTTTAATAACCAGGTTAAATGTCCTGCAATTTGAGCCCCAAATGTGGATTTACTATGAAACAAGACCAGACAAATGAAAGCACTCGCAACCCAGTCAGTTCCTTCTCCTTGCACTACTTTCCACCCCCGTAAATCTTTTCCAATTCACACATCACTCCAGTGTAACACTTGTTACTAGATCAGCTTTGGTCCAACAAAGGACTTTTAATGGGTGAGCAAGAATGCCAATCTCGCCCCCTTATCAAGCTTTGCAGACATGGGAGGAATCAGACCAAGTCACTGGAAGGAACATTTTATTTGCACCAGAATTAAAATCAAATCAATGTTTGGAGTTTTGTCAGCTGATTTAACACTGGCTAAGCCTCCAGAAATTAGGCACATTTTTGGCTGGTGTCACTTATTCCTTCAAAGCTTCCCGCAGAATCTGGAGATAACATTGTGAAGAAACTTCAGGTGGATCACAAGTCACTGGACAAGGAGTCCTTGTTACATAGTCTTAAGATTGCTGTTCCAACTTGATCTCTTGTCTCTTCTCTCCTCTCCTCCCCTCTCCTCTCCTCCTTCCTTTCTTTCCCTTTCCCCTTCCTTTCCTTCCATCTCTTCTCTTCCCTTCCCTTCTCTTCTCTTCTCTTCTCTTCTCTTCTCTTCTCTTCTCTTCTCTTCTCTTCTCTTCTCTTCTCTTCTCTCTCCTCTCTCTCCTCTCCCTCTCCTCTCCTCTCCTCTCCTCTCCTCTCTTCTCTTCTCCTCTCCTCTCCTCTCTCTCTCTCCTCTCCTCTCCTCTCTCTCCTCTCTTCTTCTCTTCTCTTCTCTTCTCTTCTCTTCTCTTCTCTTCTCTTCTCTCTCTTCTTCCTTTCCCTTCCCTTCTGTCTCATCCCTTCTCATCCCTTCCCATCACTTCTCTCTCTTCTCTTCTCTCCCCTTCCCATCCCTTCTTTTCGCTTCTCTTCTCCTTCCTTTCCCTTCCCTTCCCATTCCCATTCCCATTCTGTTCCGTTCCCGTCCCATTCCATTCCGTTCTATTTTCTATTCTATTCTGTTCTGTTCTATTCTATTCTATTCTATTCTATTCTATTCTATTCTATTCTATTCTATTCTATTCTGTTAATTTATTCCTTTATTCAATTCAATTCAATTCTTTTCTTTTTTCTATTCTATTCTATTCTATTCTATTCTATTCTATTCTATTCTATTCTATTCTATTCTATTCTATTCTATTCATCCAAAGAGGGACATTCCCCCCACCCTGCAACAAGAATTCTATTGATTCTTTTTAGGCTATTAACCTGCTGTGGAAGGTGTGACCAGTCACAAAACATGCATATATTCCAAGTTGAACTATCTTCATAAGAGGCTCCACAACATCACACTGACACCTTAGCTCTGCCCTGGGGGCTAGTCTTGGAAATAAATACGATATTAGAAGCTGGAAGCCCTTTATTGTAGCAAGCTCACTTGCATATTTATTAATTTTAATTAAATGAATCTTTTTCTTTTTACATCGTGCAGCCAAGAAACTTCGCAGAAATGACGGGAACTCCTGGAGGCACATAATTTTCCATACAAAATGGCAAAAAAAAGAAAAAGAAAAAGAAAAAAGCGGCAGGCGAATTGCAATCACGTGACCTCAGGCCGCTGCAACTGGTTTGCAAATGGGAGGCCGTTGACAAGTTGTGATCCTGTGGCCTTGAAGGTTTTAACAGATTAAACGTATTAACAGAGTTGGAAGGGACCTTGTAGATCATCTAGTCCAACCCTCTATCCCCCGCCCAAGCAGGGGACCCGACACCTTTTCTGACAGATGGCAGTCCAATCTCTTCTTGAAAGTCTCAACTGATGGCACTCCCACGACTTCCGAGGGCAACTTCTGTTCCATGGGTTGATTGTTCTCACTGTCAGAAAGTTTCTCCTTGTTTCCAGGTTAAATCTCTCCTTGTTCAGTTTCCATCCATTGTTCCTTGTCTGGCCTTCGGGTGCCTTGGAAAATAGCTTGACCCCTTCCTCCTGTGGCAGCCCCTCAAATATTGGAAGACCACTATCATGTCTCCCCTGGTCCTTCTCTTCCCTAGACTAGCCAGGCCCAGTTCCTGCAACCATTCATTGTATGTTTTAGCCTCCAGTCCCCTAATCATCCTGGTTGCTCTTCTCTGCACTCTTTCTAGAGTCTCAACCTCTTTTTTATAGTGTGGTGACCAAAACTGGATGCAGTACTCTAGGTGTGGTCTTACTAAGGCTTTATAGAATGATATTAATACCTCTCTCGATCTTGATTATATCCTTCTGTTAATGCTTCAAGTGATGGAGCAACTTCTGTTCCATGGGTTGATTGTTCTCATTGTCAGAAAAATTCTCCTTATTTCTAGACTGAATCTCTCCTTGATCCATTTCCACCCATTATTCCTTGTCTGGCCTTCAGGTGCCTTGGAAAATAGCTTGTCCCCTCCTCTCTGTAGCAGCCCCTCAAATATTGGAAGACTGCTATCCTGTCTTCCCTGGTCCTTCTCTTCCCTAGACTAGCCAGGCCCAGTTCCTGCGGCCGTTCATCGTATGTTTTAGCCTCCAGTCCCCTAATCATCTTGGTTGCTCTTCTCTGCACCCTTTCTACAGTCTCAACATCTTTTTTATAGTGTGGTGACCAAAACTGGATCTAGCATTCTAGGTGTGGTCTCAAGTGTGATTGGACACACAAGGAATTTGTCTTGGTGCAAATGCTCTCAGTGTACATGAAAGAAAAGATACATTTGTCAAGAGTCAAGAATCATAAGGTACAACACTTAATGATAGTCATAGGGTATAATAAGCAATCAAATCATACTAGGAAACAGTCCATATAAATCGTAAGGATACAAGCAACTTGATCGAATCCCTCTGTTAATGCACCAAGGTGGTAGGACAGTCATAAATGCAAGTGCAGATTGTAAGTTGCTTTTTCTGAGAATGTTGCAGCTTTGAACTGTCATTAAGCAAATGGTCATAAGTTGAGGAGTCTCTATATAGCCATGTAGAGGGGGTCCTCAACTTACAATCATTCATTTAGTGACCATTCCAAGTTACAATGGCACTGAGAAAGGGAACCTATGACCATTTTCGCACTTACAACCATTGCTAGCATCCCCATGATCAAAATCGACAACTGACTCATATTTATGACGGTTGCAATGTCCTGGGGTCATACGACCCTCCTTTGTGACCGTATGAGAAGCAAAGACAACAGGGAAGCCAGATTCATTTAAGGTCACTAACTTAACAAGTGGAGCGATTCACTTAACAGCGGTGGCAAGAAAGCTTGTAAAATGAGACAACAATTCACCTAACAACTGTCTTGCTTATCAGCAGAAATTTTGGGCTCAGTTGTGGTCGTACGTTGAGGACTACCTTTAGAAAATATTTGTATTACTTACTGGTAGTGGACTTTCCAGGTTATCCAATGCATGTTTCTTATTGTCTGAAAAGAACTCCAGCATAACATATAACAGAGCAAAATTTTGGATTATGCTGTTCTGACCTAAGATCACGAAGCCGATTCCTTGTCCTGATAAAAACCCTTTTTATTTAGGTTAAATAAAGTCCCGGCAAACAATCTTTCATGCGATTTCACAACCACAGACCTTTATCAGGCCTGGAGAGCTGCCGGGCTGATAGCTTCCAAACGCCACACTATAGCAGCAATTACTTGGCAAGAAGTCAGGAACAGATCTTCACCCTAATGAATTGAACGAATTGCCTCCTGCAAACACCACCCTGTTGCTCCTCTTTTATTCCTTATGGGAAGAGCCATTCACTGTCCACCTGTGCCTTTACTCCCAAGTCAATCATGGTTCCTTAGCTGTTCCCTTCGTCTGGCAGCTCTGTGCATGCACACTTTGGGAACAGGCTCCAGCTGTTCTTCTGCCCCACTGATCTCTGGCTCCAAAGGCAGCTGATAACTATCAGACGGCCCTGGCTCCATCTCTGCCTCCGATGCAGAGCCCTCGTCAGAGCTTTCCCCAGACTCCAGGACTGGACCATGTTCCTCCCCAACCTCTTCACTGTCCAAATCTGTGGTGGGTCACAACAGATTGTACCTAAGATCAGGAAAGTATTGGTCCCTCCAAAATGTTACCAATCATTTTTTTCCCCTTGAAGTTGTATTTTCCCACCTGTACTTCTTTGTATTAACCTTTTTTTGGGAGTAGTCAAATCATTTCTAACATGCCTCCTTTTGCTTTTGGACAAGGTTTTAAGATTCACTTTTTAACAGGGTTGTTTTACTTGCAGATGTTTCTTCTTCTTCTTCTTCTTCTTCTTCTTCTTCTTCTTCTTCTTCTTCTTCTTCTTCTTCTTCTTCTTCTTCTTCTTCTTCTTCTTCTTCTTCTTCTTCTTCTTCTTCTTCTTCTTCTTCTTCTTCTTCTTCTTCTTCTTCATCACCCAACTAGGTAACATCATCAGTGCTAGAAGGGAGTGCTAGAAAATATATCCTCCACCGGACTTGCCTAATGGTTTCCAGATCTGATAGCAACCCAAATCAACCAGCAAAATCATGCGGATGAACGATTGTGGGAATTGAAATCCAATATCTTTGAGGGTATCAGATTAAGGAAAGTCTAGATATATAGTGCTAAGAACTCAATGATTGAGGATGGGAGAAGACTGGATCATACATTTGACTTAATCCAGCTGCAGGTATATGTATCAAATGCCTATAACATTAAAACTAAACTTAATTACCGAAGACATGAACAACAAAGTAAATGATGAACAGGACCTAATTAAAGTAATAAAAAATTTGGGTGTGGAGGCAGTAGAAGGTATCAATTGAACTCTAAAGGAAATACACTTGCTTGTTTGGGTATAATAATAACAGTAATTATTATTTTGACACCGCCCTGCGGCATTCTTTCTTTCATGCTCTCTCTATCCTCTTTTTAATTTTTCCACTTTTGTTGGAAGGAGGAAGAAGAAGAGGAGGACAGTGAAGCAGAAGAAGAAGAAGAAGAAGAAGAAGAAGAAGAAGAAGAAGAAGAAGAAGAAGAAGAAGAAGAAGAAGAAGAAGAAGAAGAAGAAGAAGAAGAAGAAGAAGAAGAAGAAGAAGAAGAGGAGGAGGAGGAGGAGGAGGAGGAGGAGGAGGAGGAGGAGGAGGAGGAGGAGGAGGAGGAGGAGGAGAAGAAGAAGAAGAAGAAGAAGAAGAAGAAGAAGAAGAAGAAGAAGAAGAAGAGGAGGAGGAGGAGGAGGAGGAAGAAGAAGAGGAAGACAAAAGAAGAGGAAGAAGAAGAAGAAAGAAAAATAAGAGGAGGAGAAGAAGCTGAAGAAAAAGAAGAAGAAAAGAAAAAGGAGAAGAGGAGGGGGAGGAAGAAGAAGAGGAGGAGGAAGAAGAAGAAGAAAAGAAGAAAAAGAAGAAGGAAAGAAAAAAGAGAAGAGGAGGAGGAGGAGGAAGAAAAAGAGGAGGAGGAGGAGGAAGAAGGAGGAGGAGAAGGAAAGAAGGAGAAGAGGAGAGAGGTGGAGGAAGATGAAAACAATGAAGAAGAAGAGGAAGAAGAAGAAAGAAAAAAAGAAGGAAGGAAGGAAAGAAAGAAAAAGAGGTGGAGAAGGAAGATGAAAACAGTGAAGAAGAAAAAGAGGAAGAAGAAGAAAGAAAAAGGAGGAGGAGAAGCTGAAGAAAAAAAAACCCAACTTGTCTAAACCTATATTATGGGAAAACTTTGTGTTTATTCCTCCAGCATTTTCAACGTTAATCATTAAATATAATTGATTGCAGCATCTTATAATTAACTTGGAAAGGATAATTATATAAGGGAATGGCCCTGTAACCACCTCACAGTTCCTTTGATTTGGAAGAGGGCAAAATAGGATGAACTGCTAGTGGAATTAAGTGAACAATTAAGGACTCTGTTCAGCTACAGACGATTTAGTCCTTCTGTTAAACTTCAAACGTGTCCAATATTTTGTGTGTCTGAATCTCTTTGGACAACAGCTTTTCTGAAAGTAGATTGCCTGCGGAGAACTTTTTGTGATTGCTACTATTAGGGGGAATTATTGCTAATACCATTGTTACTAGCAGTAAACAATTAGTATTGAATATTACCACCAATACAGGTAGTCGTCAACTTACAAAAGTTCATTTAGTTCAAAGTTATAATGGCACTGAAAAAAGTGACCCCTAACTGTTTTTCACACTTGCAGCATCCTCAGGGTCATGTGATCAAAATTCAGTAATTGACTCACACTTACGACGGTTGCAGTGTCTCAAGGTCATGTGATCCCCTGTGGTGAAGCACGGTCAATGGGGGAAGCCAGATTCATTTAACAACAGTGGCCACAATGGCTGTAAAATGGGGCAACAAGACTCCTTTAACCAATGTTTCACTTAGCAATCAAACTCTTGGGCTCAATTGTAGACATAAGTCAAGGACTACGTATACAAGCAAACGGACAAAAGTGAAAAGTGTGTGTGTGTGTGTGTGTGTGTGTTGCTTTTCCAGATCATGTGTAATTTTATCAGCTTCTATCCAAGGAACTTTAGTAGTCATAGGCGCCTGGGGTGCAATCCCAGAATATCTGGAGTGTCCTTGGAACACCGTCGGCATTGACAAAACCACCATCAGTCAATTGCAAAAGGAAGCTTTCTTTGGAACAGCTTACATCCTGCGAAGAGACAACAACATCTGCCTATCCAAGCCGTGGGGGAAAGACTTAGTAGGTGAATTAAAAAATGCCAAATCGAGTCTAAGTACCGAATGGTGCAGCCAAACAGAATAATAATAAATGCCTTGGGTGCAATTCCCAAAATGTCTGGAGCCTCACCTGAAACCCCATCAGCATTGACAAATACACCATTGGTCAGTGGCGGTATTTTACTGGTTCAGCCAGGTTCCACCAAACTGGTAGCTCCGAGGATGATCTGTGAGTGAACCGGTTCACTCCTATATGAGCAGCTGCTGGAAACTCTATACTGGCAGGGTGCAGGAGAAGGTCTGTAGCAAATCCTCCATGCGCATGCAAAGTGCATATTTGGCGCATGCACGTCCACCAAGCCATGCCCACAGAACCGGTGGTTTAAAAAAAAAGTTGAATCCCACCGCTGCCGTCGGTCAATTGCTAAAAGGCAGTTTGACTTGGGACGGCTTACATCCTGCGACAACACCTTTAACATCGCAATGGGACCTTTAGATGCCAACCAGTGGCCGCATCAGGACAAAGGGTTGGGAGCAGAAGGCCGGGGGGGGGAGGGCATTGGCTGTGGAGAATCGCCGGGGGAGGACCAGTAGAGGAGGAAAGCTGGCTGTGAATTGGCTGAGGCTGGGGATGAAGTGGGGGTGGCCAACAGTTGGCCCCTAAACATCCTAGACCAGTTGCCCCCAATCTTTTGGGCACCAGGGACTGGTTTCGTGGAAAGCAGTGGTGGGATTCAATTTTTTTAAATTACCGGCTCTGTGGGCGTGGGTTGGTGGGTGTGGCAGGGGAAGGATTCTGCAAAATCCCCATTCCCTCCCCATCCCACTAACCTGCTTTCCAGCTCCGTTCTCCTGTGCAAGGCAACAAAAGAAGACCCAACCAATCAGCTGGGACTTGGGAGGCGGAGAATAGATGGGGGCGGGGCCAGTCAGAGATGGTATTTGCCGGTTCTCCAAACTACTCAAAATTTCTGCCACAGGTTCTCCAGAACTGGTCAGAACATGCTGAATACCACCTCTGATGGAGAGGCATTTTTCTACGGACTGGAGGGGGCCTGGTGTCATGTGCTGCCTGCATCCCACAGGCTTTGCTTCTTTGCGTGGCCTGGTTTCTAGCATACCATGGCCCAGTGCAGGTCCACAGACCTGGGGGGTTGGGGACCCCTGTCCTAAACCCTTTAACGCCATCAAACATCCACCTCTGCCTATCCCAAGTCCTTGGGGAAGAATAACTAATTTTTTGGCAAATTTGCAGTTCTTTTGAAAATAAGATTGGCTAAAGACAAACAAATTAGACTAAATTCCACATTCGTAATGCAACGTGCAAAGACAGCATCAATCTGGAAAAAGTTGTGCAGGGGGATTAAGAGCTCCGGTCCTTTAGCCAAAATTTGAATTGCATTATTTTGCCCATGTAACAAGGTACAGCTGCAGATATCTTGGAATAGCAACCCATCTGCTGCTAACCTTTATTCCTGCTAAATACTTCTTCCTTGCTTTCCCTCCCCAAATAATGGATTCTTCTGTTTCCTTCTTTTCTCTCATTGCAGTCATGTTTTAGTTTCAGAAAAAAGATTTGAGTTGGCTTTATCTCATTTTATTTATTTTTAAACATAATCCTACTTGTTATCTTTCCTCCCTACTTTCTTTCTGCATTATTTTTGGTCCTTTGATTCTCCAGAATCTTCTCCAGTCCAGTCCAGTCTAATCCATCTTCCTTTCCTTTCCTTTCCTTTCCTTTCCTTTCCTTTCCTTTCCTTTCCTTTCCTTTCCTTTCCTTTCCTTTCTATCTTCCTTTCCTTTTTATCATCCTTTTCTTTCTTTCCCTTTTTATCTTCCTTTCCTTTCCTCCTCCCCTTTTCCTTCCTTCCTTCCTTCCTTCCTTCCTTCCTTCCTTCCTTCCTTCCTTCCTTCCTTCCTTCCTTCCTTCCTTCCTTCCTTCCTTCCTTCCTTCCTTCCTTCCTTCCTTCCTTCCTTCCCCTGCCTACAGTAATACCTTATTGGCTTTCTTTATTTCATTCTGCTTTTTTTGTTCTTCCTTTTAAAAATTATTGGAAGGACCACATTACTTTCCCTTCTAGTCTCCCTTGCTTTGCTTTTCATGAATTGTTTTCCATCCCTGCACCATTTCATGTCATGTCATGTCACGTTGTATGGCACCATAAGCTTGTGGATGGCCAGTGGTTTCCTCCATCATCAGTGGTAGAAGGGAGTGTGGTTTATGGGGGGAGGAGGCTGAGGAAGAGGAGGAGGAGGAAGAAGAGGAGGAGGAAGAGGAAGAGGAGGAGGAAGAGGAGAAGAATGACTATGGCGTCTTTGGTGCTCTCTGAACTTGGTTGTTGGTGGACTCCCTTCCCACGGGGGGAGGGGTGGAAAATCAAGCCAAGGTTAGGCTGCCATCTGTCAGGTGGGCTTCCATACGAGGTTTTTGTGCCCAATAGGGCACCGGGCTGAGTGATCTCACAGAACGACCTCTTCCAACCTCTCACCAATTCAACAGAGTCTGCCTTGTTGTTGTTCTCCTTTTCTTGCTTACCTCCGAGTCAGGAAAGCCCAATTTCAGCCGTCTGTCAAGCAGAAGTTTCATTCCCTCGGCCTCTTCTGCCCCGTTGAAGGTAGTTTCCTCTTTGCATTTTTTGTGGTCTGTTTTGCAGGCAGATCAATGGGGACAGGCGTGGGGGGAGGAGAAGACAAGTGGCGGGTGGGGGAGAGAAAGAGAGACGGAGAGGAAACAATGCAACAGATGTCGAGGAAATGAAAGATGGAATTGTTGGAGGACCCAGCCACCTGTGATAGGTAAAGGCGGGCCTCCTTTTCTCCCAAGGGCCCTTGGGCAGAGAGACAAAAAGACATTGAAATGAAGAACATTTTTTATTTATTTTGGGGCATTCCTTCTGAAGAACCCACTGACATTTCATGCAGCACATGAAAATTAACTGCACCAATCCCTTTCACCTTTGCAGCCAACCTGAGTTATGCACCTTAATGGTAGAATAGCATAGAATAGCATAGAATAGAATATATAGCATAGCATAGCATAGCATAGCATAGCATAGCATAGGAGGAAGGAAGGAAGAAAGGAAGGAACAAGCAAGCAAGGAAGCAAGGTAGAATAGAATAGAATAGAATAGAATAGAGTAGAGTAGAGTAGAGTAGAATATAGAGTAGAGTAGAGTAGAGTAGAGTAGAGTAGAGTAGAGTAGAGTAGAGTAGAATAGAATAGAATAGAATAGAATAGAATAGAATAGAATAGAATAGAATAGAATAGAATAGAGGAAGGAGGGAAGCAAGCAACGAAGAATAGAACGGAATCGAATGTTGATCATGTGACACTGGGGATGCTACAATGGTTGTAAGTGTGAAAAACTGTCATAAGACACTTTTTTCAGTGCTGTTGTAACTTTGGTCACTCAACTAAAGGTCATAAGTCGAGAACTGTCTGTACTTAACAGGGGAACATTGATAAAAGATATGGAGATTTTTTTTCTCCGTGGTTTCCACGGGTTGAACAAGAACCAACAGATGGAAGCTTTGCAGAGAGCGATCCAAATTTAAAATAAGGAATAATTTCCCAACGAGGAGAAATGTGAAGCAGTGGATGCCCCATCATTGGGAGTTTTCAAACCAAGTTTGGGAAGCCATATTGGTCTTTAATAATTGGAGAATCTCCACCCAAGATAGGGGACTGGACTAGAAGACTTCCAATATTTTCTCCAAGTCTAGGACACATTTTACAAAGTGGGAAGTGCTAGTTCACAAGAGGTGCTAGTTTCAAGCAGAGCATTATGCCAACCATCAAGGCAGCTGCATCCTTCCACAACGGTTATCCTGGCCTTTGAAAGTTAGGACATCTGTGAAAGTGTGTTTGTGGGCAGCCATTTCAAGTCTGCTTTGCTAAGCTGCACCAGGTTTTCTGGAGGATTTGGTGGCTTTACCAGGCCCAGGGAGGAGTGTGTGTGTCTCAGTCATGCCAACTTTATCGATCTATCTATCTATCTATCTATCTATCTATCTATCTATCTATCTATCTATCTATCTATCTATCTATCTATCTATCTATCATCCCTCTTCTAACATCCATCTATCTATCTATCTATCTATCTATCTATCTATCTATCTATCTATCTATCTATCTATCTATCTATCTATCTATCTATCTATCTATCTATCTATCCATCCATCTATCTATCTATCTATCTATCTATCTATCTCTATCTATCTATCTATCTATCTCTATCTATCTATCTATCTATCTCACTCTATCTATCATCCCTCTTCTATCTATCATCCCTCTTCTATCTAACATCTATCTATCTATCTATCTATCTATCTATCTATCTATCTATCTATCTATCTATCTATCTATCTATCTATCTATCTATCTATCTATCTATCATCCCTCTTCTAACATCTATCTATCTATCTATCTATCTATCTATCTATCTATCTATCTATCTATCTATCTATCTATCTATCTATCTATCTATCTATCATCCCTCTTCTATCTAACATCCATCTATCTATCTATCTATCTATCTATCTATCTATCTATCTATCTATCTATCTATCTATCTATCTATCTATCTATCTATCTATCTATCTATCTATCTATCTATCTATCATCCCTCTTCTATCTATCTATCTATCTATCTATCTATCTATCTATCTATCTATCTATCTATCTATCTATCTATCTATCTATCTATCTATCTATCTAATCTATCATCCCTCTTCTATCTATCATCTCTCTTTCTATCTAACATCTATCTATCTATCTATCTATCTATCTATCTATCTATCTATCTATCTATCTATCTATCTATCTATCTATCTATTCCCCTTCCCTCCCTCCCCTCTTTCTATATCTATATATCTATATCCGAGAACCGGTCCGAACCAGCTGAATACCACCTCTGAATAGCTCAGTGGGGAACAGGGAAGCAGGGAGAAAGAAGACTTGGGGGAGACTGGGTGGACATTAGGTCAGTGAAATAAGCTCTACTTGGAACAGCCAAGTCCCAAGAAAGGATCTGATGCCTTAGCTTTGTCCATCTCTATAAAGTCACTCCCAAATCCTTATGGATTATGTTTCAGGCCCTAACTTGGATCAGCAAAAAAAAATCTTCTGGCTTTTCTGCTGCTGAACTGTAGTCCAGTTTGGCAGAATTATGGCCTTGGAATAGTTTGGCAGAATGTCCAGCATAGATTGTGTTTGTTCTGGGCTTGTGCAGGAAACCACATTGTTTGCTTCATGCATGCCCTTTAATTTACATTTTACAATGAGTTGCAATGAAGCTTGGCCCGGCTTTTCTATAGAAGTTGACTAGGGCCATATCTCACTTACTCTGTCTAGAAACAAGGCTATCTCAGATCCTGTGGGATTCATTTCGGATTCGCGTTGGTGTCCCTAATGCTAGTTTGAAGATGGGATCTGGTTTACTGATGGGATCTGGTTTAAATCAAGATCACCTGAAGTGTTAATACCACGCTTGGAGTACTGCATCCAGTTTTGGTCGCCACGATGTAAAGAAGATGTTGAGGCTCTAGAAAGAGAGCAGAGAAGAGCAACAAAGAGGATGAGGGGACTGGAGGCTAAAACATACGAAGAACGGTTGCAGGAATCAGATATGGCTAGTTTAATGAAAAGTTTGCAGGAATTGGGTATGTCTAGTTCGATGATGGTGAACCTTTTTGTTGTGGTGTTCTGAAAGTGCGTGATAGCACACACGTGTGTGTGTTGGCACCCACAATGCAATGTGCCCCCCTGTGCATGCGCGTGCAACATCCCCACCCTGTCCCCTACCTGCGCTGCGCATGTGTGCACCTCCCAGCTGATTTTTGGCCCATTTGAAGCCATTTTTGCCCTCCCGGAGGCTCGAGGGAAGTGTCTGCAGCCTTGGGAGGCCGAAAAATGGGCCTTCCAGAAATACCGGAAGTGCCCGTTTTCAGCCTCCGGAGGGCCTCAGGAGCCCGGGGGAGGAGGATGTTTTCGCCTCCCGGAGGCTCGAGGGAAGCGCTGCAGCCTTGGGAGGCCGAAAAATGGGCCTTCCAGAAATACCGGAAGTGCCCGTTTTCAGCCTCCGGAGGGCCTCAGGAGCCCGGGGGAGGAGGATGTTTTCGCCTCCCGGAGGCTCGAGGAAGCGTCTGCAGCCTTGGGAGGCGAAAAATGGGCCTTCCAGAAATACCGGAAGTGCCCGCTTTCAGCCTCCGGAGGGCCTCAGGAGCCCGGGGGAGGAGGATGTTTCGCCCTCCCGGAGGCTCGAGGGAAGCGTCTGCAGCCTTGGGAGGCCGAAAAATGGGCCTTCCAGAAATACCGGAAGTGCCCGTTTCCAGCCTCCGGAGGGCCTCAGGAGCCCGGGGGAGGAGGATGTTTTCGCCTCCCGGAGGCTCGAGGGAAGCGTCTGCAGCCTTGGGAGGCCGAAAAATGGGCCTTCCAGAAATACCGGAAGTGCCCGTTTTCAGCCTCCGGAGGGCCTCAGGAGCCCGGGGGAGGAGGATGTTTTCGCCCTCCCGGAGGCTCGAGGGAAGCGTCTGCAGCCTTGGGAGGCCGAAAAATGGGCCTTCCAGAAATACCGGAAGTGCCCGTTTTCAGCCTCCGGAGGGCCTCAGGAGCCCGGGGGGAGGAGGATGTTTTCGCCCTCCCGGAGGCTCGAGGGAAGCGTCTGCAGCCTTTGGAGGCCCATTTCAGCACTTCCGGTATTTAGAGTCTCAACGTCTTCTTTACATCATGGCGACCAAAACTGGATGCAGTATTCCAAGCGTGCTATTAACATTTCAGGTGATATTGAATTATTGATTTATCCCTGCAGCCTAGGATTGATTGTAGCAAAGTTCACCAGGGCAAGCAGATTGACTGGGCAATAGTTAAACTTTCAACATGAAAGCCCACCACCCAAGCGTAAATCTCTAACTCAGTAAACCAGATTCGATCCTCAAACTAGCATTAGGGACACCATTTCAAATCCGAAACGAATCCCACAGGATCTGAGATAGCCTTGTTTCTAGACAGAGTAAGTGAGATATGGCCCTAGTCAAGTTCTATAGAAAAGCCGGGCCAAGCTTCATTGCAACTCGTTGTAAAATGTAAATTAAAGGGCATGCATGAAACAAACAATGCCCATTTTTCGGCTTCCCGGGGCTGCAGAGGCTTCCCTCGAACCTCCAGGAGGGCGAAAACGGCCTCAAACAGGCTGAAAATCAGCTGGGAAGTGTGTGCATGCACAGTGCAGGTAAGTTTGTCTGAGGTTTGCGTGCCCACACAAATGCCTCTGTGTGCCACCTGTGACATGCATGCCATAGGTTCGCCATCATGGGTCTAGTTTGATGAAAAGGAAGACCAAGGGCGACAGAAGTCTTCCAATATCTGAGGGGCTGCCACAAAGAAGAGGGGGTCAACCTATTCCCCAAAGGACCTGAAGGCAGGACAACCAACAACAAACTAACCAAAGAGAGAAGCAACCTAGAACAAAGAAATTTCCTGTCAATGAGATACAATTAATCAGTGGAGCGAGATTCAAGACTCGTGACATGTTTGACACCTCCCTCTGGCTCAGCCTGGTCCTCTCCTACACTAATTGTAATTTCCTTTCGCAACTGTAATGTATCTTACCAAGAATGCAAAAAATGCTGGAAGACGAAGGGGTTTTTTGTTTGTTTGTGTGTGGCATTGACTGGCATGGTCCCGAAAACCATCAAAGATGAGATGGACTCTTGGAGGAACCTAATGCTTTTCCAGTTGATGTACTGTTAGACTAATGTATCTTTTGGCAAGAGTTAGGTGAGCATGCTGGCTAACATCAGGTAAATAGACAAGCTCCCAATGACGCGCCGTTCTTAAATATTGACCTGCTCAACTTCAGATTTGCAGCTGGGTTCCAGGAATTCAGAAGGATCTTAAGATGCTCTCCCCCCGCCCCCACTTACCTTTTTAATTTTTCATTTGCCCCTACCTAATGATGTCAAAGGGTCATTACTCTGTTGATATTCCAATTTCATTTAGGGAACTCGGAATCCCATTTGATCGGAATTGGTGCTTTCTTGAGAGAACCAACCTTGAAATAAGTAGAGATTTCCTGACAGTGAGAACTTAGAATAACATTATTGTAACTTTAAATGTACACTAATTGGCATAGATTAACATGAAATTTCATTGCATACATCTCTCAAATGGTCACCACCTTCAATGTACACTACATAAACGTGACAAATAAATAAATATGCATAGGGCCACATGTATTATATGACACAGAGAAACAACACAGTCTAGTTCGGATGTATACTTGTACATGGCAAGAAAAACAATTAATCAGTGGAATGACATGCCTCCAGAAGTCGTGAATGCTCCAACAGTGGAAATTTTTAAGAAGAGACTGGACAGCCATTTGTCTGAAATGGTATAAGGCTGTGATGGCGAACCTATGGCATGCGTGCCACAGGTGACACGCAGAGCCATTTGTGCTGGCAGTCGAGCTGCAGGCAAACTTACCTCACTGCGCATGTGCGTGCCTCACAGTTGATTTTCGGCCTCGCAGAGGCTTTAGGAAGGCTTCTGCAGGCTTCTGCAGGCTTTTCAGACCGAAAACCAGGCCCGTTTTGTCACTTCCTGTTTTTCCGGAAATACTGGAAGTGACGAAACGGGCCTAGTTTTCGGCCTGAAAAGCCTGCAGAAGCCTTCCTAAAGCCTTTGGGAGGCTGAAAAAGGCCTCAAACCAGCCGAAAATCAGCTGTGAGGTGCAATGCAGGTAAGGGGCGGCTGGGGGGGTGGCCGGGGTGGGGTGGGGATAGTATGAGTAGGGGGTGTGGGTGTGTGTGCACATTGCCTTCTGGATGCTGGTACGTGAGCTGAGTGTGCAAGCGCATGCACAATTTTTGGCACAGGAGCCCAAAAAGGCTAGCCACCACTAGTATAGGGCCTCTTTTTTGAGCAAGGGTTAGACTAGAAGACATCCAAGGTCCCATCCAACTCAGTTATTCTCTGGTCTAATATAAATGGGACTATTTTAGGATTGAATTGATTTTATTATGTATTTATTTCATTGTTTTATCAGGAGCAGCTTGGTGGCCTAGAGGTGAAGACTCTTGCCTCCCATTCAGGAGGTTCAGAGTTCAATGTTAGGCAGCGACAGATATTTCTCTCTCAGAATGCAAAGAGAAAACATCTACTCCTAACTCCGTGTAGGTGTTGGGAAGGGCATCCAGCCAGTAAATGCTTAGCTCCATTCAGTTGCCCCGATTCCACTCCGATAAAAGGAATTACAGGGTTGTAAAAAGAAAAAATAATCATTGCAGGATCCAATCTGGGGAGGTCACTGGGATCAAAGGTTTTGTCTTCTGAGCTTTTGGACTTTTTATCAGAGGACAAAACCTCTGGTCGCAGTGACCGCCCCAGATTGGATCCTGCAACATTATCCTGGGTAGTGGTGGGATTCAAAATGTTTTACTACCGGTTCTCTGGGCATGGCTTGGTGGACATGGCAGGGGACGGATGCTGCAAAATCTCCATTCCCACTCCACTCCTGGGGGAAGGATATTGTAAAATCCCCATTCCCTCCCCACCCCACTAACCTGCTTTCCAGCTCCGTTCTCCTGTGCAGGGCAACCAAAGAAGACCCAGCCGATCAGCAGGGATTCAATGGGAGGCAGAGGATAGATGGGGGGCAGAGCCAGTCAGAGGTGGTGTTTGCTGGTTCTCCAAACTACTCAAAATTCCCGCTACTGGTTCTCCAGAACTGGTCAGAACCTGCTGGATACCACCTCTGATCCTGGGACATGTAGATTCGCCTTCATTCGTGACAAAAACCATTGTTTTATTAAAGTTTATTATAGTATAAACATGAAGTTTATTATAGTATAAACTTTAATGGAAGTAAGGATTTTTAAAAGAGGAAAAAAAGGAGAATATAAAAAGAGAAAGAAAGAAAAAAAAAAGCACCAACTTCCAACTCTTTCCAGTACAGTGAAACACTAACTATATTTGCAGCCTCAACTTTTTTTGCATTACATTTAGTATTACACTCCTTTGCTATAACTACACAGTTATTGAATCTTCAAACTAAATTCTTTTTTTCCCCTATTTCAATCATAAAAAGGAAGGCAGGAGGGAAGGAAGGAAGGGAGGGAGGGAGGAAGGGAGGAAGGAAGGTAGGAAGAGGCCTCTGTGATATTCTAACAAAATCCAGCCACCTATGCAACTTATTTTAATAACCAAGCAACACTGACCACATTGGAGTAGAACAGGAATGACAAGGGTATATTTTTGCCAACGAGCTCAAGCAAAAAGCTATACAAACGCACACAGTTTTCAGACAAACTCTGTTCAAAAACACATCAAGAGGACCTCTGCAGAATTTAAGAGTGCTTTAACAAAGATTCAGAACATAGATTGCCCACTGAAAAGGAAAGCCAAATATTAGGCCAACCTTTGCTCTCTGCTCTTGGGAATCCAAGATTTGGCTGGGACATGGCTTGTCACATTACAGGACATTGATGATGTTTGCAAAGTGATTTCTCTGGTAGCTTCACTTTATCCTTTAGTGTTCTCAGCAGCTTGCTGATTAGTAGGCTCTTCCTTTATGGCCAATTAGTAGGTTGTGGGATTTGTGGGGGTGGGTACCCCAAATTGTACAGCCAGGTGTGTGTGTTGGGAAAACATTTTTCACATAGACAGGCAGGCAGGCAGGCAGAGATGACAGATAGATGATAGATACATAGAGATAGATAGATATTGATAGATAGAGATAGATAATGTAGGTAGATAGATAAATAGAGGTAGACAATAGAGATAGAAAGCTATAGATATAGATAGATAGGTATAGCTAGATATAGATAATATAGATATAGACATAGATAGATAGATATAGATAGATAGATAAATAGATAGATGATAGACAGACAGACAGATAGCTAGATACTAGAGAGATAGAGGATATTTAGTTAGATAGATGATAGACAGATAGACAGACAGACAAAGAGATAGAGAGATAGGAAGAGTGATAGGGAGATAGATAGATAGATAGATAGATAGATAGATAGATAGATAGATAGATAGATAGATAGATAGATAATAGGCAGGCAGGCAGGCAGACACTTGGAATGGCACCAGAAGCTTACTTTGTGTCAGTAGCCAGGGAGAAATCATCTGATCCTGGTTTATGAAAACAATTCTTAACAAAAACTATATATATGTATAACAATCTTGGCCTTATAGGTTTCATATACAATTCAAAGGACTGATTTGCTAACTACCATAGGTATTTACAGGAACATCCTTTGGGAAGAGTCAATCCACCCAAAGTCCATTACAGGTAGTCCTTGAAGGGTCATTTAGTGACCCTTCAAAGTTACAACAGCACTGAAAAAAGGTGACTTGTAACCATTTTTCACACTTACGACCATTAAGGAGAACCCAGCTGTGATTTTTAAGGGCTCCTGATCTTATTTCCATAAGATTGACCTGCTTGTATTTTTCTCCACGTTGGAAAAACGAAAAGGAAAAGTGAGACATGGCAAAAATCACGGCACATGAAACATGATTGCTTACTGGGCCAAGAATTAAAGAGTTTTTGATTTTGTGTTGTTGAAAGTTCTTTTTTTGTCAGAAAGAGGGAGTTGGGGATTTTTCCCCAATCTGAGGGAAAAAGGGGTTTGTATTCTTATCACAGAATAGAGTAGAAATGAAAATTTGGTCTGTCCTGATTCACCCAACCCAACCCAACCCAACCAAATCCAACCCAACCCAACCCAATCCAACTCAACTCAACTCAACCCAAACCAACCCAACTCAACCCAACCCAACCCAACTCAACCCAAACCAGTGACAAAGATGATTAGGGAACTGGAGGCTAAAACATGAAGAAGAGTTGTAGAAATTGGATATGTTTAGGTTAATGAAAAGAAGAACAGGCATGACATGATAGCAGTGTTTCAATATTTGAGGGGCTGCCACAAAGAAGAAGGAGGTCAACCTATCCCCCAAACCAACTAAAGGTTGTACAAGAAAAAAATGGATGGGAATTTAATCAAGGAGAGAAGCAACCTAGAACTAAAGAGAAATTTCCTTAACAGTGAGAACAATTAATCAGTGGAATGACTTGCCACCAGAAGTTGTGGGTGCTCCATCATGGGAGGTCTTCAAGAAGAGATTGGACAGACATTTGTCCAGAATGCTACAGGGTCTCCTGCCAGAGAAGGGGGTTGGATTAAAAGACCTCCAAGGTCCCTCCCAACTCTGTTATTCTGTTATTGTTATTCTGTTAAGTCTTCCCAAGGATGTATGAAGTGTGCTACTTTCTTCCTCCAGATGTTTGCTGGTGGAACAAAACAGGTCAATCATAGGTGTGATTAAACAGCCCATCCTGGCCAAATTACACCTGAACTTACTTTAGGTGGTTGTGATGTGGGTTTTTCTTTCATGTCAATCAAAGCAAATGGGCAGAGGATGAAGCTGAATTTGCTCACTTCCTATTTCCAACAATTTTTTAAATTTTTTATTTATTTTATTTTGTCAAGTGATTATAAGATAACAGGTATAAGTATAAACATAGTTATGAATACATGAAATGGATATAAGAAAAAAAAAGAAACAATAGGACAGGGACAGTAGGCACATTGGTGTGCTTAGGCACACCCCCTACAGACCTCTTAGGAAAGGGGTGAGGTCAATAGTAGACAGTCTAAGGTTAAAGTTTTTGGGGTTTGGGGAAGAAACCACAGAGTCAGGGAAAGTATTCCAGACATTGACCACTCTGTTGCTGAAGTCGTATTTCCTGCAATCAAGTTTGGTGTGGTTAACCTTAGTTTGTATCTATTGTGTGCTCTTGTGTTGTTAGGGTTGAAGCTGAAGTATTCATTGACAGGTAAGTCATTGCAATGTATGATTTTATATACCATACTTAGATCAGACCGAAGACGGCGTAATTCAAGGTTTTCTAGGTCTAGAATTTCAAGTCTGGTGGCATAAGGTATTCTGCAACGAGTAGAGGAGTGGAGAACTCTTCTTGTGAAATATTTCTGGACTCGCTCAACTGTGTTAATATCAGATATGTAATAATAATGACCAACCAGATGACCCTACAAGGCAAGGGTCTTCAAACTTCGCAAGTTTAAGACTTGTGGACTTAAAACTTCCAGAATTCCTGAGCTAACATGACTGGAGGAGGAATTCTGGGCGTTGAAGTCCACAAGTCTTAAAGCTGTCAAGTATGAAGACCCCCGCTACAACCAGGATATGGGAAAGAACCAGAGGACAATTCATGTTCTCTGGCTCTGATATTCAGGGATTATCTACATCTTCACATGAAGGGAAGGGATAAACACAAGTAGTCCTGAATTTACAATTATTCGCTTAGTGACCGTTTGACGTTATCACGGCACTGAAAAAAGTGACTTATGACTTTTTTCGCACAACTGTTGCAGCTTCTCCGTGGCCACCTGATCAAGATTGAGATGCTTGGCCACTGGTTCATATTTATGACCGTCGCAGTGTCCCAGGGTCACGTGATTCCCTTTTACAACCTTCTGACCAGCAAAGTCAAGAAGGGAAGCCAGATTCACTTAACAACCGGGATCCTCGTTTAACAACTGCAGAGATTCACTTAACAAATGTGGCAAGAAAAGTTTTGTGATTAAAATTCACTTCACGGTGACCAGAAAGTTTCTAAATGGGGCAAAACTCATTTAACACCTGTCTTGTTTAGCAGAACAGAAATTTTGGGCTCAAATGTCATAAATTGAGGGCTACCTATACTTTCCTTCCCCAAATCTTACTGTTCATCTGGAGGTCAGGAGAATTCTGGATTGTAGCATGTTAAAGAAGAGCAAGATTTTGTTTGTGTGAGTTTGACTTCTTTTGACTTCTTGACTTCTTTTGACTTCTTGACTTCTTTTGACCCACCCACATAATGCCATGCAGAAAATATTATTTGGCACCTTTTCTTATCAAGACTAATTTGAACGAATAGACATTTAGAAACTCTTGAAAAGGAGGTGAAGCATTTTAATTCTTATAGGAGGTTCTTGCACTTAATCAGACTGTTTACACAAGAGAGTTAACCAAGCCAGTTAAAAACTTGAGCAAGTGCTGGTTTAATGTGGGCTGGTTTGGCATGCAGAACCAGTCCCTTCAGTTAATTTATATTTCTCAAACACGTGGGTAGCTTGTAGGTTTTTTTTTTTCTTTCTTTTTTCTTTCACCTTGGAAATTTCACTCAGGAATTGCAAGGTTGGAACAGATAGATGGAACAGCAATGTGATGGCAGTGTGTGTACCTGTGTGGGTAAGACAAGGCAGAGAGAAAGAGACAAAGGAAGGAAGGAGGGAAGGAAGGAAGGAAGAAAAGACTGACGAAAAAATGAGTGAGTGAGTGAAAGAAAGAAAGACAGGAGTAAGGAGAAGGAAGGAAAAGAAAGAGCGAGAGAAAGAAAGAAAGGAAATAAATGGAAGGAGGGACAGGAGATAAGGGAGGAAGGAAAAGAAAGAGTGAGAGAAAAAACAGAAAGGGAAGGAAAGAAAGGGAAAGAAAGAAAGAGTGGGAAAGAAAGAAAAAGTGGGCAAGAAAGAAAGAAAAGGAGGGGCAGGAGGTAGGGGAAGGAAAGAAAAGAAAGAGTGGGAGAAAGAAAAAGGGAAAGAAATAGAAAGAGGGACGGGAGATGGGGAGGAAGGAAGCAAAAGAAAGAGTGAGAGAAAGACAGAAAGGGAAGGAAAGAAAGAAAGGGAAAGAAAGAAAGAAAAGGAGGGACAGGAGATCGGGGAAGGGAGGAAAAGAAAGAGTGGGAGAAAGTGAAGAAAGAAAGAAAAGGAAGAAAAAGAATAAAGAAAAGAAAGAGAGAAAAGGAGGGACAGGAAACGGGGAAGGAAGGAAAGAAAGAAAAACACCGAGAGAGAATTTTAGGCTAGTTTTGCAGGCCGTCTCAATCTGAGCTAAAACAAACCCATCTTGTGGCAGTCCAATCTTCATCTCAACACGTTGTAAGAACCTGACTTAGGCAATACTGCATGTTTGGCTATTTTAAAAGGCCTGAACTCAAGAACTACTGTATTTTATTAACCAGGTTTAGGGTTAGGCTAGCCCATTGCCCCACCACATCCCCCAAAACCCTCAGTTTTATTGTCACCTCCAGGACTTGACCAGGGACGTGCAACAACCCGTCCCTTCCCTATTTAAGTGGCAGGGAAAGGCAGGGCCTTTGACCGCCTCTCTCTAGCCATTCTCGGGTATTTGATATTCATGGGACAAGAGAGATTTAACCTAAGGAGGGGCCCAAGACCCACTGAAGTGGGGGTGGGTGGGTGGGGGAGGCCAGCAGTGAGAGAGGGGGGGGGCTGCCTCTCCCCCCAAGTAAACACCCATTATCGTTGGAAAAAATCAATTCCCTCCTTGCCCCAACGCTCAGCCTCCAAGTCTGCTCTGAACCGACTATTGTACGGCCGGGGCTATTTACTTTAATTAAGAGGAGACAGAGTGGATTATTGTCTCCAACACAACGTTGGGGGAAGAAACAGCCCATTACGCTTTACCTCAATGAACAACAAAGACCTCGGGAGCAGGACGGCTCCAACCCAAGTCGTGGCCCTTGATGAGATTCCCTCCCTCCACTGGTCCCTGCCAACCCCCCCCCCAAATAAAATTGCAACAAGGAAACAGGCACTAAGAAAAAAAAAGAAAGAAAAGAAATGATTTGAAAGTTGCCTCCGGCTACGGCAAGACAGTGCGGGTGTGTCTCCAAAACTAGAGGTTGTGCACCAGGGTGGGATGGGGGGAGGGAGCAGAGGGTTAATTTTCCTTTTCTTTTCGGTTTCCAGCGCTGAGCTGCGAAAAGATTTGGAACCCGAGGGAGCCAAGTTGATGTCTTCTGCCAAACTGGTGTGTTGGAAGTGAGCACCCACCCCTCTTCCTAGGGAAATGAAATATTTGAGGATATACTAAAAAGGCAGAATATTTCTCCTAAAAAAAAAAAAAAGAGTAGAAACTGAGAAGCCGAAACTCACCTCAGAAGTAGAAGCTCACTCCCATCTTTGTTAATGGGTGGGCCATAAAGGCCTGGGCCAGAATATTTGACATAACAAAGATCTCCAGTAGAGCTATAGGAATGTCCCAAAGCCCTTTCATTACATCATCATCAGGGGTGGGATTCAAAAAAATTTACTACCGGTTCTGTGGGCGTGGCTTGGTGAATGCGGTGTGGCTTGGTGGGCGTGGCTTGGTGGGCGTGACAGGGGAAGGATACTCTCCACCCCACTAACCTGCTTTCCAGCTCCGTTCTCCTGTGCAGGGCAACCAAAGAAGATCCAGCCGATCATCTGGGACTCAGGAGGCAGAAAATAGATGAGGGTGGGGCCAGTCAGAGGTGGTATTTGCCGGTTCTCCAAACTACTCAAAATTTCCGCTACCGGTTCTCCAGAACTGGTCAGAACCTGCTGAATACCACCTCTGATCATCATCCAACAAGCCTCAACCAAGCCTGGGACTCAGGACAGCCTACAGAGTTGCCCCATGGGAGTCTGACAACCGATCAGAAGACAAGCTCAAATTCAAATCCCAACAGAGGGTATAAAACAGTTGCACTCTCGGCATCTCAGCCCTTCTTTCCTCAACCCAGGCATGTGCTCCTGTCCACCATTAAACCATCTTCCAAGCAGTCACCATGTTTCCAGCGTCTTTCTTCCTCACTTGGAACTGAATCCAGAAGGACATTTCTTCCAACAGGTGGAAGGGCTTTTATCGAGAATCCTCGACTTATAACAGAGCTGGCTTAGGGACCCTTCATTGCCACCCTTGCAGCATCCCCATGGTCACGTGATCAAAATTTGGCTGCTTGGCAACAGGTTCATACTTACGACGTCTGTCTCAGAGTCATGCGATCCCCTTTTGTGACCTTCTGATGAGCAAAGCCAGATTCACTTAACAATCTTGTTGTTAACTTAACAAAACTTCAGTGAACATAACAACCAGGGTGAGAAAAATCAGGGAAAAAACTCAACCAATGTTTCACTTAGCAACATACATTTTTGGGCTCAATTGTGGTCTTAAGCCGAGGACCACCTGTAGTCATTATTGCTCGGCTACCAGCTAAAGACAGTTTCTGTTCTGTCGCCAGTAAAGAGACTTGCAGACTTCAGCTCTTTAATAATAAACAGTAACTTCAACTGCAGTCGAACCGCAGCAGCCCTTTTTATAGCGGCTGCTCCACGGCTCGCAACCAATGACATTTAGTTAAACTTCCCGCCGCTATAGGCGGCCAATCAGATACTAACGTTACTACCCAATCGTATCGTTGCTTCTGCTAATCAATAGGAACATCGCCCTAGAAGTCTCTATTTAAATACACTACAGTTTCAATTATTCTGGCATTTCAACGGATGAAAAATCCCTTTTAGGCTGGCTCCTAAGATTTAGGATGGCTCTGCCGATGAAGAGAATTGCAATCAGTTCTGGATTGGCCTCGGAGCTGGGAAACATAGTTTGTTGGGGGGGAAGGGAGGGGCTGAAGTGGAGAGAGTGGAAGTGTGTAAAGATAGGTTGCTTTGCCCCAGTTTTGATAGGTGAATTTCCAGTTTGAACATCACCTTTTTTTGGGGGGAAAACATAATGGATTGTCTTTCGTTACTTTGAACTGCAACAACAGGATCCCATACAACAGTTCATTTAATGACCTTTTGAAGTTACAATAACATTGGAAAAAGTGACTTAAAAGGACCATTGTTCACACTTATGACCGTTGCAGCATCCCCATGGCTGCGTGATTTACGTTTGGCTGCTTGACAACTGACTCACATTTACCAAAACTGCTGTGTAAAAAATAAATAAATTTTTTTTTTTTACATCGGTTTTATTTTCCACTCAGGCAGTCAAACTCTTCACCGGCTGAAAGGGCCCATCATAGCAAAACTAGCTTTCCGAGCAAAATTAAAATGAGGAATAGGAGGAAACCGGCTTTTAAAACGCCGAAGAACATTTCAAAATGCAAATCGCCCCTTCCCAGAAGCCCAAAAGTCTTCAGAGTTTCTTCCTCTTTATTTTATTTTTTGCCTCCCAAGAGCTGGACAAAATGATGATTTATCAACTAAACTCAAACACCTCCTTTGGGAGCTGCCACGCCTGACTGCCTTAATAAGGCACTTTTAAAAAACGTGCGAGGAAATGGGGGAATCAGGCAAGGAAGAGGAGCTCACAGCTGGATGAGCTATTTTGATGGCTCTCGTCTCCAAAGAGGTGGCATTAAAGAGTTGGATGGCTCCCTCCCTCCGTCAATAAAACTTGATTTGTTTGTAAATGCTAGGCATCAAGGTTTACTTTATAAAAAACAACAACAACCTGTGGAGTAAAATATGCATTACAAGGCTTGTTTTGTGTGTGTGTGCGTGTGTGAAGAAATGATGCAGGAAGGCAATGAAAGGGAAATAAAAAACACAGGAAGTGCCACACAACTAGGGCTGGGCTGCTGGGGGTTCGCAGGGGTTCGGGGGAGCCCCTAGCTAAGATTCTGTGCAGTTCAGAGAACCCCCAAATCCCACTCTTGGATGGCCCCACCCAACCCATTCCTCCCCTCCCAGGAGTCCCCACGTGGCCCGTTTTGGATGCAGGTAAGTGCAGGGTGCGCGCAGAGGATCTGGGAGGGCAAAAATGCCCCTCCTGCTGGGGTGCAGGAGACCAACTAGGCCACGCCCACCATGGCCACCCAGCAACCAGGCAGGGAACGCTTTGCTAAAATTTTTGAAGCCCACCCCTGCACACAAGAGAGGAAAGTTGGTGTAAAACACAGTTGTGGTCCCTTTAATATGTTGTGTTGTTCCCCAATTTCTCCCTGCTTCCCACATATGCTGTTTCTGCTCAGCCTAGAGATGACCAGTTCCCTGGAATTCCTCAAATGAAATTGGAAGACCTCAGAGGAAATTATTCCCTGGAATACCTCAGAAGAATACCTGAGAGGAAATTGTTTATGATTAGATTAGATTTTAATCCTGCCTTTATAGGTAACTCAAGGTAGTGAATATGCCCACAATACTCTGTTCTCCACCTATTCTCCCCCACAATAACAACCCTAAGTATAGTATATAAAATTATACATTACAATGTCCTACCTGTCAATGAATACTTCAGCTTCAACCATAACAATACAAGAGCAAACAATAGATACAAACTCAAGGTTAATCGCACCAAACTTGGTTGCAGAAACTTCAGCAACAGAGTGGTCAACCTCTGGAATACTCTACCCCAGTGATCCCCAACCTTTTTGATGCCGCGCCCGGTGACCGGCATCAGCTGGGCGCCGCAGCCCGGTATGAAAAGTGCGTGACTCACGCTGGGCACCACCATCTTTTTGATGGCTTTCTCCGAAAAGCTCGTGCTTCCGGTGAGAGCTTTCTACCCGGAAAAGCTCACCGGAAGCACTTTTTCATGAAAAAAAGATGGCGGCCCCAGCAAGCCACGGCCCGGTAGGAGTTGTTCCGCGGACCGGTGCACGTCCGCGGACCGGTGGTTGGGGACCCCTGCTCTACCCGACTCTGTGGTTTCTTCCCCAAACCCCAAAAACTTTAACCTTAGACTGTCTACTATTGACCTCACCCCTTTTCCTAAGAGGTCTGTAGAGGGCTTGCATAAGCACACCTATGTGCCTACCGTCCCTGTTCTATTGTTTCTTTTATATATATATATATTTATTTTTCTTATATGTATCCATGTATTCATAACTATGTTTTTACTTATACCCGTTATCTTGTAATCACCTGACAAATAAACAAATAAACAAACAAACCCTGTGAGAGGGGCAGGGGTGAGAGAGAACGACTCGCCCAAAGTCTCCCAGCTGGCTTTCATGTCTAAGGTGGGACTAGAATTTCCTGTCTCCTGGTGATCGGCCCAAAATCAATCAGGGAATTTCATGCCTAAGGCAAAACTAGAATTCACTGTGTCCTGGTGATCGGCCCAAAGACAATCAGGGAATTTCATGCCTAAGGCAAAACTAGAATTTCCTGTCTCCTGGTGATTGGCCCAAAATCAATCAGGGAATTTCATGCCTAAGGCAAAACTAGAATTCACTGTGTCCTGGTGATCGGCCCAAAGTCAATCAGGGAATTTCATGCCTAAGGCAAAACTAGAATTTCCTGTCTCCTGGTGATTGACCCAAAATCAATCAGGGAATTTCATGCCTAAGGCAAAACTAGAATTCACTGTGTCCTGGTGATCGGCCCAAAGTCAATCAGGGAATTTCATGCCTAAGGCAAAACTAGAATTCACTGTGTCCTGGAGATCGGCCCAAAGTCAATCAGGGAATTTCATGCCTAAGGCAAAACTAGAATTCACTGTGTCCTGGAGATCGGCCCAAAGTCACCGGCTCTCATACCTAAAGAAGGATTAGAACTCAATAGACTAGATTAGACTAGATCAGCCTATCCTAGCCTACCCTAGAATAAGTTTCTAGCTTGGTGCCTTAACCACTAGATCAAACTACCTCTTCTGTTTGTTGCTCAGAAAGTGACATGGGCATGTCCGTGAACACAGTCTAATAAATACCAATGAAAAAGAAAAAAAAATCCAAGAAGAAAAACCAGCATGCTTGCACAAAAGATCTCTCTGATAAACTGAAAGGCAAAAAAGAATAAGTACAAAAAAAAAAAAAAAATGGAAAGAGGGACACACAACTAAGTCAGAGTATCAGCAGATAGCTGGAACCTGCCAAGATGAAGTCAGGAAAGCAAAGGCTCAGAATGAACAAAGACTTGCAACAAAAGTCAAAGATAATAATAATAATAAAATTTATTTCAAGATATAAACCACAAGAAAAAAAAATCAAGGAAACAGTCGGTCCACTAAAGAGAGAAGATGGCAAGGAAGTAACAGGCAGCAGAGACAAAGCAGAGCTGCTTAACTCATTCTTTCATCAGGGTTCACGTGAAAAGAAACTATAGCCCAACCCACCAAAAACTAAATGTAAAAGACAGACTAGAAAGAACATTTAAAACAAGCAAGAAAACGAAAAGAGAACACCTGTCTGATTTTGATGGATATAAATCACTGGGACCTAATGGATTAGATTGGAATAAATTTCTAGCCTGGTGCCTTAACTACTAGACCAAACTGCCCCTTCCGCTTTGTTGTTCAGAAAATCTCACGAGGATATCCGTGAACGTGGCAGAAGTCCAATCCAGGAGACAGTGTTTTACTTATTTATGCCTTTATTTATTAGCAATTAACAATTAATTAGCCCAAATAAGATAGAACCTGCTAACAAATTAAAGCAAGGCCATATATACTTGCCAAGTTTTAGAAACAAGATAATTAGGGCACTGGAGGCTAAAAGATACGATGAACGGTTGCAGGAACTGGGCCTGGCTAGTCTAGTGAAGAGAAGAACCAGGGGAGACAGGATAGCAGTCTTCCAATATTTGAGGGGCTGCCCCAGAGAGGAGGAAGGGGTCAAGCTATTTTCCAAGGCATCTGAAGGCCAGATAAGGAATAATGGATGGAAACTGAACAAGGAGAGATTCAACCTGGAAATAAGAAGAAATTTCCTGACAGTGAGAACCCATGGAACCAAAATTGCCTTCGGAAGTTGTGGGAGCTTCATCAGTGGAGGCTTTCAAGAAGAGACTGGACTGCCATCTATCAGAAATGGTGTAAGGTCTCCTGCTTGGGCGGGGGGTTGGACTAGATGACCTACAAGGTCCCTTCCAACTCTCTTAATCTGTATCTGTATCAGTCCATTGAGATCCCATTCCAAAGGTTTCCCTCTTTTGAGGAGAGAGTGAGATAGGAGCTTTGAGCTTTGGGAAAAGGAAGTCCCAGAGCAAAGGTGTTTAGGTGGGCCTTCACAAACAGCCTGTTACCAAATCCAAGCTTTTCAGATAAAAAAATAATAAAAAATAAAAATTTTGAGACCAAGATTTGAGCCAGTTTTGGGTTCACTTAGAAGATTAAGATTTAGCTGTCTCCCCTCTCTCTCCCTTTGATCTTGCTTTCTCTATCTCATTTTTGACCTCTTTAAAAAAATCATTTGCCCTTACGTCGGTGGCTTGTAGAGAATTTATTTATTTATTTATTTATTTATTTTTATTTATTTGATTTGCCAATTGTTTACAAGATAATAAGTATAAGTGTATACATAGTTGTGAATACATGAAATGGGTACATATAAGAAAAATAAAAGAATAAGAGAAACAATAGGACAGGGACGGTAGGCACGTTGGTGCGCTTATGCACGCCCCTACAGTCCTCTTAGGAAAGGGGTGAGGTCAATAGTAGACAGTCTAAGGTTAAAGTTTTTGGGGTTTGGGGAAGAAACTACAGAGTCGGGTAGAGTATTCCAGACATTGACCACTCTATTGCTGAAGTCGTATTTCCTGCAATCAAGTTTGGTGCGGTTTACTTTGAGTTTGTATCTATTGTGTGCTCTTGTGTTGTTATGGTTGAAGCTGAAGTATTCATTGACAGGTAGGACATTGCAATGTATGATTTTATATACCATGCTTAAGTCAGACCGAAGACGGCGTAATTCAAGGTTTTCAAGTTCTAGAATTTCAAGTCTGGTGGCATAAGGTATTCTACAACGAGTAGAGGAGTGGAGAACTCTTCTTGTGAAATATTTCTGGACTTTCTCAATTGTGCTAATATCAGATACGTAGTGTGGGTTCCAGACTGATGAACTGTATTCGAGTATTGGTCTAGCAAATGTTTTGTATGCTCTGGTTAGTAGTGTGATATTACCAGAGAAAAGCTACGTAGGATTAGGTTAACAACTCTTAATGCCTTTTTGGCTATGTAGTTGCAGTGGGCTCTAGCACTTAGATCATTAGAGGTGAGTATTCCAAGGTCCTTTACAGAGCTTGAGTCATCAACAAGATCTTGACTATTCAGCTTGTATTTTATTTTCTGATTTTTTTGCCAATATGTAAGACAGAGCATTTATTTGTTGAGATTTGAAGTTGCCATTTGTTTGACCATTCAGATACATAGTCAAGATCTTTTTGTAGGGTAGCAGTATTGTCTGTGGTATTGAACAGCTTTACATCATCAGCGAAGAGAACGCAATTGCTCTTAATATGATCACAGAGGTCGTTTATGTAGAGTATGAAGAGAGTTGGTCCTAGAACACTGCCTTGGGGAACACCACTATTGACAGGTACTGGATTTGATAGAACGCTCCCGATTTTGACCATTTGTTGTCTGTTTGACAGGAATGCTTCTATCCAGTTATTCAGTTGTCCAGAGATACCATAGGATTTTATTTTTAGGAGTAGTTTGTCGTGTACCACTGAATCAAAGGCTTTACAGAAGTCTATGTAGATTGCGTCTATTGCTTTGCCCTGTTCGAGTTGTGTTGTCCATATGTTTTTGCAGTGTAAGAGTTGCAGATTACAGGATAGTTTTTTTCTGAAACCAAATTGTTTATTGGAGAGTAGGTTATTTGTCTCTAAGTGAAGGATGATGGTTTGGTTAATAATTGATTCCATGACTTTACAGGTGACGCAGCATAAGGAGATTGGCCTGTAATTTTCAACTAGGCTTGGGTCTCCTTTTTGAAGATGGGGATGACTGTGGCTTGTGACCATAGGTTAGGCAAGGAGCTGGTTCTGAAAGATTTTTCAAAGATTATGCTTAGAGGTTTGGCTATGGCAGTGGATAGCTTTCTTAAGAAGTAGGCACATATTCCATCCGGTCCAATAGATAGAGATGGTTTTAGGTTGCGTAGTGCTTTTTCAACATTGTCTTCTGTGAAATTGATATGTATTAGATCATTGTTGTTATCTGTGGTACGGCTAGGAAATACTGGGCATGATCCATTGCTGTTTACAAATACTGAGCCGAAGAATGTGTTAAAGATGTTGGCTTTAATGGTGTCGTCGTTGCAGTCTTTACCATCAGGTCCTATCAAGGGAGGGATGGACCTTGAGTCTTTTAGTTTGTTGTTTACAAAATTGTAAAAAGCACGGGTGGAATTGGTGCTTAGAAGGTTTTCCTCTTGTTTAATGTGATAATTGGTGCATTCGGTCTTTATCTGGTGGCATAAATTTTTGTATCGGTTTTTGAAATTGGCAACGTGACCAGATTTGTTTTTCCGCCAGAGTGATCTCTTTTTGGATTGAAGTTTCCTTATTGATATGGGTAATCTGCTTTTTTGTTTTGTTTTGGGAGTTGTTGTTGGTACATATAGTTTGATGACTCTTTTGACTTCAAGTAAAAATATGTTGTAATGGTCTTCAACAGTATTGCATCCAGTGAATAGAGATTGCCAATCAAGGGATGAGAGATCGTTGTGTATAAGATCATAGTTGCCTTTTTGAAGTTACAATTGGGAATTACATCATTGTGGTGATTTTTGTGTGGACGTATGTTGAGACAAAAGTCAATCATATCGTGGTCGCTACTGAAAAGGGTTCTTTAGTTTGTATTCGTAAATTAAATTCAAACTATTGCAGAAGATGAGATCGAGGCAGTTGTTTAGTCTAGTGTTGTTGGTTACTAGTTGTTCCAGTCCCAGATTTGTAGTAGCATTGTAGAAGGTTGTGTGTATGATTTCAGTTGTACAATCATTTAGGGTCCAGTCAATATGAGGTAGATTGAAATCACCAAGAAAGATAAAAGGGTATGGGCAGGATGCAGCCCATGTTAGTAATGTATTTAGCTTGTTTACATGTTCGATGTCATAATCAGGTGCTCTGTAACATAGTAAGAATCGAATTGTGATATTTAAGGATAGTTCACAGATGATGGTCTCAGGAAGAGCAAGCTCCTGGGTAACTTGGATATTTTTAGATGTAAGGATTTTTTATAGAAGATAGCAACACCACCTCCTCGACGATTTTCACGATCTGATCGGTAAACATGATAGTCTCTTACTGTGGTAATGGAGTCGGGAGAGATGCATTGAGCCATGTTTCACAGACAAATATAATGTCAAAGTTAGCCATATTTAGGAGGATGAGAAATTCAGGTATTTTATTCACGAGGCTTCTTGCATTGAGTAGTTTGCATTTAAGGCCGGCAGTAGTTGGAATTGAGGTAGTTGGGGGCGTGCGTGCCTAGTCTTGGGTGATGGTGGATCGGTTGAGGTAGGGTTGTGGTTGAGGGTAAAAGCTGAGTATTGGGTTGCGTGGCTTACTTTTGATACAGTCAGCATGGTAGTCAATGTACAGGTCCTTCTCTCCATTGTCTAGACGGTTTTTGAGTTCAATGCGGAGTACACGGGAGCGGGCACGTTGCTGTATAGAATGATAGCAAATCTATTCAGTTGTATTTTGCAAGCAAGCAAGGTTTTAATACCTGCATGGAGTAATTTAGGAAGAAAAAGAAAAAAAGGGAGAGATCAGAATTCATGCCATGGGTGACTTGCTACCTGTTAAGTGTAGTGAAGAGAAGTGAAGTTCTAGGGAAGAGAAGGACCAAGGGGAGATAGGAGAGTAGTCTTTCAATATTTGAGGGGCTGCCACAGAGAGGAGGGGGTCAAGCTATTTTCCAAGGCACCCAAAGGCCAGACAAGGAACAATGGATGGATACTGACCAAGGAGAAATTCAACCTGGAAATAAGGAGAAATTTTCTGACAATGAGAACAATCAACCAATGGAACAGCTTTGACTTCAGAAGTTGCGGGAGCTTCATCAGTGGAGGCTTTCAAGAAGAGACTGGACTGCCCTCTGTCAGAAATGCTGTGTAGGGTCTCCTGCTTGGGCAGGGGGTTGGACTAGATGACCTAAAAGGTCCCTTCCAACTCTGTTAATCTCTAATGTGTTCTGATAATAGATTTGTTTCTCTCTGAGGAGAATTATGCCAGTTTTGCTATGCAATATGTATCCTTGACATATAGTAAAAAAAAACACATAATATAGGTTGTCCTTGGAGTTCCTTTAGGGACCTTTCAAAGTTACAACATCACCGAAAAAAGTGACTTATGACCATTTTTCACACTTATGACCATTGCAGCCTCCCCATGGTCACGTGATCAATTTTGGCTGCTTGGCAACAGGTTCATACTTATGACGGCTGCAGTGTCTCGGAGTCACCCTTTTGTGGGCTTCTGACAAGCAAAGCCAGATTCACTTAAGAACCTTGTTAACTTAATAGAACTTCAGTGAAGTTAACAACTATGGCAAGAAAAAAAAAGGAAAAAACTCGCTTAACAAATACTTCACTTAGCAACATACATTTTGGGCTCAATTGCTACCTGTTGTCATTATTGCTTGGCTATCAGCTAAAGACAATTTCAATTATTCTGGCATTTCAACGGATGAAAAATCCCTTTTAAGTTGGCTCCTAAGATTAGGGCTCTGCCGATGAAGAGAGTAGCAATCAGTCCTGGGTTTGGCTAGGAATTGGGAAACATAGTTTGTTGGGGGAAGCATGTAAAGATAGGTTGCTCTGTCCCAGTTTTAATAGGTGAATTTCCAGTTGAACATCACCTTTTTGGGGGGCGGAAACCATGATGGATTGTCTTCGTTACTCTGAAGTGCAACGATGGAAAGTACAGGCGGTCCATACAACAGTTCATTTAGTGACCGTTTGAAGTTACAATAACGTTGAAAAAAGTGACTTATGACTGTTTTTCACACTTCTGACCAATGCAATATCCCCATGGTCACGTGATCAAAATTCAACTAACATATACATCGGTTGCAGAGTCCTGGGCTTATGTTTTTGTGACCTTTTGACAAAGTCAGTGGAGAAGTCAGATTCACTTAAACAACCCTGTTACTACTGTGTTTCCCCAAAAATAAGACCCTGTCTTATATTGTTTTTCTACCAAAAAAGGCAGCAGGTCTTATTTTCAAGGGATGTCATCCACTGATTAACCTCACTTGTGTGCATCGCCCCCCGGTCTCCTTTTCACTGTCAGAGGCCTTCAGGAACTTCTTCTGTGGCCGGCAAGGCTTTCCTGAACACCTTTGTAGCTGATAATAGAGCTCTGGATCAATCCAGAGCTTTGTTATCAGTTACAGAGGCCTTCGGGAAAGTCTTGTTGACTGCAGAAGAATTGGCCCGGCAAGGCAGGTGTCAGGGTGTGCAAGGCCTGGCTACAACTGTCCAAAGGTAAATAGTAGGGCAGCTCCACCCTCCTCTTCCCCACCCTACCTTAATTTTTAGCTGTGAACTCTGGAATGGGAGGGGTCTTAATTAGGATTTATTTTGGGGGGTATGGCTTATATTGGGCACCTGCGTAAAAATCAAGCTAGGACTTAATTTCAGGGTAGGTTGTATTTTCAGGGAAATCAGGGTAACTTAAAATCTGCAGGGAATCACTTAATAACTATTTGCCACTTGTTGGTTTCTTGATGGGCTGTTGGGAAGCCACCCAGTCCTCTCCCACCAATATCGAGAGAGCAAGTCACTAGTATATAAAATGAGAGCAAACCTTCCTCCCTTCTAGAACTGATGTTGTTATATAAACTGTTTATATTTTAATGTAAAATACCCAGAGCCATTTCGGAAGGGCAGCATTGAAATGAAGCAAATAATAGCACCAATTCATTAGGCTCCTAAGTATAGTATATACAACAGCCATAATTAAATGTTTATTAAGTTATACAAAGATGGTGGCCTCCCATCTTAATTTTTCCTGCCTCCTGCCTGCTTTCTTTCATGTCTCCTCCACTCTATGAACCATGGATCAGTAGCGCAACGACAATAACAATAATTATTAATTTACTCAATTATATTAATTATAACGTCCATTGATGCACGCTGGGTTTGGACACATGGGTGTTGAGTGTTATTGACTTTTTTTCCATCTTCAGAATTCACCCTTGGTTTTTTTTGCATTTTTTTGCTGTGAAACAAAACTTGCAAATGTTGGAGACAAGCAAGTGAGCTACCGAGTTCTAACCTCTCTTGAGCGAGGTTTAGAAATGATAGAACCAGTCCGGACTAGCATTGCTGAAGCTTCCCCAGGCCATACAGTCCCGAAGAATGTGGAAAGACTGACCTGTTAAAACAAAACAAAAACAAAAAAAAACCCAAGCATTCTTGCAGTTATCAGTTGAAGAACTTTTAATTCAGGACAGAGATTCTGGCAACTCAAAGGCTCAAAAATATTTTGGGTTTTTAGTCTACGCTATTTCCGGGGTTTTAGTCTACGCGGTAAGCAGCTGCTTGGTACCCTCCAGATTTATCCGCGTAGAATTCCCACATAAGGCAACCCATGGTGAGAATTTAGAAGTGTGTTTGTCTTTATCTGGTGTAGCATTGTGCGATGGAGAAGAAAGTCATTCACAGAGGAATCTGTCTGTCTGTATCATCTGTCTATCTATCTATCTATCTATCTATCTATCTATCTATCTATCTATCTATCTATCTATCTATCTATCTATCTATCCATCCATCCATCTATCTCTATCTCTATCTCTATCTCTATCTCTATCTCTATCTCTATCTATCTATCTATCTATCTATCTATCTATCTATCTATCTATCCATCCATCCATCATCTATCATCTCTCTCTCTCTCATCTGTCTATCTATCATCTGTATCTGTCTGTCTGTCTGTCTGTCTGTCTGTCTGTCTGTCTGTCTGTATCTGTAATCTATTTATCATTATTTTTATCTTTCTTTCTGTCTGTCTGTCTGTCTGTCTGTCTGTCCGTCCGTCCGTCCATCCATCCATCCATCCATCCATCCATCCATCCATCCATCTATCTTCTATCATCTCTCTCTTTCTTTCTCTGTATTTATAACTACCCATCTCAACAAATGACTCTTGGAGACATACCTCATAAAACATAAAAAACATCTACAGCTGTTAAGACAACTAAAACAGTACAAAATCAATATACATAGGTAGCTTCAATTTACGATCACAATTCAGCCCAACATGGCTAAGCAAGACAATTGTTAAGTGAGTTTTTATGATCTTTGTGAATCACTGCAATTGTTAAATTATGAACACGCTTGTTAAGGCAATTTGGCTTCTCCATGTTTGCCACGTTCGTTAAGTGAAGCGCTGCAGTTGTTAAACGAGTAACCCAGTTGTTAAGTGAATCCGACTTCCCCACTTGACTTCGCTTGGCAGAAGGTCGCAAAAGGGGATCACACATGACACTGGGACACTGGGACCATCATAAATATGGACCAGTTGCCAAGCATCTGAATTTTGAGCCCATGACTATAGGGATGCTACAATGGTTGCAAGTGTGAAACACACTCATAAGTTACTTTTTTTTTTAAAAAAAATGCCCTTGTAGTTTTGAATGCTCACTAAATGAAAGGTTGGAAGTGATGTATGTCAGGGATCTCCAACCTTAGCAACTTTAAGACTAGCGGACTTCAACTCCTTCAAAACTGGGAGTTGAAGTCCGCTAGTCTTAAAGTTGCCAAGGTTGGAGACCCCTGATGTATGTCACCATTCACTCAGCCATTTGTCAGCTGCCCCAGAACTGCATGCTGTTGTTGCTTCTGTTCATCAATAAACCTCCTATCTTAAGCAGCTTCCATTTTAGTCCAGGCTTGGGACTGGACGTGATTTTTCTTCCTACACCACTGTCAGTGTATACAGTTCATGAACTGGATTAGACTTGGCAACAGTTCAGCCAATGGGGACTGCTTGGAAACTAAAACATAGTATTCGTTTTGTATGGGGCCATAAGAGGCAGTTTGGAGTCAGGGCATGGCTTTGGCTTGCTGAACTATAAATAAGAGTTGGTTTGTCCTCTGCAATCTAGGTCTCTGGGCCTCTGTATCTCTCTACTCTGTAATGACTTGCTTCTGTGAATATTGTTTCTGTGTTTTGAATTTGTATGTGTTCTGACCCAAACCCTTTCCCAATAAGACAAACAATAACCAAAGGGAACAGAAACCTTTTAATGAGTCTTACAAATCCCTAGTTAAAAGGCTGCTGCAAACTAATTCACTTTCATAAGCACAAACCTTGCCAAAACTGTACGAGACTGCAAAGAATCACAGATAAGAAATATTTCACAACACAAGAATCTTCAAATACCAACTTAAGATACTGTAATGTCCACGAGGCTGAGTTTCAAAATGTCTTTGCTTCCTGCAAAGAATGTTAGCTTCACAGCTGCCTTTTATCTTCCTAAAGGAGGGGCCATTACCTTGCAGCCTTACTCCTGAGTCATCCGTGCTGTTGCAGCTACTCTTTCCTGCGAGCAATCCTGCGTGCACTTGACACAGGCTCCTCGGGAACCTCCTCATCGCTGCTGCCAGCCCCCACAATCTCTGAAGGCAGCAGTTCACTCCCTAATGGTCCTGGCCTCTCATCTGAGTCCTCGCTCTCCTCAGCCATTCACACCTGCTGCCGGCTAACCACAACAGTATGCTGACTTCTGCTGTATGGTATTGTATATAAACAAGTTTCTTATGTACATGAGTCCTGCAGAATTATTTACTTGTGTGCTGGTCGGATGTGCTGCAAAACTCTGACAACCATCCTATTTTCCTTTAGTGTATTGTTAATGTACTTATCTCCCCTAACTATCACAATGAACACTGTGTGTGCAATGAAAACAACACAATTAATCTTTGGGAAAGCTGGGATTATTCACGAAAAGCCTCTTCGCACCTTCGCCTGGATTGTGTTTGCCTCTCCCCAAGGAAGATACACCTTACAATTTGGGAAATCCCAATCTAAGCAAAACTTTCCTCCTCTTCATTACTCTGCCCAAGGCTATTCAGAAATTCAGATCAGCAAAACGGTTGATTATTTTGACAGAGTTGAACGAGAAAGTCCATTACCTATGATAAAGCTCTCATTACAAGTAGTCCATGATATACGACTACAACTGAGCCTCAAAATTCTGTTGTTCAGAGAGACAGCTGTTGTTTTGTCCCGTTTTACTACTTTTCCTGCCACAGTTGTAAAGCGAATCACTGCAGTTGTGAAGTTCGTAACATGGTTTGTAAAGTGAATCTGTTATAAGTATATGCCAGTTGCCAAGCGGTCGAATGTTGATCACGTGACCATGGGGATGCTGCAATGGTCCTAAGCGTGAGAAACTTTCCTAAGTCTGTTTTTTCAGTGCTGTTGTGAATTCAAATGGTCACTAGAGGAATGGATGTAAGTCAAGGACTACTTAGATCCGTGATGGCGAATTTATGGCACGCGTGCCAGACGTGGCACGCAGAACCATTTCCCCCGGCACGTGAGAGGTCACCTGGAAGAGCCCCACTGCCGCTGCCTGACAGCTGATTCTTGGGTATCTGGCACGCATGCACAGGGGGAGGGGGAAGGATGCATGGGAGATGCACGTGCATGCACAGAAATGCGCAGTGCATGAGGGATTGTGCATGCACATGCAAAGATGCATGGTGCAAAGCGGATCGCACACGCATGCACAGAGATGCGGCGCACGAGGGGGGAATCCTGCATGCATGTGCAGGGGTCATGGGGCGGGCAGCACGCATTGCTTTCTGGGTGCTGGCACACAAATGTGCTCAAGCAAACGTGCACACAATTATCGGCATGGGAGCCGAAAAAGGTTAGCCCCCACTGACCTAGATGGTCTTATTCAGTCATGATAATCCCATAATTTTATTCTTTCATTGTTTTGACCTCTCCTTTTGGCATTTGAAAATCCACTGCGCTGGAGCAACAGGTAACATACACATATTTACCCAAGATGTCTATAAAACAAAAATTGCTGCTGGAAACATAAGAGAGATATCCATAAAATTCAGATATTTGATTTCTACACGGAAAAGGACAGGGCAGAAAAATGGCTTCTTCAGCCTTCCGGCTGACGCTGAACAACAATTCCCAGCAGCCCCCAGCTAGCATGGTCATTTATTGGAATGCTGGGAGTCGTAGTCCAGCAACCTCTAGAGTAGGGGTGTCAAACTGGTGGCCCGAGGGCCGGATATGTCACACGTAGGCCATGCCCACCCCAGCTCCGAGAATGGGAAAAATGTCATGATATGTCACGTGATGGGGTGAGTTTGACACCCATGCGTCTAGAGCAGGGGTGTCCAACCTTGGCAACTTTAAGACTTGTGGACTTCAACTCCCAGAATTCCTCAGCCAGCAAAGCTGGCTGAGGAATTCTGGGAGTTGAAGTCCATAACTCTTAAAGTTGCCAAGGTTGGACACCCCTGGTCTAGAGGATTCAAGTGACTCCATTTTGGGAATGTTATTACGTCACTGTGTCACATTACAAGTGTGTGTTTTTATGCGGGCATGTGTTGGTTTTCCCCAATTGCACCAAAACTGAAACCATTTTTTTAAACCTAGTTTTTCTCCATTTGGTAAAGCAATTCTGCCTTTCTCTTCAAATAATTTTTATTTTATTTAAAACAAAACAAAAAAGGTAAAATGCAAAACTCGAAGAAAAAAAAAAATCCACAGGAACAAAACAAAACAAAAGAAAGAAAATGCTAACAATGCATTAAAAAGATACAAAAACATTTTTTTAATGTGTATGTGATTTCTCCATCTTCTCTCGTTCTCACATGTTCATTGCTGGCATAATGTTCTGCTTTGGATACACCCTTCTTTTAATTAAATAGTTTAGTCTCTTGCTACCATCGCCGAATTTCCCACTGATTTACAGAAAAAAGGGGGTGTTTTTTCCCCCGACTGATGGAAATATTTGCATTTGTTAATCTCAAAGATGAGTGTGTTCTAAAGCTTTCTCGTCCTTTGGTTATGGGGCAGCTGCCTGCCATGGGGATGGTTGTGTGACAAGAAGAAAAGAGGAGAATGATTAGCTGTTCTAATTCCTAAATTATCTCTGTTGCAGCAGATGAAAGGTGAAATGTGTAGCTGCTGGGCAGAACAATGAGTCCCTTCCATCGACTCTACTGATACAACTGGGTGAGGGGAGAGATATTTGATGAATGCACCCAGGAAAAGAAATCCCCCCGCAGGAAGGAAGCTAGCATTTCAGGGAGAGGAATTCCCCACATGAAGAAATCTAGCATGTAATGAAGAGATTCATTCCCCCCACTCCAGCTGGGTTCATAAGTGTCTGCTCGTGAAGTACCATGACAACATCTCAACTCTTGACCTTGAAGTGTGGATAGGCCTGGATTTAAAGCCTTTATTGGGCCCACAATTACAATCGTAAGGTGCAAATGTCACAACCCCTATGTTGCATTTGCACAATGGGATGACCTTTAAAAAAATCGAGCAGTTACATTCACACTAGGATGATTAGGGGACTGGAGACTAAAACATATGAAGAATGGTTACAGGAACTGGGCTTGGCTAGTCTAGTGAAGAGAAGAACCAGGGGAGACAGGATAGCAGTCTTCCAATATTTGAGGGGCTGCCACAGAGAGGAGGAAGGGGTCAAACTATTCTCCAAAGCACCTGAAGGCCAGACAAGGAAGAATGGATGGAAACTGAACAAGGAGAGATTCAAGCTGGAAATAAGGAGAAACTTTCTGACAGTGAGAGCAGTCAACCAATGGAACAGAAGTTGCCTCCAGAAATTGTGGGAGCACCATCACTTGAGACTTTCAAGAAGAGATTGGACTGCCATTTGTCAGAAATGGTGTAGGGTCTCCTGCTTGGGCAGGGGGTTGGGCTAGATGACCTGCAAGGTACCTTCCAACTCTGATTATCTGTTATCTGTTGCACAATATGGTCTCCCCAAACAATGAAGCTCAATTATCATTTAACTTGGTTCTCTGCTTTACACAACGTAGTAAGACTGTGGTTGTTTCCCTCAGAGAGGTAGTGTGGTATAGGGGTGAAGGTGAATAAAGAGACCCAGGATTAGATTTACCCTCAGCTATGGAAACCATCTTTGGTCTGTCATTCTGTCTCAGCTCAACTTACCTCAACACCTCCCCCACTACCCAAAATTGCACAACTCTTCCCTAAAACATCTGGGGTTCACACAACATCCCAAGCACGTGTTAAGAAACAATGGTGTGCTTTGCAGTTAAATGCCCAAGCCATGAATCCATATTATGCTTAATCGTATGAGGTCTTCACACCAGTGGTAGGATTCAAATTGTTTGACCACTGGTTCAGTGGGCGTGGCTTGGTGGGCATGCTTTGCATGTGCATGCAAGCCTTGCATGTTCTGTGTGGCAAACGTGCGCTTCACGTGCGCTTCACGTGCGCATAGAGGCTTTCCTACTGACCTTTTCCTGCACTCCTGCACTGGCCCTGTGTCTTCAACAGCTGACACATGGCAACCCACTGTGCCTTGCGATGCAGCTGAGGTTGAAAAGCAGGAAATAAAGGTCACTATGGAGTCCGGGCAGGCGGGCCAAGCAGCTGATCTTCGGAGCTATCGGTTTGGCCGAACCAGGCTGAACCAGTAGAATCCCTCCCCTGCTTCACGCTAACAACCATTGCAGCATCCCTGTGGTCATGTGATCAAAATTCGAGCGCTTGGCAACTGGCATGTTTTTATGACGGTTGCGCTGTCCCTGGGTCATGTGATCCAGTGATCCCCAACCTTTTTGATGCCGCGGCCCGGTACCGGCATCAGCTGGGCGCCGTGGCCCGGTGCCGGCATCAGCTGGGCGCCGCCATCTTTTTGATGAAAAAGTGCTTCCGGTGAGCTTTCTACCGGAAAAGCTCACCGGAAGCACTTTTTCATGAAAAAGATGGCGGCGCCAACAGCCCTGCCAGTAGGAGTTGTTCCGCGGACCGGTGGTTGGGGACCCCTGATGTGATCAACCTTTGCAACCTTCCCAGCTGGCTTCTGACAAGCGAAGTCGGCTGGGGAAGTCAGATTCACTTAGTGGCCATGTGATTCATTTAACGAGGGCAGTGTTTTCTTTACTAACGGTGGCAAAAACAGAACAACAGAGTTGGAAAGGACCTTGGAGGTCTTCTAGTCCAACCCCCTGCTTAGGCAGGAAACCGTACACCATTTCAGACAAATGGTTATCCAGTCTCTTCTTTAAAACTACCAGTGTTGGAGCATTCGCAACTTCTGGAGGCAAATTGTTCCACTGATTAATTGTTCTCACTATTAGGAAATGCCTCCTTAGTTCTAGGTTGCTTCTCTCCTTGATTCCTTGTCTCCATCCATTGCTTCTTGTCCTGCCTTCAGGTGCTTTGGAGAATAGCTTGACTCCCTCTTCTTTGGGGCAGTCCCTGAGATATTGGAACACTGCTATTATGTCATCCCGAGTCCTCCTTTTCATTAAACAAAACATATCCAGTTCCTGCAACTATTCATCATAAGTTTTAGCCTTCAATCCCCTAATCATCTTTGTTGCTCTTCTCTGCACTTTTTCCAAAGTCTCAACATCTTTTTTTTTTTAATGTTGTGGTGACCAAAACAATATTCCAAATGTGTTCTTATCAAGGTATTAAGTAGTGTTAGATCGTGTCATTGACACAACAAACATGAATTTGCAGAAAAATCTAGGAGGCAGCGGAGGACAAGAGACCTGGCACAGGGGTGGGATTCTACTGGTTCGGACTGGTTCAGGTGAACCGGCAGTTCCAGTAATCATTTGGCCCAGCCCAGCCTGCCCTCATCTGTCCTTTATTTCCGTGTTTTGCAGCTCGGCTGATTCG
The DNA here is from genome assembly GCF_049901735.1 of Notechis scutatus. NCBI lineage: Eukaryota > Metazoa > Chordata > Lepidosauria > Squamata > Elapidae > Notechis > Notechis scutatus. The sequence goes on along the minus strand of NC_142014.1, from coordinate 76,241,143 downwards.
CGTGGCACAGTGGATTGCCACGCCTCAGCTATTTTACTGACCGCAGCTGCAGTAGAAGGCAAGTATTAGAGCTGAAAATGGGCAGTTTTCAAACACTGTGCGCATGCACTCAACAAACCAGTTGTTACACCAGTGGAATCCCACCCCTGGCCTGGCATGATATGGTCTATGGCAGGGGTCGCCAACCTTTGGGACCTCAGGGACCACCACACTCATAATTTTAAATCCCGGGGACCACTAATATGAATTTTGACTGACGGTGGCTTGCCGGCGTTGGTGGGAGGAGGAGAGAGAGAGAGAGAGAGACAGAGAGAGAGAGAGAGAGAGAGAGAGAGAGAGAGAGACAGAAAGACAGAGAGAGAGAGAGACAGAGAGCGAGAGAGAAAGACACACAGAGAGAGAGACAGAGAGAGAAAGACATACCGAGAGAGAGACAGAGAGAGAGAGAGAGACAGAGAGAGAGAGAGACAGACACACAGAGAGAGACAGAGAGAGACAGAGAGAGAGAGACAGAGAGAGACAGAGAGAGAGAGAGAGAGAGAGACAGAGACAGACAGAGAGAGAGACAGACACACACAGAGAGACAGAGAGAGACACAGAGAGAGAGACAGAGAGAGAGAGAGAGAGAGACAGAGAGAGAGACAGAGAGAGAGAGAGACAGAAAGACACACACACACACACACAGAGTAAGACAGAGAGAGAGAGAGAGACATACAGAGAGACAGAGACAGAGAGAGAGAGACAGAGAGAGAGACACACACACAGAGAGAGACAGAGAGAGAGACAGAGAGAGAGACACACAGAGAGAGAGACAGAAAGACACACACACACACACACAGAGAGACAGACACACAGAGAGAGACAGAGACAGAGAGAGACAGAGAGACAGAGAGAGAGAGACAGAGACAGACAGAGAGAGAGATCTGATTTAACTTCTCTCTCTCTCATACAGACACACACACATATACATAGAGACAAGGGTGGGATTCAAATTTCTTAACAACCGGTTCTTGGGCATGGCCTAATTTGTGGGTGTGGCTTGGTGGTCATGTGACTGGCTGGGCGTGGCTTGTATGTAAATATTATAAAATATTTATGTAAATATTGAATCTTTTATTTAAAAAAATGAGCTACTTTTACCCAAAACCAGGCAAAGCAGGCAGGTAGATTGAGTTACTCACAGAATCACAGATTCACTTAGAGATCTATGTTTCTGCCATCGGCTATCTGAGTCTGCAGTGAGTAATAAAACCTTCAGTCCTTAGGGAGGTTCAGCTCTGCTTAAAAGTCAAAGATCTAAAGATTAGGTAGAAAGCAAGAAATCCAGTGATTTCCTGCTTTCTAGCTAATCTAAATCTCCCGGCACAGCAGAACAGCTCATGGTCAGGAAAAAAAAAAAAAAAGGAAAAATAGCAAATTAGCAGGCAAGTTTGCCAGGTAAGGAGTGAGTGGGCAGGGAGGGTTCCCATGGGTCATGTGGGCGGTGCAGCCTTGTGTTCTTGCGTAGCCTGGATTAATTGCTTTGGTTGGGTGCTCTGGGGGCGACATTTCTCTGCGGCCCACCAAAATTTTCTCGCGGACCACCAGGGGGCTGCGGCCCACCGGCTGGCAACCGCTGGTCTATGGGGTCACCAAAAATCAGATACAACTTAGCGACTGAACAGCAACAGTGTTAGTTTTTCTTCTACAGGTTGTATCTATATTTCCCCCCACAAAATGGCGGTCAACCAACTTTAATTTTCAGCAGTGATAATCCCGTAAAAAGGGATGTTTTATCTCTTATACACTTTGCTTTAAACCATTCCAGCTTCTTAATTATTTTAATTGTGTTACTAACCTAATTTAATTTTTGAGAATGAATTAAAAAAATAAAATAAAATCAAGTTAAGATAGGGCCAGGAGCCCAGTGGGCACCATGTTGCTTATATACATTGATTTGTACCACAAGATAGTAACCTAGCAGTATTTTTTCTTGCACATTCCTACTTAATGTTTGAATTTTATACTAATTATGGCCCATCCACTGACATTTTCCTCCATCATGTGCAGCCCTGTGCTGGCAGTTAAATCAGTAAAATTTAACATAAAAGCAAGGCAAAACAATTAAACTGGAAGAATATTTGATTAAATTGTTGCCTGATTTATAGAGAAGTAAATTGAAATGGAAAACTGGTGAACTTCTTCTTCTTCTTTCTTTTTTTAAAATGGCCAGAATACTTTATGTTCCTTATCGAAGTCTGCGAGTTCTTTGTGCTTCTTTGTGATTAAAATTGCTACTTTGGAGATATTCATTCTGAATGTTATTGCACTTGCCTCTTATTCCCCCCTCCTCTTTCCTCCTCTAGGAATGTTTTGATCTCTTTTCTTCTTCTGTAGGTGGTAAAATATTGATTCCTTTGAAAGGATTGGACAAAATAATTGACTGAAGGAGATGATTGGGGTTGGAATCCCATTGTTCCCACCTACGGCTTCATTGAAAGTTGTCTGACATACTGGCAGTGGAAAATTAAATATTCCCTCTGCTCCAGAAGTCCTGCTGATCTAGAACCGTGCAACCAAAGATACCGATGGAAAAACTGATAGAAAGAGTCTCAGTTTCTCTTCCTGCCTCTAAGCAGGGGTGTGTGTGTGTGGGAGTCTCAGTCAGGGGCTCAACACCTACCAAATGACGAATGCGGAGTTGCAGCGAAAGCCACATCGCCCAGTGGCACACCTGTCTCTGTAACCACTTTCAAACTCGTTTGGGTTTAGAACAACAGCCCAAAGAGTTATGGCAACACGCTTGGAAATAAAAAGTGTGAATAGAAGATAAGAGGGATTACTTGACTTCAGAAGCACGTTCAAAAGACCCTTGCTTGATCTGGTCCAATGATCAAATGGTTGTGCATTGTATGTGTGCTTTTAACATGGTACTGAATACCATTCCTAAACCTTTCTGAAGGACTTTGCTCCAGCTAAGCTCCATTTCATTGCTTGCCTGTCTGCTGCCTTGCATGTCTGTCCATCCATCCATCCATCCATCCATCCATCCATCCATCCATCCATCCATCCATCCACCCATCCATCCATCCATCCATTTATCTATCCATCTATTCCCTCCCTCTCTCCCACTAGTTCTCTGTATCTAGCATATATCCATCTATTCATCTGTCCATCTGTCTATTCATCTTTGCATCCATCCATCTTTTTGCCTATCCATCTATCAATTGATCCATCGATTGATCGATCCATCTATCCATCCTTCCCTCCCCCTCCCTCTCTCCCACTATTTCTCTGTCTCTAGTATCTATCCATCTGTCCATCTGCTATTCATCTTTGCATCCATCCATCCATCTTTTGTCCATCCGTCTATCAATCGATCCATTGATCGATCCATCAATCGATCCATCAATCGATCAATCGATCGATCCATCCATCCATCCATCCGATTATTCCTGTCTCTGGCATTTATACGTTGGTTCATTTGTCCAGCTCTCCATTTTTTGTCCATCCATCCATCCATCCATCCAATATTCTTTCTTTCTTTCTTTCTTTCTTTCTTTCTTTCTTTCTTTCTTTCTTTCTTTCTTTCTTTCTTTCTTTCTTTCTTTCTTTCTTTCTTTCTTTCTTTCTTTCTTTCTTTCTTTCTTTCTATCTTTCTTTCTTTCTTTCTTTCTTTCTTTCTTTCTTTCTTTCTTTCTTTCTTTCTTTCTTTCTTTCTTTCTTTCTTTCTTTCTATCTATCTATCTGAATCATTCTGAGTTCAGAAATAGCAAAACAACCCCATGACAACATAACAATTATAGGACAACATGATCCACTACAACATAATAACTACACATAGTAACTTTCACCAGCTTCTGGAGGACCATGGAAATGGAGGAAAGTGGGAGCCACCGTTGATTTGGGCAGGTGGGAGGATTGTGGTCAAGTTATTCTAAAGGAGTGCAGCCCTGGGACAGAGTACCAGCTATTGAACCCTTCCCTGTCATACCTTACCCACCAGGAACCAACTAAACTCCTTTAGGAACAATGTAAAGTGATACTACTAAGATTGTCCAGTATGCATGTGTACCATTGCATTTTAAACCATTTTTCTGTGCCTTAATATAGATATAATCTCTCTCTTTTTAATGTGGCTGCCCTCAACATTCATCTAGTTGAGTTCTTCCTTGTTCTACATACTTTGAGGCCAGATGTGGACTTAGTTATGTTGCAGCAGCTGCTTGGCTCCCCACATCTGTCACATGTTGGGGCCAGAACATGTGTGAATTCATTAACTGTAGCAATTCCAGGAAGTTAATGTTTTTTTTTATATGGGTGCCCTTCACTCCAGGCTTGACAAATTGTTTTGAAAACCTAACTGCTAAATTTGACATTTTTTACTTAGGCAAAAAAAATAATGGATGCATTGTGGCATTTTAAAAAAACAATCCAGATACATATTTTGTACATCTTCACTCAGTGGCTTCACTCACTGCAACAGAGATTTTGTTGTTGGATATTCCTCCCCGCAAAAGATGCTATTTATTACCGTGTTTCCCCAAAAATAAGACCCTGTCTTATTATTTTTTTACCACCAAAAAAGACACCAGGTCTTATTTTTTTTGGGGGAGGGATGTCATCCACTGACTAACCTCACTTGCACGTGTTGTCCCCGGCCTAATTTTCACTGTCAGAGGCTTTCAGGAACTTCTTCTGTGGTGAGCAAGGCCTTCCTGAAAGCCTCTGCAGCTGATAACAGAGCTCTGGATCGATCCAGAGCTTTGTTATCAGCTACAGAAGTCTTCAGGAAAGCCTTGCCAGCCTTGCTGGCTGCAGAAAAAATGGGCTGGCAAGGCAGGTGTCGGGGTGTGCAAGGCCTGCCTACAATTGTCCAAAGGTAAATAGTAGGGCAGCTCGATTCTCCCCCACCCTAGCTTAATTTTTACCCATGCACTCTGGAGTGGATGGGGTCTTAATTAGGGCTTATATTGGGCACACATGGGGAAATCAAACTAGGGCTTACTTTCAGGGTATGTCATATTTTTGGGGGGAAATGGTACATAGAAATGATGTTAAATACAGATCTTATGAATCTGCATAAGAGCTTTGTAGATTCGGCATGACACAAGATGGCAGGCCACTGTGATAGGAGCTCTCAACATCTTATGGCAGGGGTAGGCAACAGGAATTCTGGGAGTTGAAGTCCACAGGTCACACGGTTGCCATAGTTCCTTTGCCTTGTGGATGGACCTCCCCAGCAGAAATTTTGATTTATGAGAATTCCTCAGATCAGGGGAAATTGAGTACATTCTGAATTTAAATACAACCTGGCCCAGTTTAGCCTTGACAGCTTTTCACATACTTAAAAGAGAGAAAATGAACCTGCAGTTGTTGCCAGTAAACATGATGATGTTTCCACAATATAATGAGGACTTGCTTCCTTGTGGCCAGATTGGGAAGTATTGTGAGTTACATCATAGCACAGTGGTTGCCAACCAGTGGGCCGGCGACTACTGGCGGTCCATGAGAAAATTCTGGTGGTCCACAGAGAAATGTCACCCCCAAAGCACCCCCTAAGCAATTAATCCAGGCTGCACTGCCCACATGGCCCGCGGGAACACAAGGCTTGAAAACTTGCATTGCAAACAACACGAGGTAGTGAGGGGAGGGGGGAAAGGGCAGAGAGGGGGAACTTGCTCCAATCGCCCCATGCGCCTCGCCTGGCCACTGGGCTGCTCCTTTCCACTTCTTTCTTCTTCTGCTTTTGGTTGCACGCAAGGAAAGCAGCAAAAGTCTTTCTTTCTCTCCTCCAAACTCCACCAGAAATGAGTTTTTGGGACCCTGCAAGGCATCCTGCTCCTGCATTGGTGCAACAAGTCTCACAAAGACTCATTTCTGGCGGAGTTTGGGGGAGAGAAAGAAAGACTTCTGCTGCTTCTGCTGCTTTCCTTGCATGAAGCCAAAAGTCTTTCTCTCTCTCTCCCCCTGAGAACGGAGCTGGAGACGGTATCCTGTGATTCCAAATAAAGAATGATCGATTGGTAGGAAAATGGGGTGGGGAATTTTCCTGCAGACTTTTTTTGGGTCCGCGGGATTTAAAATTATGAGTTTGGTGGTCCCTGAGGTCCAAAAGGTTGGCAACCCCTGTCATAGCAGACTGGGCATTTATAAGTGTGCTAAGGACACTATAGCAGAAACTCAAACATTGATACCTAGAAGCCAGGGACTGTAATCTGTTTTTATTTCAAAAATCACCTAGAATTCCAGCCACACTGTCAAAAAGCACCTAGCAATACCACTTAGACTTTTTTTTACCCCTCCCATAGTGCTTTACAATCCTCTCTAAGGGGTTTACAGAGTCAGCCTATGGCCCCCAACATTTTCCCCACCTTGGAAGGATGGAAGGCTGAGCCAACTTTGAACTGGTCAGAATCGAACTGCTATATATATTTATCGAATAACTATATTTTATTTTATTTATTTATTTTATTTTGTCAAGCGATTATAAGATAACAGGTAGACGTATAAGCATGGTTATGAATACATGAAATGGATATATATATATATATATATATATATATATATAGAAACAATAGGACATAAGATGGTAGGCACGTTGGTGCGCTTATGCACGCCCTCTAAAGTTTAAGGTTAAATATATACAGTATAAATATATATATTTGCTGACGTTTTGTTTGAACTAGATTTGTATATCTGTGATTGAATGACCTGTGTGCATGCCGTACACTAAATAGAAGCCAACAGCACATTGTATGAATTCAATTACATACATCATTAGAAAACTTGAAATACCAAATTAGGAATAGATTGTCATAGAAAAAAATGTATATGGTTGCTAGGAGCAGAAAACAACTTGATTGCATATTGTCTGTCCGTCCATCCATCCATCTATCCATCCATCCATCCATCCATCCATCCTTCCATCTATCCATCCCTCCCTGCCTCTCTCTCCAAGCATCCATCCATCAATCTGTCCCTCCCTCCCTCCATCTACCCCTCCCTCTCTCCAAACATCCATCCAAGCATTCATCCAAGCATCTCTCCACCCTCCAAGCATCCATCCATCCACCCCTCCCTCCCTCCCCGCTTCCTCCAAGCATCCATCCATCCATCCACCCACCTCTCCAAACATCCACTCCTCCAAACATCCATCCATCCATCAATCCCTCCCTCCCTCCATCCACTCCTCCCTCCCTCCAAGCATCCATACATCCATCAATCCCTCCCTCCCCCCTCCCTCTCTCCAAGCATCCACCCACCCACCCACCCAGTTGTACTAGAAGACAAGGTCCCTTCCAACTCTATTATTCTATGTTCTATGTTCTAACGGGGTCATGGAGAAGAAGCAGAACGATGAAGATAAGGCACAAAATATTTATACAGTGATTCTTTCCTTCTTTTTCTCCCTTCTAATCCTTGGTACTATATTTGTGAGGACAAAAAATATCCATGGCCATTTCCAGATGTCCCGTTCATTCGATAGCATATTGATGTTATTCTCTCAACCTTTCCCCCACCTAGTACCCTCCAACCATGTGAAGCTTCAACTCTTGGCACAGACTATTGCGGTTGGCAGTCCACGTACAACCAGATGATGCCAAGCTGGGAAAGCTGATTTCCTGGATCTGATGGAGGAACTGCTTTTGTTCTGGTGTTCAGCAGAAGTTTTATTTGGGAACCAAGCCCTGAGAAGTCTTGGCTGGATTGGCGAGTTGAAATTCATCTCCCTTTGTGGCTGGCCTGATTTAATCTTCCGTGGTTGTTACCAGAGATTCAAAGAAAAGCTCAGTTGACATCCATGAAGAGGGAGAACCAACCTTCTCAAATTAGGAAAGAATAAGAAATAGAAGGAAAGTGGAACATTTGGATAGGAGATGTTGGGTGATTCATTGTGAGGAGTTTTGTGGACTGAGAAGATAAAAGTGCAAGAAGATCCAAATATTGGGTAGGATTCAAGAAGGAGACTCCCATTCCATTTCTGTCACAGAGAAGAGGGGGTCAGCTTATTCTCTGAAGCACCTGAGGGCAGGATGAAAAGTAACAGGTAGAAGATCGTTCAAGAGAGATCCGACTTAAAATTTAGGAGGAATGTCATGACCGTGAGAACAACTAATCAAGGGAATAGCTCGCCCCCAGAAGTTGTGGGTGATCCATCACTGGAGGTTTTCAAGAACACATTGGACAGACATTTGTCTGGAGGAGGTCTCCTGCTTGAACAGGGGGTTGGACTAGAAGACCTCCAAGATCCCTTCCAACTCTTATTCCTTCAGCTCCCAATCAGCTTCCATTCAGCTTGGATTTATGGGAGAACTGCAGATCACGCACCATTTCATACCCCAATTCTACTCCAAGAGTAATTGTGATAAAGCAAGAATTAGTGAGAACTCACCACACATGCCACTTTTAATTCTTAGTGGAAAAATAAACTTTACATGTAATATTTATTTATTATTTATTAATTTTTTATATCACCCATCTCTCTACTAAGCGGCTCAGGGTAGCTTACAATGTCATAAAAAAGAATCAAAACCTTAAAAGCATCAGACATGAAAAGCTAAAACACTGAAATTACAGTGGTACCTTGGTACCCAATTGCTTTGAAACTCATCAAATTTGGTACTCAGAGCATTTTGACATGAAAATTTTGTCCCGCTACTCATCGTTTGTTTGGTACTCCACGTACAAGCTAAAATTTGACTGTATTGGCTGCCTCGAGACACACTACATTATTCCTTATGGGAAAAATCTGCTTGGTACTTCTCTCAAAAGTGCTTTTTCAAAAGGCACCTGGACTTTCTTTGCTTTTCCTTGAAGATGTTTCGCTTCTCATCCAAGAAGCTTCTTCAGTTCTTCTGTTCTGAAGAAGCTTCTTGGATGAGAAGCGAAACATCTTCAAGGAAAAGCAAAGAAAGTCCAGTTGCCTTTTGAAAAAGCACCTTTGGGACAACCATGACCTGGATGACTGAGAACCTCCATAGATATTTGGTGCTCATCCTGTTTGGTATTTATTTTATTTTATTTTTATTTATTTGATTTGTCAATCGCTTACAAGATAATAAGTATAAGTATAAACATGAGTAAGATAACAGATAACAGATAATCAGAGTTGGAAGGGACCTTCTAGGTCATCTAGTCCAACCCCCGCCAAGCAAATAACAGATAATCAGAGTTGGAAGGGACCTTCTAGGTCATCTAGTCTACCCCCTGCCAAGCAGATAACAGATAATCAGAGTTGGAAGGGACCTTCTAGGTCATCTAGTCCACCCCCTGCCAAGCAGATAACAGATAATCAGAGTTGGAAGGGACCTTCTAGGTCATCTAGTCCAACCCCCCACCCAAGCAGATAACAGATAATCAGAGTTGGAAGGGACCTTCTAGGTCATCTAGTCCAACCCCCCGCCCAAGCGGGAGACCCTATACCATTTCTGACAAATGGCAGTCCAATCTCTTCTTGAAGGTCTCAAGTGATGGCACTCCCACAACTTCCGAGGGCAACTTCTGTTCCACTGGTTGATTGTTCTCACTGTCAGGAAGTTTCTCCTTATTTCCAGGTTGAATCTCTCCTTGTTCAGTTTCCATCCATTATTCCTTGTCTGGCCTTCAGGTGCTTTGGAAAATAGCATGACCCCTTCCTCTCTGTGGCAGCCCCTCAAATATTGGAAGACTGCTATCCTGTCTCCCCTGGTCCTTCTCTTCCCTAGACTAGCCAAGCCCAGTTCCTGTAACAGAATACAGGAAACAGGTATGAATAAATGGGGACAATAGGACACTTATGCACGCCCCTTACAGACCTCTTAGGAATGGGGTGAGGTCAATAGTGGATAGTTTGATGTTAAAGGAATGGGGGTTAGAGGATGTAACTACAGAGTCAGGTAGTGCATTCCAGGCATCGACCGCTCTGTTGCTGAAGTCGTACTTTCTGCAATCAAGTTTGGAGCGGTTAACATTGAGTTTGTATCTGTTGTGTGCTCTTGTATTGTTGCGGTTGAAGCTGAAGTAGTCATTGAATGGCAGGACATTGTAGCAGATAAGTTTGTGTACTATGCTTAAGTCCAACTGTAGGCGGCATAGTTCAAGATTGTCCAAGGCCAAAATTTCAAGCCTGGTGATATAGGGTATTCTGTTGTAAGCAGAGGAGTGTAGTACTCTTCTCATGAAATACTTCTGGACTAGCTCAATTGTATTATTGTCTGATATACAGTGCGGATTCCAGATAGATGAGCTGTATTCTAGTATTGGTCTAGCAACTCAACTAACGATGGGTTAATCAATTAACAATGAGTACCGAGGTACCACTGTAATATTAAAAAGGATTTTTAAAAAGCCCATTTGAAAACGGGGTGGAGCTGAGATCTTGTCAGTGGTGGAATTCAGCCAGTTTGCACCACTTCGGGAGAACCGGTTGTTAACTTTTTGAGCAGTTTGGTGAAGTGGTTGTTGGAAGAAATCATTAGGGCAGAGAATTGGTTGTTAAATTATTTGAATCCCACCACTGGATCTTGAACTAATCTTCTAACCATCTCCAAATATGCGTGCACATAGGGCCAGACAAAATAGCCCAGAGTTAAATGATAATTTATTATTATTTACTGCAAACAAGCGTGTAACTAGGTCAAAGGACAATTTTCAGAACAGACTGAGCTTGAGTAATTTTTCATCTTAGGTTTCTGTTTTTTTTTTTTCTTCTCCTGCTGTGGTTTCATCCGTTGTGAGAAACATTTTTGTTAATTTACAGTTCCATGCCTGGCATCAATGCGCCAGGTTAATTTAGTGATGTGCCCGCAAGGATCTTCCGATGAAGAAATATCCGAGAAATGCTCGGGAAAGTTACGTCTGTTTTGGAAACGCCAAGTGTTTGTGTGAAGTTTAACTCCCCCCTCCCTCTCACTCCCTGTATTAATAAGGAAGGGGTGGATTTTCAGAGCAATGTGAAATGGAGAAAAAGGCCCAAAGATCTGAATATATGAACTATTATGCTAACAACACTTGGAAAGGCACTTCTTTTCACCCCGAAAGTTTTGATCTTTCAAAAATCTGCGGCAGCTTTCATTGATGTGACTCCTTCTGTGATTAACCTGCATATTTGCATATAAATTGAAATATAACAAAATGCCATAAAACTTCACTGACCTCCTTCCAAAAGGGGAGGGAAAAAAGGGGGAAAAAACCCAACCCCCCCCCCCACACCTCCTCAGTTCTGGAATTTTCTGACTATTCAAAGATTGGGGTTCAAGGGGAGGGGGCGTGCTTTCATTCATCTGAATCCTCTGTCCCCAGCAGCCAATTTTTCTCCCTGTCTTGTATTTAAGTGTGAAATGCAACTGAGCCTATATATACAAACATATATGTATATATGTTTATTATATATATATACATATATATACAAACTCTTTCTCTCTCCCCCGCACTCTCTCGCTCCCTCTCTCCCCAGTGAGACGCAGTGACGGAGACACGAAAAAGACTAACTTTTCTTTTTCAGCAAGTGGGTCCAACGATCTTCGAGTGCTTCCTATAATCCTGCGTTGAAGCTCTTGCTCCGGGCCTGCCTTGTTAGACATGCATTAGCAGGAAACAATAGACACAACTCCTCCCCCCCAAAAAAAACCATGCTAGTGACTTGTGATTCACCACCAGGGATGGGCTTCAAAAAATTTAGCAAAAGGTTCTCTGCCTGGTTGCTGGGTGGGCGTGGCCATGGTGGGTGTGGCCTAGTTGGACTATGGTGAGGGGGCGTTTTTGCCCTCCCCGGGCTCCGGAGGCTTACCTCGAGCCTCTGGGACAGTGGTGGGATTCAAATTTTTTTACTACCAGTTCTGTGGGTGTGGCAGGGGAAGAGTACTGTAAAATCTCCAGTCAGAGGTGGCATTTGCTGGTTCTCTGAAGTAGTCAAAATTTCCGCTACCAGTTCTCCAGAATGGGAGGGTGAAAACGGCCTCCCGGGCTCCAGAGGCTCTCTAGAAGTTGGAAACAGGCCCATTTCCAGTCTTCCTGAACTTCCGCGAGGCCTGTTTTTCGCCCTCACTGAGCCTCCCCACACACCCTGAACTTACCTGCATCCAAAACGGGCCGTGTGGGGACTCCTGGGAGGGATGGGGCAGAGTGGGTGGGGCAACCAGGAGTGGGATTTGGGGAGTTCTCTGAACTGCACAGAATCTTAGCTAGCGGCTCCCCTGAACCCCTGCCAACCCCCAGCAACCCACCCCTGTTCACCACCGAGGACTAACTGACACTGTGAAAAGCCTTTCTTGTTTTGAAAACTTGAAAACCTTCACCCCCAAATTTGAATGCATTTCACTGCTTTTGAAGTAACAGAAGGACAGAAAGATCCCCAAGAAAGCAACCAAGCTCAGGGAGTGCCAAGGACGCCACATTTCAACCCTGAACTCAAAATAATCTCCTTTATTGGAAGGCCAAGTGTTACTGCTTTTTACTATGTGTTTTGTGGCCTTTTCTCCTTGTTTTCGTTGTCCAAAGATTTTTATTTTTTTTTGCAGTTCTAGAACTTCCAAGATTTTTAGTGTGTTTCCCTCCCACCTATGGATTTCCATGCTATTTGGCTGCACAAAGACCAACATGCTATCTACGAGATGACTTGTTGGAAAAAAAATTTTCCTGCCTCAGAAGCCATTTTCTTGAGCTGGTGCGATTGTGCTGACATAGAACACCATTGGCAAACACACAAAATGGCTAGGACTTGTCCCTTCTCAGGGTAACAACCATATGCCCATCTCTCTTCAGGTTGACTGATACGAAAATGGTTGCGTGGGTGGGAAAGGCAGCACAGAAGCGAGGAAGCCTGAAATTGCGACGCACGATTTTGGGCTGAAAAGCCACATCCACGACTCCTATTTTTAGACCCTTTGTGGCTGAAGAGAGTGAAACCCTGTTTTTGTCGATCTGCTGTTTCCCAACCGAACTTTTTAACAAGGCCGGATAAGACCTGCCTGTGAGGTCTCTTTGTAGTTTTAACGGACAGAAAAATACTCTCTTGATGTTCCAACCTGTCGACGTGTTGACAATGAGCAGGGAAAGAGGTTGCCCATCCGCCCCCACCATGCCTAGCTTCTCATAAAGGAAACACTCAGCTGGTTCCCTCAATTTCCTTTTGACAGGACCTCAATAATGGTGAGAAAAGTAAGGTTCTACATTTAGGCAAGAAAAAAAACAAACGAATGCACAGGTATAGAATAGGGGGTACCTGGCTTAAGTAATGGTAACCTGTGAGAGGAATCTTGGAGTCTTAGTGGATGATCTTGGAGTCCTAGTGGACTTAAATATGAGCCAGCAGTGTGGGACAGCTGCCAAAAAAGCCAAAGCAATCCTATTGCCACAGTGGCGCAGTGGTTAGAGTGCAGTACTGCAGGCTACTTTTGCTGACAGCCGGCTGCCTGCAAGTTGGCAGTTCAAATCTCACCAGGCTCAAGGTTGACTCAGCCTTCCATCCTTCCAAGGTGGGTAAAATGAGGACCCAGATTGTTGGGAGGCCATAGGCTGAAACTGTAAACAGCTTTGAGAGGGTCTGTAAAACACTGTGAATATAAGTCTATGTGTTCTTGCTTAGTGGGAAGGGAGGAAGGAAAGAAGGAAGGAAGGAAGCAAGCAAGCAAGCAAGCAGCGACATGGTGGCACAGTGGTTAGAGTGCAGTACTGCAGGCTAATTTACTGACTGCCAACTGTCTGCAGTTCAGCATTTTGAGTGTCACCAGCTCAAGATTAACTCAGCCTTCCATCCTTCCAAGGTGGGTAAAATGAGGACCCAGATTGTTGGGGGCAACAGGATGACTCTGTAAACAGGTTAGAGAGGGCTGTAAAGCACTGTAAAGTGATATATAAGCCTAAGTACTATTACTATTGCTAGAATCATGTGAAGTGTTAATACCATTTTATAATGCTTTGGCAAGACCACACTTGGTATATTGCATCCAGTTTTGGTCACCACAATGTAAAAAGGGTGTTGAGACTCTAGAAAGAGTATAGAGAAGAGCAACAGAGTTTATTAGGGGACTGGCGGCTGAGACATACAAAGTAGGATTGCAGAATTGGGGTCATCTAGTTTAATGAAAAGAAGGATCAGGGGTGATATGATAGCAGTGTTCCAATATCTCAGGGGCTGCCATAAAGAAGAGGAGGCAGCCAACCTATTCTCCTGAGCACCTGGAAGTAGGACGATAAGCAATGGATAGGAACTAATCAAGGAGAGGAGCAACCTAGAACTCAGGAGAAATTTCCTGACAGTGAGAACAATTAACCAGTGGAACAGCTTGTGGTGTTCTCTGAGCTTGCTTGTTCCCTTGCAAATGTTTCATTACTCAAAGTAGGCAACGCCATCAATGCTTGTCTGATTTGGTTCATGAAATATATCTGCAGGAAAACAAGCAACCTCAGCAAAGCACCAAGGATGCTCATTTCAACCATGAGCTACAAATATTCTCCTTTATTAGAATGGCTTGCCTCCAGAAGCTGTGGGGGCTCCGACACAGGAGGTTTTTAAGAAGAGATTGGACAGCCATTTGGTTGAAATAGTATTGGGTGTCCCACTTGAGCAGGAGGTTGGATTGGAAGACTTCCAAGGTCCCTTCCAACTCTGTTATTGTTATATCAAGAAGTAACCGGTGGAAGCTTGTTAAAGAGAATTCTCACCTAGAAGTAAGGAGGAATTTATCTAACAGGGAGAACAATTCATCAAAAGAATTGCTTGCCTCCTGGAGTTGTAGGGTGCTCCATCATTGGAGATTTTCAAAAATAGAAGATGTAATGCCGCCTGGGGAATTCTGAGAGTTGAAAGTCCAACATCAGAAGTGGGATTCTACCGGTTCGGACCGGTTCTATAGATCCGGTTGTTATAATTCTGCGCAGTTCGGAGAACCGGCAAATCGTGCCCTTGGCTGGCCCCGCCCCTCTCTGCCTGCCCCTCCCCTCCCCTTCCCACCCAGTCAGTCCTTATCGCACATGCGCAACATCACACGCATGCCCAACGTCACTGACTGGGTTCTTCCCCGCTCAGTCACTCCTTGAGGTATTCCTTTCCCTCCCCCACTCCCGACTATCAGCTGTTCCTATGATCAGCTGTGCTACGATTCCCCTCGCTGTCTTACTGCTTTAACCAGGAGACTTCCCTGAGGCCCAGGAAGGCAAAAAATGGAGGGGGGTTTTCCATTTTTTGCCTTCCTGGACCCCAGGGAAACTTCCTGGGAGTGAAAATGCTCCCCCAGGAGGCTTCCCTGAGGCTCAGAAGGCCCCAAAATGGAGGGTGGGGGTGCTGCACGCCCCTCCAGGCTCCATTTTTTTTCTTCCTGAGCCACAGGAGAGCCTTCTGGGAGCAACAACGGCCCCCCAGGAGGGCTTCACCGAGGTCCAGAAGGCCTCAAAATGGAGGGTGGGCCATGGGTTGCTGGGCGCCCCCTCCAGGTTCCATTTTTTTTCTTCCTGAGCCCCAGGAAGTCGCCTTCTGGGAGCAAAAATTCCCCCACAGGAGGCTTCCCTGAGGCCCAGAAGGCCCAAGAAATGGGGGGCGCTGCTGCCAAAAAAGGAAACAAACCACGCCCACCCAGTCACATGGCCATGCCCACAGAACTAGTTGTTAAAAAATTTGAATCCCACCCCTGCCACACATCCTTAAGCCACCAAGATTGAGAAACACTGATGCCCCATGCTATAATAATAACAATAACAACAACAACAACAACAACAACAATAATAATAATAATAATAATAATAATAATAATAATAATAATAACAACAACAACAATAACAATAATAATAATAATAAGTCGTCTGGATAGTGGATGTGGCAGTGCCGGGAGACAGCAGAATAGAAGAGAAAGAACTGGAGAAGATAACAAACTACAAAGACCTACAAATAGAAATAGAACGACTGTGGCAAAGGCAAGTAAGGATAGTACCAATAGTAATAGATGCCTTGGGTGCATCCCCAAAACAACTGGAGCACCACTTGAGCACCATAGGCATTGACAAATTTGTGACTAGTCAATTGCCAAAGGCAGCTTTCCTTGGAACCACTTCCATCCTGCGTCGATATCTGCAACACCACCAAACATCCAGATTTGCCTATCCCAGGTCCTTGGCAAGGACTCGATAGGTAGACAAAAAGGCCAAACCCAGTCTGAACATCTGGCTGACTGTGCAATGAATAATATAGTAATAATAATAATAACCTTCATATGAACAAGTCAAGGAAGGCAGATATTTGAAAACTCTCCTACTCACAACTTTGGGTTCAAATAGTTTTTCTTCCAAAAAGGCTTAAAGGCCGGCAGGTTATAAGACATGGAAAAACTTCCTTATAGGGCTGTTCGGATATATTTAGATGCCTGAGAATTTCAACCAACATTTTTGCGGCTGACTTCAAGTCATTGTAAGTTCAGTCTTTATCTCTCACTCTCCTGTCCACTTGACTTCCGATTTCCCCATTCCCTTTTCTGCCTGTCAATCCCACGCACAATCCATCATGTCCTTATGGCCCAACTGAGGCCCATAAGTCACACAGGCTGTGTTTCCCCGAGATACTTAACCTGGGTCCAGGATTAGCCCACTTCTGGGGTTTACACAACAGAATAAACCAGAAGCTAAAGCAAATGAGCTGGGGGTTACACAACACACTAAATCACCCCTCCCCACACATGCACCATTAACAAAGTTTAGCATATTGCACAATATGTTTAAGTATGTTATGTACACAAACAATGCAACACATACAGGAGGAAGGGGTCAAACTATTCTACAAAGCACCAGATGGCAAAACAAGAAGCAACGGAGGGAAACTAATTAAAGAGAGAAGCAACCTAGAACTAAGGAGAGATTTCCTGACCATTAAAACAATTACACAATCAATGTGTTAGGTATATTATTTATTAGTTAGTAAACTGATATACAGGAAAGCAAGGCAAAGTTATTTCCCCCCAGTTTTTCTTCACCCTCTCATAGCCCTTTGAGGTGTTGTTGTTGTTGTTAGTTGCAAAGTCGTATCCGACCCATCATGACCCCATGGACAATGTTCCTCCAGGCCTTCCTGTCCTCTACCATCCTCCGGAGTCCATTTAAGCTCACACCGACTGCTTCAGCGACTCCATCCAGCCACCTCCTTCTCTGCCGTCCCTTTCTTCTTTTGTCCTCAATCCTTCCCAGCGTTAGGTTATTCTCCAGTGAGTCCTTCCTTCTCATGACGTGGCCAAAGTATTTGAGTTTCATCTTCAGGACCTGGCCTTCTAAAGAAGCCGTCAGGGTTGATCTCTTCTGGGACAGACTGCTTTTTACAGATTCTTACAGATAATCAGAGTTGGAAAGGACCTTGTAGATCATCTAGTCCAGTGATCCCCAACCTTTTTGACGCCGCGGCCCGGTACCGGCATCAGCTGGGCGCCCGGCCGGTGCCGGCATCAACTGGGCGCCGCCATCTTTTTGAGAAAAAGTGCTTCCGGTGAGCTTTCTACCGGAAAAGCTCACCGGAAGCACTTTACAAAAAGATGGCGGCGCCAGCAACCACAGCCTGGTAAGACTTGTTCCGCGGACCGGTACCGGTCATCTGACCAACGTTGGGACCCTGATCTAGTCCAACCCGCCGCCTAAGCAGGAGCTGTGATTACCTTACAGTCCAAGAAACTCGCAGGAGTTTCTTCTCCAGCACCATAGTTCAAAGGCCTCAATTCTTTGGCACCCAGCCTTCCAACTTTCACAGCCATACATTGCAACTAGGAAAACCACAGCCTTGAGGTAAAAGGTAAAGGTTCCCCTCGCACATACGTGCTAGTCGTTTCCGGCTCTAAGGGGCGGTGCTCATCTCCGTTACAAAGCTGAAGAGCCAGCGCTGTCTGAAGATGTCTCCGTGGTCATGTGGCCGGCATGGCTAAATGCCGAAGGCATATGGAACGCTGTTCCCTTCCCACCAAAGTGCTCCTTATTTTTCTACTTGCCTTTTTTTCGAACTGCCAGGTTGGCAGAAGCTGGGACAAGTAACGGGAGCTCACTCCGTTACACGGTGCTAGGGATTTGAACTGCCGAACTGCCGACCTTTCCGATCGACAAGCACAGCGTCTTAGCCACTGAGCCACCGGGTAGCCTTGAGGTAGATTAGCCCAAATTCATGCTGGGGTTTTTGTGGCTGAACTGGAAAGAGAACCAGGGTCTCCAACACCTTAACCACTAAATATTCTCTCTCTGGGTCTGTAAGATTTTTTCTCTCTCTCTCTCACACACAAACATACACACAAACACATCCGAAGCAAGAGATGCATGGGTGCGTGTATGACCCAGATTTAGTATAAAGCTGTCAAAGATAAACAATCTGGGTTACTTATCTGGCTTCCTCATCTAAATACAATGTAGTCATTCATTTTTGTTTGGTTTGTTAATTCGGTCTTTTACGCTAAATCTCATTGACAACCCAAAAATGAAATGAGGGTGAGGGGAGGGGAAAAGGAACGGGAAGAGGAAAGAAAATAGAGAGGAGGACAGGGAAGAGGAAGGGAGGAAGAGGGAAGGGAGGAACAGGAAGGACAAAGGGAAGGAGAAGGGAAGAAGAGGGGAAAGAGAAGAAAGGAAGAAAAGATAAATGGAAGGGAAGGAAGGAAGGAAGGAAGGAAGGAAGGAAGGAAGGAAGGAAGGAAGGAAAGGATGGAAGGAAGGAAGGAAAGGAAGGAAGGAAGGAAGGAAGGAAGGAAGGAAGGAAGGAAGGAAGGAAGGAAGGAAGGAAGGAAGGAAGGAAGGAAGGAAGGAAGGAAGGAAGGAAGGAAGGAAGGAACCTAGAACTAAGGAGAAATTTCCTGACAGAATAATTAACCAGTGGAACAACTTGCCTCCAGAAGTTGTGGGGGATCAACACCAGGGCTGTTGTAATGCATGAGCCTGATGGACACTTGCCCATGGGCCCCACAAACCTAGGGACTCCATATTAATCTGTGTATGTTAACTCTTCAATGCACCATATATTGATTGCATATGATTGCATATTAGTAACCTATTTAACCTATTAATACCTATTTGATTGCTTATAGTAACCTATGACTATTACTAAGTTTTATATCTTATGATTCTTGATGAATGTATTTTATTTTTTCTTTAAGTCCACTGAGAGCATAGGCACCAAAGACAAATTCCTTGTGCATCCAATCACACTTGGCCAATAAGAATTCTCTTCTCTTCTCTTCTCTTCTCTTCTCTTCTCTTCTCTTCTCTTCTCTTCTCTTCTCTTCTCTTCTCTTCTCTTCTCTTCTCTTCTCTTCTCTTCCATCCCATCCCATCCCATCCCATTCCATTCCATTCCATTCCATTTGTATCATATAAATACAACAATATATTTATTACATTTTACTGCATTTTAAAAATTAATACTAACATGCAAATATATGTTTAATTTTATCAACCATTTACATTTTTATTCCTGTCGGTAGCGGTCGTAGGGACCCCAGTATACTGCTTTGCCCGGGGCCCATAGTGCTGTTCAGCTGGCCCTGTCCAACACTGAAAGTTTTAAAGAAGAGACTGGACAACCATTTGTCTGAAAGGGTATAGGGTTTCCTGCCTGAGCAGGGGGTTGGACTAGATGACCTCCAAGGTACCTTCCAGCTCTGTTATTCTGTTTTTGCCACCTTTGGTAAGGAAAACACTGCACTTATTAAGTGAATTACTAAACACATGATTCTAAATCAAGAATTATCTGTACCGCTTTTTGAAAAAAAGTTTTTAAAAATACAGTACTTTGATGGACACACAGGCGCTCCCATCCTGGCTGCCTTAAGTTGGTGGAACATTTTCTATTTTATTGCAGCCAAGTGACCGAGCTCCATTTCAGGGGGAGGGGGGGGTGTAATTTAGGCTAATTTACTGATCGCTATATTAACATGCCACCCTTAAAAAAAAAAGGATGGGGGGAAAGTCAGCAGCCTTTGCAAAGAAAAGGAAGCATTCTTTCCTGAATAGAAAAGGGCATATAATAACAAGAATATTGTAACTGGACTGATAACTTGCGTCCCTTAAATTAATACTGGATAATTGGAAATGATAATTGGCAAATGACATTTCCTGCATGGTTAACCAGGGAAGAAGTATTATTGTTATATTGTTCGCCGTGAATACTTGCCGAGTGGCTGTTAATAGCGTTTGTCAGTACGGCAGATAAAGGAGTGATAAAAAGTATAATCAAATCTTATGCTTCAGAGCTTAAGATGATTGCCTGGAAGGGGTTTGGTGGTCAGGAAAAAAAAAGTGCCCCCTTCAACTTAAAAAACTAAGTGAACTTGCTGTGATTTCACACTTGCTGGACCCCCTTTGCATTTGTCCTCCCTCAAAATCTGACTGGTTACCTTCTGGGCTGGAGAAAAACTCTTCCAGGAACAGCCTTTGGTTGCAGAGAATCAAGTCCAAAATGTGGTCAACAAAAACTGTAACTATAAGTCCAAACAAAGCAAAATGAGGTTATTAGTCCGGCAGGGCAAGAGAAGGAATTCCAGACGTGAAGGAAGAGCAGCAATAACTCAACACAGTTTTATTTATTTATTTATTTATTTGATTTGATTTGCCAATTGTTTACAAGATAATAAGTATAAGTGTATACATAGTTGTGAATACATGAAATGGGTACATATAAGAAAAATAAAAGAATAAGAGAAACAATAGGACAGGGACGGTAGGCACGTTGGTGCGCTTATGCACGCCCCCTACAGACCTCTTAGGAAAGGGGTGAGGTCAATAGTAGACAGTCTAAGGTTAAAGTTTTTGGGGTTTGGGGAAGAAACTACAGAGTCGGGTAGAGTATTCCAGACATTGACCACTCTATTGCTGAAGTCGTATTTCCTGCAATCAAGTTTGGTGCGGTTTACTTTGAGTTTGTATCTATTGTGTGCTCTTGTGTTGTTATGGTTGAAGCTGAAGTATTCATTGACAGGTAGGACATTGCAATGTATGATTTTATATACCATGCTTAAGTCAGACCGAAGACAGGCGTAATTCAAGGTTTTCAAGTTCTAGAATTTCAAGTCTGGTGGCATAAGGTATTCTACAACGAGTAGAGGAGTGGAGAACTCTTCTTGTGAAATATTTCTGGACTTTCTCAATTGTGCTAATATCAGATACGTAGTGTGGGTTCCAGACTGATGAACTGTATTCGAGTATTGGTCTAGCAAATGTTTTGTATGCTCTGGTTAGTAGTGTGATATTACCAGAGAAAAAGCTACGTAGGATTAGGTTAACAACTCTTAATGCCTTTTTGGCTATGTAGTTGCAGTGGGCTCTAGCACTTAGATCATTAGAGGTGAGTATTCCAAGGTCCTTTACAGAGCTTGAGTCATCAACAAGATCTTGACTATTCAGCTTGTATTTTATTTTCTGATTTTTTTTGCCAATATGTAAGACAGAGCATTTATTTGTTGAGATTTGAAGTTGCCATTTGTTTGACCACTCTGATACATAGTCAAGATCTTTTTGTAGGGTAGCAGTATTGTCTGTGGTATTGAACAGCTTTACATCATCAGCGAAGAGAACGCAATTGCTCTTAATATGATCACAGAGGTCGTTTATGTAGAGTATGAAGAGAGTTGGTCCTAGAACACTGCCTCCCAACACAGTTGGGAGGATGCCAGGAATGCCGATAACCAAAGTAAATACAAGATAAACTCATGTTTGTTCCCAGAAGACACAGCACTCAGCCTGCCTTTCTTATCAACTGTCTTCCCAGGTGTGGCCAATGAAGGGAATCAGGGCCCTTTCCTCCCCCGTAAGCCATGCAACTCACGTTGCTCTCTTCTTTGTTCCTCCCTGCGTGCCCTAGAATGAAGAAGGGGTGGCCTGGGTCTTCTTCTGAACTCCCCCTCCCTTGTTCTACCTCTCCCCTGCTCTGCCCAGATGGACTTTGCCCTTCCCCAGTTTCCTCTACAGCCAACGGAGCTACACACCCACTCCCTGTCAGCTGTTCGTCTTCCTCCTTGGATTCAGACTCCTGACAGGGGCATGACAGCAACTCTCCATCTGGATCCCCCCCCCATGACTTTAGCACAGCTTTCTTGCAATCACTTTAAGCCACCATTAGGTCTGGTTTTAAGAGACCCGCGGTGGGGAGGAGCTCCCCACGATTTCAAATTGTCCATAAACTGGAGCGCACATCATGTGTGCTGATGTTATTATGTAAATGACCTAAATACAACAGAAATTGGGTCCCAGGCTGGATTGCACTGAGGTTTTCATTATGTACCCTTAAACTTCACGCAGATGCAAATTCTGCCCCTTATGTACAGGGGTAAGACCAAAGGGTTGGGGGTTGAGCCAGCTTGGTCTAATGGTTAAGGCACCAGGCTAGAAACTAGGAGGCTGAGAATTCTACTCCCACTTTAGGCATGAAAGCCAGCTAAGTGACTTTGGGCCAACCACCAGGAGGTGGTGAGTTCTAGTCCTGCCTTAGCCATGAAAGCCAGCTAAGTGACTTTGGGCCAATCACCAGGAGATGGTGAGTTCTAGTCCTGCCTTAGGCATGAAAGCCAGCTAAGTGACTTTGGGCCAATCACCAGGAGCCTATGAGTTCTAGTCCTGCCTTAGGCATAAAAGCCAACTGGTGGACTTTGGGCCAATCGTTAGGAGCCTGTGAGTTCTAATCCTATCTCAGGCATGAAACCTGGCTAAATAACTTTGGAGCAATTCCTCTCTCCCAGCCCAACTCACCTCACAGGGTTGTTGTTATGTGGAAAATAAGAGGAAGAAGTATTAAGTATGTCTACTCCCTTGCATAACTTATAATAATAGAGCTATATATTGTATTGTATTGTATTCTATTGTATTGTATAGTATAGTTGTATTTATTATATTATAATATAGTATAGTTGTATTGTAATTATATTATATTATACTATATTACATTATAGTTGTATTGTGCTTATATAATATTATTATATTGTATTATATTATAATTATTATTTTGTCCTCTTCCCCTACAAGGACTTCCATACAAGAGATGTGCAGTGTCAATATTTGGAAATGTTTTCCATACAGGTGTGCCCAAAAGTCTAATTCACACAAAACTGCACCTCAAACACATCAACCAAACCCGCAGCTGGATCATGGACTAGACCATGATGCCTGTGGGCTGGCTTAGCTTGATGACAGAGCTCACAGCACACTCTAAGTCAATAGCAGCATCACCTAGGCCAGGTGTTTGTTTCCCAACTTTAGCCACATGAAGATGAGAGGACTTCAACTCCCAGAATTCTCTGGTCAGCCATGCTGGCTGGAGAATTCTGGGAGTTGAAGTCCACCCATCTTCAAGTGGCCAAGATTTAGAATCATTGACTAGGCCTTATTAAATTTTATTCAGCCAGGGCTGAATAAACTCCACCTAAAATTCCAGATGCTGGGGCACGTCAGCTGTCAGCTATTGTCTGTTACATGTCAAGAGTTATGAAATACTCTCTGCATGGAGTGAAACTGTCAGATGGTGTTAAAATGATGATAAACTCTAGTCATATGTTGCCACCTGCTATAGATCAGATCCTGTGATACTAAAGAATTGGCTATATATCACCAGATAACACGAATTATTGTCTGCTACTAGGAATATAACATATATGAAGAAGATATGGAAGCAAAATTAATTTTGCTTCTGTCCCAAAATTATTTTTTCAGCTGTGGTCTTTGGAATTAGGGACGCCCATAGGGGAACCTATACATTTTATGTATGTGTGAACGTACCGGTATGTATGTACAGATAGTCCTCAACTTATGACCACAATGGAGGCCAAAATTTCTGTTGTTAAGTGAATTTTGCCCCATTTTTATGACCTTCCTTGCCACAGTTGTGAAATGACTTCCCTGTAGACTTTGCTTGTCAGAAGGTCATAAAAGGGGATTACATGACTCCAGGACATTGCAACTGTCATAAATATGAGTCAATTGCCAAGCGTCTGAATTTTGATCATGTGACCACGGGGATGCTACAATGGTCATAAGTGTGAAAAAATGGCCATAAAGTCAATTTTTTTCAGTGCGGTTGTGACTTTGTATGGTCACTAAATGAACTGTGGTAAGTTGAGGACTACCTGTATGTATGTATGTATGTATGTATGTGTGTATACATATATATATATTCTTAAGTTTTGCAGTACTTACATGTATGGTATTCAGCTTTGTTAGGGTATTTTCCCACGTCATTATAGTTGTGCTTTTAAAGCTGTAGCAACGTTTCGGCAGAATCTCATCTGCCACCATCAGGCTTCTGTATTGTGTTCGTCTGTGAGTCAGACTAACAACTGTAAAAGTCTGACTCACAGACGAACACAATACAGAAGCCTGATGATGGCAGATGAGATTCTGCCGAAACGTTGCTACAACTATAATGACGTGGGAAAATACTCGAACAAAGCTGAATACTATATACATATATATA
Source organism: Notechis scutatus (assembly GCF_049901735.1). NCBI lineage: Eukaryota > Metazoa > Chordata > Lepidosauria > Squamata > Elapidae > Notechis > Notechis scutatus. Next base: position 76,216,776 of record NC_142014.1, on the reverse strand, counting down.
TATAACATGGTGGTCTCTTGTTTGTTTGTAACCCAGGTTAGTTGGGCACGTACATGGATTACTTCTTCTTATTTCTGCTGTCTCACACGTTTTTCCCCCAAAGAAAAGGGTTAGGGTTAAGGTTAGGTTTATTGATTGACAGTTGACAGGTACCTCTATGGGTTTATGTTTTGATTGCTCGAGTGATAGATTATGTGCCATCAAGTGAGTGTTAACTCTTAGTGGTGCCATAGGTAGATCTCCCCTTACATTCATCCCAGAGTTGTGGGTGTAACAGGCATGTTTCCCCCCCTGTCAAAACTAGACTGATTAAACAAATGGTTATAAACAAAGTATTATGTACAATCCTTCAATATTTAGCAGGTTACCAGAAAACCTGAGAGGATGGTTGGTTTGAAAATAAGAAGTATTAAGTATGTCTACTCCCTTGCATAACTTATAATAATAGAGCTATATATTGTATTGTATTGTATAGTATAGTTGTATTTATTATATTATAATATAGTATAGTTGTATTGTGATTATATTATATTATACTATATTACATTATAGTTGTATTGTGCTTATATAATATTATTATATTGTATTATATTATAATTATTATTTTGTCCTCTTCCCTACAAGGACTTCCATACAAGAGATGTGCAGTGTCAATATTTGGAGACGTTTTCCATACAGGTATGCCCAGAAGTCTGATTCACACAAAACTTTGCACCTCAAACACATCAACCAAACCCGCAGCTGGATCATGGACCAGACCATGATGCCTGTGGGCTGGCTTAGCTTGATGACAGAGCTCACAGCACACTCTAAGTCAATAGCAGCATCACCTAGGCCAGGTGTTTGTTTCCTTAACTTTAGTCACACATGAAGATGAGAGGACTTCAACTCCCAGAATTCTCTGGTCAGCCATGCTGGCTGGAGAATTCTGGGAGCTGAAGTCCACCCATCTTCAAGTGGCCAAGATTTAGAATCATTGACTAGGCCTTATTAAATTTTATTCAGCCAGGGCTGAAACTCCACCTAAAATTCCAGATGCTGCGGCACGTCAGCTGTCAGCTATTGTCTGTTACATGTCAAGAGTTATGAAATACTCTCTGCATGGAGTGAAACTGTCAGATGGTGCTAAAATGATGATAAACTCTAGTCATATGTTGCCACCTGCTATAGATCAGATCCTGTGATACTAAAGAATTGGCTATATATCACCAGATAGCACGAATTATTGTCACCTACTAGGAATATAACATATATGAAGAAGATATGGAAGCAAAATTAATTTTGCTTCTGTCCCAAAATTATTTTTTCAGCTGTGGTCTTTGGAATTAGGGACGCCCATAGGGGAACCTATACATTTTATGCATGTGTGAACGTACCGGTATGTATGTACAGATAGTCCTCAACTTATGACCACAATGGAGGCCAAAATTTCTGTTGTTAAGTGAATTTTGCCCCATTTTTATGACCTTCCTTGCCACAGTTGTGAAATGACTTCCCTGTAGACTTTGCTTGTCAGAAGGTCATAAAAGGGGATTACATGACTCCAGGACATTGCAACTGTCATAAATATGAGTCAATTGCCAAGCATCTGAATTTTGATCATGTGACCACGGGATGCTACAATGGTCATAAGTGTGAAAAAATGGCCATAAAGTCAATTTTTTCAGTGCGGTTGTGACTTTGTATGGTCACTAAATGAACTGTGGTAAGTTGAGGACTACCTGTATGTATGTATGTATGTATGTATGTGTGTATACATATATATATATTCTTAAGTTTTCGCGGTACTTACATGTATGGTATTCAGCTTTGTTCGGGTATTTTCCCACGTCATTGTAGTTGTGCTTTTAAAGTTGTAGCATGTTGGCAGAATCTCATCTGCCATCATCAGGCTTCTGTATTGTGTTCGTCTGTGAGTCAGACTAACAACTGTAAAAGTCTGACTCACAGACGAACACAATACAGAAGCCTGATGATGGCAGATGAGATTCTGCCAAACGTTGCTACAACTATAATGACGTGGGAAAATACCCGAACAAAGCTGAATACTATATACATATATATATATAACATGGTGGTCTCTTGTTTGTTTGTAACCCAGGTTAGTTTGGGCACATACATGGATTACTTCTTATTTCTGCTGTCTCACACGTTTTTCCCCCAAAGAAAAGGGTTAGGGTTAAGGTTAGGTTTATTGATTGACAGTTGACAGGTACCTCTATGGGTTTATGTTTTGATTGCTCGAGTGATAGATTATGTGCCATCAAGTGAGTGTTAACTCTTAGTGGTCCCATAGGTAAATCTCCCCTTACATTCATCCCAGAGTTGTGGGTGTAACTGTTTCCTCCCCCCACTCAAAACTAGGCTGATTAAACAAGTGGTTATAAACAAAGTATTATGTACAATCCTTCAATATTGCAGGTTACCAGAAAAAAGAGAGGATGGTTGGTTTGAAAGAAGGGTCAAAGAGGCCATTTGTGTCAAAATTGACCAGCCCTCCCTCAACAGAGGGGGAAAGATACGGCATCATCTATCTCCAGTCTACAACACCGTCCTTTCAACAGTTCCAAGAAGGCTCCACACCCATTTGCACCACTCAGGTGATCCTGAGAACACAAATAAACCTCCAAGTGGCCTCAACGACCCTCTAAAAGGATGCAAATGACCAGCTGTCTGCAAGGAGTATCAATCCTTCCATTCCCCACCATCCAGTCAGAGCTGAAGAAGCTTCTTGGATGAGAAGTGAAACATCTTCAGAGAGAAACCAGAAAGTCCAGTTGCCTCTTGAAAAAGCACCTTTGGGACAACCATGAATCTGGAGGACTGAGTATCTCCCTAGACATTTCCCAGAAAACTGTTCTCCACCAGTGTTGAGCAGTTAGCCAAAGAACCAAATGCATATAAAATACATGAGGCCGGAGAGCAGCCATTCCTGAAATTAAGCTCAAAAATCCAATGCTCGGAGCTTAAGTCTCAGCGAGCTGCAATTTGAAAGGGGGCAGGATGGTAATCCAGGAAGTAAGATAGTTAAGATGGAGGAGATTTAGATGCAGATGAATGCAAAATCCAGGTGCGCCTTTCCGTAAGCATCTCTTTCTCTCTCCCCGTCTCCATCTCCCATTTCCAAAATGTTGAGCAGATAGAAAAACCCCCTGAAACACGGATTACTTCCCCAATCTGCTTTCATGGCCTTATTTCATTCAAAAGATATATTTTTCTTGGGGTTGAGGTGAGGCCGGTTTTCAAGAGCACATTGTGGTTCCGGCGCGGTGCAGACGTGGAATGCATGGGAAGGGACCGGGGGAGAGGACTCGGGGGTCCGCACCAAGCAGAGGCGGACCACTGGGAGGGAGCCTTTGGGGCACACACCGAGGACAGGAGCCGCCCAGGCGTCAAGGCGAGCAGAGGGGTCCCCAGGAGCCCCCCCCACAAAAAAAAAACAAAAAATGAAACCTTTTCAGGAGCAAAGAGTCGATCAGTCAGCAGTCATCCTGAACCTCGGGCGCCGGGGGGGGGTGCCAGTTGGTTTCTTTTCTAGTTGAACTTGTTTTTAGCCTAAGAACTGAAATCCAGGAGACCATGAGATTATGCGAAGAACACCCAGGAAAAAAAGGCAAAAAGTGGAGCTAATGGTTTAACTGAAAAATATTTTTTCTCCGGGGGCCCACCCAGGGGCCCCCCCCACCCAACCCCCCCCACCCCCCCAACACCCCCAACCCCCCCCTCTCCCTACCTGC